>NW_013525473.1:4384286-4410141 GCF_000836215.1 Papilio polytes
GGGCCACGGCGACCTCGGCCTTGACGCCTACACACAGGTCTGGGAGGAGTGCCTCGCGCAGGTAAACACCATTTATACATAACCAACTGTTTCTTATAAAAACATTGCTTTATTATTTACTTTTGTGAATTTTCAATTGTAAATAACATAGGATAACAATTACCGTTACCATGGCAACTTTGCTTCCTTGACGTTGTCAGTCTGTAGTTTTTGTCCCTTTCCCGCATGACGGTTGTTTCCAAATTGATTTTTCTCTAAATTTCATAAAATAAATAGTAGTAGTGTAGTGTTTATTTATTTACTATAAAAATAATTATTCAAAAACATACTGTGATTGCTATCCTACATAACTAAGCAGTGATACGCTTTATTACATAGATAGATAATATATCATAGTATTTATTTCCTTACAGATAAACACAAAGTATAAAAATAAGATATTGACGTAACTACATTGACAGTGAGAAATCATGTTAGCAAAATCTTACAAAACATTTCTTACGCTTTATTAATTTTAATGTTATTTTATAAAATTCCAGGTCCTCTTCCTGCCCGGCCAGAATAGATACACTCGTGCTAATCTCGCCAGCAAGAAAGACAGGCTGGAGTCAGCTGAGAAAAGACTGGAACAGAACAGAAACCACATGGCAAAGGAGGCGAAGAAATGTTCCAAAATGGAGAAAAAACTTCGAGTGTTAACAGGTAATACTGATTTGTATAAAAAATACTCGACTTTGCCACAGATTTCGATTGCTCAGAATTAAAATAAATCTGAGTAAGTAACATGTGTTTTTTTTTTCAAACTATATTTTACATCTGTACTATATTTCATTGCGTTAAGTAATTTTGGAGATATGTAGTAACTAATATCCATCCATCCGCATTATTTAGGAACATTAGGCAGTCACGTTTCGCAATCTATGAAAAACTAGCTTTCGCCCGCGACTTCTAAGTAGCCTATGTGTTCTTCCAGACTATTCTACATCTATGCCAAATTTCATCCAGATCCGTTTAAGCTAAAAACATCCATCCATCCGTCTCTAAACTTTTACATCTATAATATTAGTAAGATGGAGACAATGTTTCACTACCGGTACCAGCAATGGGAACACAGTTACAACATGTTTTGTTGTAATGGGAACTAAAAATCACGTTTCCAGGCGGGTACCAGAGCCTCAAGCAGTTCGGGGAGCTGCAGGAGCAGATGGAGCAGGCCAACCTCGAGCTCTCCACCTTCCGCTTCCTCGCTGAACAGGAGAAGGCAGCCATACCACGGAGGATAGAGGTATTAGTGGCTTACTAGCTGTTCCCCTGCGACTTTATCCGCAATAAACATAAATGTTATTTTATTGTTTATATGTGTCAAAATACCAATTGCTTTCTTGATGTTGGCAGCAACTTAAGGTCTCGTTCCCGCATTAGAGTTTTTATCCAAAATATTAACCCCCTATGTTTAATAGCGTTAAAATATATAGCCTAAAGCATGACGTAAGTGTGGGTTTTTTATTACAAAAAGATTTTTTAAAAAATATGCTGTAATTGCTGACGTGTTAGGCAACAAAGAAGTGTGTGTTTACGCTTTTTTATAATAGTATAGAATATAGAATAGTATAGATTAGACGAATTTTGAATATAATTCTACTCCTTTCTTAAATTGATGCTTTTATTACGCTATTTTGTAAGATGCAAGAAAGTAAAGGCACCTTAAATATAGGTTTACATACCTATAGCTAAAGGAGTATTACAGTAATCATTTTTGTATGAAAGAATATCTATTTTTGTTATTTTTCCTCTAGATGTTTTTTTATATTTGATAATCATTTATGTTCTTTTTTACAATAATCAGTCCGTATTCCATTTCATTTCCTTAAAAACGCTACACGAGTTAATAAATCAATCAATTAAAGAAATCACTTGTCCCAATCTTAAGTCTAAAAATACTTAAGTTTTTATCTTGTTTTCAGTCATTAACAGAAGACGTGAACCGGCAAACGGAGCGTGAGAAACTATTGCAGAGGAGGTATGCGGAACTGCAAGCGGAGTTAGAAGACATTCACAAAGGAAAACAGATAAAAGAGACTGAACCTAAACCGATTGAAGAATAGCAAACATTTCCAGTCTGTTTGCCTACCTCTCCGTGTTAGCGTGTGTGTAGCGGAAAATCTATACAAAAACATGATTATGCGACAAACTTATCTCCAGGTGTGGTGATCTTGTCGAAGTTTCGTCATAAAACTTACATAGAAAACCACATAAATAATTAATGATTTTAAAAAAGTGTTTTTGGTCCTACAACCTTAAAGGACATGTCATTACGGATTTTTATTTAGTTATATATAACTGTAAACTGTCGTTTTTACAAATATAATGTTCGTAAGATACGGGTTTCTTACCACGATTGGGTTTTTAGCTCCGATATTTTAGTCAGTCCGTGAACATGGCGCATACAACTGTGCCTATATATCGGGAGCTAAAACAAACCAATCGTGGTAAAAATCCCGTATCTTACGAACATTATATTTTATTTGGTTACAGTACAATTTGACTCCTTAATATCGATATGTCGTTAATAAGATACTATAATTTAGTTTACTTATGACCACTAGATTAAATAATTTGTATAAATATTCGGTCGGTTCTGTAAGAAAATATGTAAAACCTACATTGGTATAGATTGCATAAGGGTGCTAACACACCTTTGAAACTATCGCACAACTGATTAGTCTCGCTTTGATTCCTATGAGCTTATATGGAGATGCGCACACTACTCGATTTTTAGTTCAACTAAATTGATTGTTGAATTGTCTGCGAAACAATCGACAATAGTTGTGCGATAGTTTAGTCAAAGGTGTGCGCCAGCTCTAAAAGTGACCTATTATAATTTAGTGTCAATTATACACAACAGGACATAATTTATCGGTAAATAGTACTTTTTTAATTCACTAATGTTTTCGAGTAGGTGTCTCCCTTGTGTTATGTTTATTGTATAGACGTTACTAAGGACCTTATTTTTTAATAAGCGATGTACGAATATTCAAAGTGGTTTACTGATCATTTCCTGTTAAGTTAGGTTACTTACGGTATATACAAATTAGAGTAAAAAATTAAATGCAAATTGCCTTGTTTTCTTGTTTACTGAAAGCTAACTATGTTGACTTTAAGCAATTTAATGTTAAATAATTGTAAAAGAGTACAATAGATTTTAAACGAAAAATGGATTTTGCCTTAAAACACAGCAATGGTAAACTAAAGCAATATAATTTAAAATAGATTGCGTATTTTTATAATTACCGTATACTATGAAAGTTTGAAGGCTTTGAGACGTTAAAATAAATAAATAAAAGACAGTAACAAGGTTGTTTTTTTTTATATTTTTACATGATTTAATTAACGGTTTTAGCCAGAAACAATGTGGCTATTTACATAAGCCTATTTTCACTGAACTTCAAACCGCGCGACTCTTCCAGCAACAGTGATGGCCGCGCCAGTGAAAATAAATAAACTACATTATACAAAAGTTTTAAAACTAAATGGAAATATCTTGCCTATTTCATACTTAGTGATAATCTTATACCAAATGCAATATCACAGATATATACTTCAATCCATTTGGATACTTAAATCAACATATGCATTGGTTAAGAAAATAGCTAAAAATATTAACTTTACAATTTTTTCGCAAATATGAATTGTAAAACGAGCAACATATGTTGCAATAGTTTTTATTTTTAGTTATTGCAAAAAAATCACG
Organism: Papilio polytes; assembly: GCF_000836215.1. NCBI lineage: Eukaryota > Metazoa > Arthropoda > Insecta > Lepidoptera > Papilionidae > Papilio > Papilio polytes. Next base: position 4,388,038 of record NW_013525473.1, read on the forward strand.
TTATAAAACTAACAGTCGGTGAAAATCACATAAAATAGGTTAGCAGCAATTTTAAACATCTAAAATATTTACTGAGAGATCTATTAACTTTCATGATATCCATTAATGATCAGAATCAAAACTATGGACAAATGTAATACACAAACAATAGTAGAAAATAGTACTTTGCTATGATATAATTCCATGAATGTACGAGATATAGAATATTTAAGTGTTCAATGTATCGCTTCTACCTGCGATGAGACGGTTATTTTGCTATCGAAACAATGTTGGTGTCTCAAGTTTTATAAAAAGAGAAAAAGAGACAACATGTGAATATTTCTGTTTTTAGCAGTGGAATTCGTTAGCTGCTATCAGAGTCACTTTGTATTCTCCTAACATTTTTGTTCTTCCTTTTGACAACAGGACTCTCCGTACTATCTTCTATCTTTGATTTCTTTTCTAGTTTCTTTCGGGAGCCATTTCTCTTCTTTCTCCTTCTTTCTTCCAAAAGCCTCTCCGCTATTTCTAATTCAGATTCCACAGTGGTCTGAGTTAATCCAACTTGCGACTCGACACAAAAACTATCCTGTAATTAAGAAAAAAATCTTATTATATCAAGAATTTCTTGAGGTTTTTATATATTTCCTGTAGAAATGTAATAAATGTCACTTACCGCTTCATAAGCATCTTCTTCGTCAAATTGCGATAATATCTCAGCTTTATCAAATTTCTTTGGTAACTGTGGTATTTTAAATGCACCCGCCTTCACTGGACTCCTGGTATATTTTTGATCATGTTAAAAATATTTCTATTTTGCTTTTGCAAATGTAACAAACTTTTAGAACTTACTAAATGTAACAGTATGGCGTAAAATAAGTTGACATCTTACTAACCTAACTTCTTACTAATATTATAAATGCGAAAGTTTAGATGGATGGATGTTTGTTAGAGTTTGTAACCTAAACGGCTGAACCGATTTCGATAAAATTTGGTACAAATATAGAGGATATTTTGGAAGAGCACATAGGCTACTCACTTATGTTTTTTTTTAATACTATGCGGACGGAGTCGCAGGCGAAAGCTAGTAGAATATAAAAAGTTAAACAATTTGAAAGAAAATTCTAAAGATACCATTTACTACTATAAAAAAACAACGTAGTAGTGTTCTTATAATACTTACTTGATTGATTTGAGATAAAAAGCATGTACATCCTCTTCATTCTGTGTCGTGCTCTCGTCGCAAATAAAATCAATAACACTGCCGATACTGTCGTCTGTCAGTTCGTCGCCGCTCCCCTCGCCGCTCCCTGACAATACAGCTTCTTCATCCAAGAACTCATTCTTCCTTCTTTTCTTCTGAAAACATAGAATTTCAGCCAAATTAGACCGGGCGTTCGGGATTTTATACTAGCTTTTGCCCGTGATTTCGTCCGCGCGATATAAAATAATTAGTAATTAAAATCTATGTATGCATAAAGTCAATAAAAATCTATAATTTCAATCACATGGCAACGGATTTTATTTAATTAAATTGCTGTTGCTATTATCAGTAATAAGTTATATAATTTCACACAACAGAGACTTTCTATTTTCTTTAAAATATGAATTTGTCAAATTAGAACGTCTTTGTCTAAAATATTTAGTTGAAAATGGAAGTTTAGTTATGAATTTAATGAATGAAATGCTTACTTTACGTGCTTTATGATTTTTTATATTGCTAGTTGTATTCAGTTTGCTATTAGATTTGTTGAAATAATCGACTGGATCTATAAAATCATCATCACTATCACTGAAAATTAATTTCCTTTTAGAACTCAATCTTGATTTATTATCGTTTTTTACATCTTTACGTTCTGAGGTTTTTGTGTCGCGTCTAAACTTTTGTAACTCTTCTATCCTATTAATTTTACTTTCATCACTATACTTTTTAGGTGAAAATATTTTGAAATTCTCATTCCCCGGAGACGGAATTGATACGGCACAATAGATGTTATTGCTATTATCTGATTTAGGAAAATTGATTTTATTCGAAGTCAAAGCCGCCAACACCTTTTCTTGTAACGTCAATTGGCTCTGTACATTTTTGCCTGATTTTGGTTTCTTAAAATATGGCGATGAACTTATAGAATCGTTATCTAACAGATTTACATTTGTTTCACTATTTATGTCTTCAATTTCTTTCTCATCCGTTTTCATAAATTCTTTTAAAACATCATTATTTATATATTCTTGTGTATTTTCATCTGAATCACTGTCACTATCAAGAATAATGAGAGATTGGGTTTTATTGTATTGAGTTGCGATTGAATCAATTTTCTTTACTTCATTCATAGATATATTTGATAATCTATTTCTATTATCTTGTGTTAATATAGGTGATGAGTTCCTTTTATTTCTGTTATGATTTGATTCGTTTATAATATTATTTGTAGAAGCATCACAAGTTTTGTTAATCATTTCAACGAGTTGTGTTACTGTGAACATACTTTTGTTACCGACATTTGACAAATAATTTGGAGTTACTCCAATATCTTTACTTTGCTCGATAACTGTATCATTAGCATTTATATTTGGTATTTTAGTATTGATAGGAGTAGAATTATCTCGTATTGTTTTCTTTGTGCTTGTTTGAGTTTTAAATTGACTGCATAATATTGGTGATGTCGGTCTTTCTGTCTGTCCTGACAAAATTGAAGGACTAGATGGTTGTATTGGGCGAGACAGTAAAATAGGAGACAATCTATGTTCAACTGTTTCTATGTCTTCTTGTAATTTTTCTGAACTATCTTCATAATCAGCGAAAATATCTTCTATGCTATCTAAACCAAAGAATTCCAAAGTTTCTTTTGGGTTAGCAATTTTTTCATTAATGTTATTATTTTGTATGTCCTCTATTTCTGGACTATCAGCGAAAATATCTTCAATATTACCGATGTCAAAATTTTCATTAGCTGTAAATGAATCCTTTGAATTTACGATGTTTTCACTATTAACAAATTCTAGCAGTTTAAGATCCGGTAAATGTAAATTATTAAGATCTAATGGTTTTTTAGTTCTTTTTCTAGTATTTCTTATCTGATTTAATACGGAACAGTTACACAAGTTGAGACAAATGTGACATTTTTTTGTATTATTTTTACTCTCTAAGTTAAGATCAATAAGTAAGTTCATTAAATTCATGGGCATTTTCCCTCCATCTTGAAGACCTAAATCTTTTAATAGTTTCGTATAACTTGTTGTTGATTTAGTTGAACCACTGAACAATGCTCGTATATCCCCATCTTTTTTATGCGGTGATTTTGATGGAGTTTTTTTGTTTTTTTTCTTAATATTTTTTTCTTTTGTGGGCGTCTGTGGCTTTTGTGTTTTGAAGTCCAAGGTAATGCCTGTAAACAATATTTAATACAAATAAAAAAAACATCTTTAAGAAAATTTCAAAACTTTTACACTACAGATTAAAAAAATCGTTACATTCTTTTTGAATATGAGACAAAAACAAAAATTGTTTTTTTTTTGTCTTCTTAAATTGCTAACAATATATAAATTGTATTTACCTGGATATTGGCTAGTTGTTAATTCAGATTTCTTGGTATCACAGTACTGTAGATCAACAAATGGCTCCGTGTCTCTCGAGTGACCAGATTTAAAAGTTTCTTGTAAACTTCTCCGAAATGGAGGAAATCCAGTTGGAATTATTTCTTTAAACTCCGGCTCTTTTATTAAATTATTTTCATTATCTATTGAATTAGAACTTGTCGATGGTTTTCCAATGAACATGTTTCTTAAATCTTTTTGACCCTAGATAAAAAAAACAGAAAATTTTAATTGGCAAGTGGAAAAAAATCTGATCTTTCTAGCAATTTTGACTGACCGAAATTACTGTACTTTTTTTTCAATTTACCTTTTTATTCTTTCTTGTAGTTTTACCTTTAGTATCAGATTTCTGTGCAACCGTTATAAACATTTTCTGACACTCCGGTGTGAAGTCGTGCGGTATCATTCTTGGATTCAATTTATATAAATTATTTTCAACTTCTTTGGATTGTAGAATTTTCTTATTAAGTCCATCTCTTTGACGCATACAGTCCAATAACGTCTGGAATAAAATTGAATAAGAAGTATTTATTATTAATTTATAGAGTATAGTAGCAGTCTGTCTTAAATTTAAATGGATAGAATTTATTACTATATCTTTAAAACTACCAAAAATATTAAAATTGGTTTTAAGGTAAAAGACTAAAAAAAATAGTATATAAATAATTTACCTGATGCTCCCTTCCTTCAGTGACCAAGATGAACACTTGTCCGCCGCGCTCTCGGCCCGTGCGACCACATCTGGAAGTATAAAATTCGTAAGGGACACCTCTTAGATTATATAAAAAACACGGATCATTATTTTAAAAAACAAAAAATAGTCTGTAGACAATCCATGGAAGTAGACAAATCGATTGACACCACAATCTTCAAAACATGTTTAGTTATTTAAGCTGTAAGTTGTAACAAAATAATTTAACGAAAGGGAAATGGAAAATCATTATTTCGTAGTAAGAAGTAAAATGAACCTCTGTACGAGTCGTATGGGCGAGCGCGTGGAGATGTCGAAGCAGAGGATGAGGTCGACACTGCCGACGTCCAGCCCCTCCTCCGCCACGCACGTGGCCACCAGCACGTTGGTGTCGCCGGCGCGGAAGCCGCGCAGCGCCCGCAGCTGCTGCGGCTGCGACACCGCGCCCTCTCTGCCTACACCACAACACGACGTCACATATTATAAAACTTTGCGATACAAAAAATGACAGACACAGCTAAAAATTAAAAAAGGTACTTGATTTATTTATACTAATGTTATCTTACTAATATTATAAATGTGAAAGTTTAGATGGATGGATGGATGGATGTTTGTTAGAATTTTTAGCCTAAACGGCTGAACGGATTTCCATGAAATTTGGCATGTAGAGGATAGTCTGGAAAAACACATAGTCTATTCGCTTTTGTATTTTTCAGTTCCACGCGGACGGAGTCGCGGGCGAAAGCTAGTAAAGTATAAAGATTTGTATTTTTTGTTTTTTGTAAGTATTGAAATAATTCAAAAACTACTACTGACCAAAAACTATTTATTATTTATTATTATTGCACCATTAAATAGCCATGTTAGTAGTAAGTATAGTAGTAAGTTGAGGCGTTTTTACTGTTTTTTTTTTCACGGTGATAAAGTCGCGAGCAACAGCTAGTATATTTAAAGTAGTAATACAAATTATAATCAGCGTTATAACAGTAAAGTGTCTGACCCCTGGCGCCCTGCCCCACGAACATGGTGGGCAGGATGAGCGGCCGGCACTGCAGCAGCACGCACTGCACCAGGCTCACGCTCTCGCGGTACTCGCAGAACACTGCACAATTATATACAAAGTAATTAACATTTAATCAAATAACTTTCATCACCAGCTCACTATACGTCCCTAACGAGGGGCTCGGAGCCTACCCATGAGGGGTGACTAGGCCATAGTCAACCACACTCGCCCACTGTGGGTTGACTTCACACATATCTTTGAATTTCTTCGCCGATATGTGCAGGCGTCACGATGTTTTCCTTCACCGTAAGAACGTCGGGTAAATTATGTATCAAAAATCACATTGGTACATAAATAACCTAATTTAAGTTAAATTAATTGGTGGCAGATTCTTTAGTTTTCAAAAAAAAAATAAGTTTTTTATAAAAAAAGGGGAGATTTTTTTGAGGTTGGTACTGATTACCAATAAACAAATAAATAAGAAACTATACAAAAATATCAATTGAGAAGTAATTGTTCAATATTTAATTAACGGTTAATACCTATTGCTTTTGTTTCTCTCCCGTCTTTCTTCGCTTTTTGGAAATGTTCCACCATTATTTCTTTAAGCTTATAAAACTTTGGATGTCCGAAGCACAAATCCTTCGGCATCTACAATAAAACAAAAAAGAAAGTGACATATAGAATTAAAAAAAGGTAAAAAAAAAACAGAAAGAGATGATTCAAATGAAAGTAGCCTTTGTGTTCCTGTGCTCTACGTCTCTGTCAAATTTCATTGGGTTCCCTTCAAACTCTTACAAACATTCATCCATCTAAAGTTTCGCATCTTACTATCTTATCTTACCAATATTATAAATGCAAAAGTTTATATGGATGGATGTATGGAGTTTTTAGCTGAGGGTGTCTCGACGAAATTTGACAGAGACGTGGAGGATAGTCTGGAAGAACACATAGGCTACTAACTTTTAATATTAGTAAGAAGTAAAAATTAGGATAGATAGGTAATAAACTGTTACCTCAGGTATAGTACCATCAGGTAACATACTCCTATTCAAGGTCAACGGGTTGACGCCAAGGTCTTCTCGCAGTGTCTCCAGCAGTGCTGTGAGGCGATCATCGGATTGTATCCAGCTCTTCTCCGGATGCTCATCAAAGAAGTTGAGGAAGACCCTGGAGCCGTGCTTCACCAGCAACTCCAGCCCGTGGTACAGAGCTATCAGCATAGTGAAGTCTTTCATTATGTACTTGTGTTGCGGATGTCTGGAAAATCATATAATAGTTTCTTTAGTGTGGATTTTGTATACTAAATGTATACTAAGGGTCTCCCAACAACTACTTCAAGAATTAACGACACTGATTGCAAGGTAAGGTAAGTGTTTTTTTTTTTATTTTGGTTGCTGTTTGTGATATTTTTATTTATGGATGTTTTATACTTTTTACACAAAATACATTAGCTTCAAGTATTTGCATCTTAGAAACCATCTACACAGACCAGATCTGAAGATTTATGGTTAGTTTTGTATAGATGTGTAAAATTAAATGAAACCTTGTTATAATTGCATAAAGTTCAATTTTTCTACTCTGGTCTGTCCGAATGGTTACACTACACAAACTGAATAAATTTGAGCAGTAATTGTTAAAATTAAAACAATTGTTACAAACCGCGCGCCTCTTTCTTTGCATTGGTACTCTTTGTACAACATTACAATACGACCTTTCGATAAATTGCCAACATTTTGTTGTAAAATATTCAATTGTTTCAATCTTCTCGCATATCCGTCAAGAATCTAGAAATACATAGAAATATGAAAATTGTGATCTTGGTTTATGGCAATAATTGTTTACTATCTATTTTTTGATTTTTATTAACAGTATTCTGTAATATGTCCATAAGCAGAACAGTTCCCCTTCCCTCTAGAGAATACTTAAATAAATTTTTGTATGTATTGAAATAACTCAAAAACTACTTGGTTGATTTTAAAAATTCTTTAACCGTTAGAAAGGTAATTTATCTGTGAGTAACATAGGCTATATTTTCTTATTTTACGCAGGCGAAGTCGCGGCCAACAGTTAGTCATAAAAATATCTTAAAGTACAAGCTAACAACATACTTCAACATACTGCTGCCGTAACTGTGTGAGTTCCGGACCTAACTGTACTACTACAGTACTAATCTTTCTCGAATGACTATATGGTGCGACGTCTATACAATTATCTGTACGTAATTCCAAATGGGCTATATGTAGATTCTTGACTACCTGTAAAAATAATAAAAACGATAAAATTAACAAAACATTTGTGTTTGATGTCGGAAGGTTGGAATGTTGGTTTAAAGGTTGGAAAGTTGAAAATACTTGATTACTCTATTGATCGAATAATGGGCCAATTAGTCAAAAGGTCAGGGGTGTTATAAAGTAGGAGGTAACAAAATGTATACAATAATAACTTACAGTAACAACATCCTCGACTTTACTTCCCGGAGTGGCTGACAGGGCTAAAATTCTATAAATCTTATGTCCCATATCAGTCAATGTAGAGACTATCTGGCAGTAAGCGTAGTTGCCACGCGCTCTGTGCGCCTCGTCTATCACTAAACAACGTATCTGATCGCCAGGACATATACCAGACTTTATATCGTTATATATCACTTGTGGTGTTGCAAAAAACACTCTTTTAGACATCCAGTGCGCTTTTCGTATATTTACTTGCATGTGGCCTGCAGTTAAATAATTTATTTAAAAAAAACCTTACTTTACTAATACAAAAAATGAGATAATTAAGATTGTAGAAGTATTTATGTTATTTGATGGTTGAAGTACAAATAGTCCAAGTATTTTTTTTAATTCCGAGCCAAAAGCTTATATTATGAATTCAAAAAAATTTAATGTATGTTTGAACTATGTATCTCCAAAATGGCTTAACGGATCTCAACAAATTTGGAATAGATATAGAATATAGTTTGGAAAAACACATGGCTTGTATAGGTTACTTAGGGACAAAAGGTAGTATGTGTAAAACTTTGTTTACTAACCAGTCATCTCAATAGTATCTTTTGGTGGTATAGCAATAATGTTATAACAAGCTTCAATCTGTTGAGCGACAAGAGGACGGGTAGGAGCAGTGAATACTATTTTACCAAGAGGATACCAGCGGTAAAAGTTATACATAATTACTGCAGCTATAAATGTCTTTCCAAGACCAGTTGGAAGACTTACCTGAAAACAGTTAACAGATAATAAAAATTATATTCCAAACTAACATGGTAAAAAATTTTAAGAAATAAAAACTTAAAAATCAAGTTTATGGATACTTACAAGTGTATTTTTTAATATTGAAGCTTTTATAATATTGAATTGGTAGTCTCTGACTGGATAATTGGTTGGATATATCCATGTTCCCCCAGTTATTTTGTCATATCCACTTAATTCTTCATCGCAGCATAATGCACTGTGAACCCAAAAAAGAAGAAGTAAGTATTTAGGAAACACTAAGTAAATAGAAACTAAATATAATTCTCAGAACTTCAATAACATAGAACATTAAATTTTTAATCAATTGCAATTTTTTGTAAAAGTTAGTAAATTCATGGTTTAACCGATTATGCTTACCTTACATTTAAATCATAGTTAATATTTGATTTATTAATATTTCCCCTGATGTCTTTAGATATAGAAGAATCTTTAAAAGTGGTATTTTCGAAATCTTCTAATAGGGAGGTAGTGTCAAATATATCGTCTACAAAAACATCTTTGAGATCCACATCTCCACCAAAATTACCCATTTTGAGATTTTATTATTTATATTTATTACGTAATACGTAGTTAATTAATAAATAACGAGTACATATAAAAAACGACATAATACTGTTGGTATTGCGTTACTTTTCATAAAAAAAAAAAATATTTTGGCTACATGACTTTTTAAAATGTGATTTGACAGTGATTTTTTAAAATGAATAAATTTACAAAAATAAACTTTAACTTAGTACAACATTAATTTCCTCCACTGTTATAAAATTAAATTAAATTAAATTAAATAAATAATAAATAGCCCTTTCACGGGTACTTGGCTTGTATTCGTATTTTTAAATGACTTTTGACATTTACTTGACATTGACAATAACAGATAAAAAAAATCAGATGGGCAATCGCTGTAGTTTTCAAATTCAGTAAATTCACATTGTAAAACATTAACACGACACGAAATGTTTGTTATCTCCTCCATTTAGTTTATTGTTTACTTCGTAAAAGGTTTAATGAATCCCTTTTCAATACTTTCTTGATTTTTTTTGTCTATCAATCTATCAGCTGTCACTACAACGTCAGTGTCTAAAACACATGTTTTGGTTGTGCACAGTTTATTTAAATATTAAATACCGATTACTATTTTCAGTAAATAGTCAGCCCTATATTGACTTTATTCAAATGGAATTAGAAGATGGTTTTGATGATTTATTAGCACAAATTGATGAGCCCACAATTTCCAAAAGACCTAAAACAGGACAAGATGAACTACCGGGTAATTCAAATGACTTCAATACTATCTTATGTTGTTTTTTTTTTATTTTGTTTCTTATTCAAATTCAAAATATGATTTGCACCATCAACTTGTAGTAAATATATTTCATATTATGAAACTAAAGTTTTTTTTCTATTTTATTCCAGGACCTTCAAAGCCAAGTTCATCTAAGACACATTGTGTGTTAGTAAATCAAAAGCAAGTATGTTTTTTAGGATAGTCAATTTTGTAATGTGATATATTGTATTTATAGTCATATTTTCCTTTTAGCGTGGAAATCCCTTACTGAAGTTTATCACAGGTGTGGCATGGGAATATGATGAAATAATTCCAGATTATGAGATAGGCAAAACAATATGTATTTTATTTCTGTCTACAGCATATCACAATTTAAATCCTGATTATCTCAACAATAGGATAAAAGAATTGGGAAAGAAATATGAGCTTAGAGTTCTTTTGGTACAGGTAAAAAAATGTTTTGTTTTTCGGTCAAACATCAATATCACAAACAGTAAATTACTTAATTGGTGATTGTTGATACCTGGCAACATTTTCAAATTCTTTATTCCTTAAAAACTATTGTCTAGCTCTCACATAAATATTTTATATTGCTTATTTTAAAAAGAAATATTGTTTAGAAGAAGCATAATTTATTGATATAATTTTATTAGGTAGATTTAAAGGATCCCCACAGCGCTTTGAAAAATCTAACAAGGATATGTCTTCTAACTGATCTAACACTAATGCTGGCTTGGAGTCCGGAAGAAGCTGCAAAAATTGTAGAGAACTATAAAATATTTGAAAATAAACCACCCGATAGAATTATGGAAAAAATAGAAAATGGTCCACAACAGAAGGTATAATGTTTTTATGTTTTGATATTGTATAGAAGTAATGTTGCATAAATTAATTTCATAGATGGCGCTGAAATCTATTATCTATTGTTTTCTTATGAACACAAGTTGCTATTGCACTGAATATGTTGAGAAAATATCTTAATTTTTTTCAGATTATAAATGCATTATCCAATATTAAACCTGTTAATAAAACTGATGCTATGACGCTACTTACTAATTTTGGAACATTAGCAAATATAATAAAAGCAAATGAAAACCGACTTGCCGATTGTCCCGGTTTTGGGCCGACAAAGGCGAAGAAATTGTACAAGGCGTTACATGAACCGTTTTTAAAACGAAGCAATGTCAAAGAAAAGGAAGTAGAGAAATCTGAAGAATTTGCTGAAGATTTAAATATGGATGAAATAGAGAAAGCGGAAAATGAAATAAATAATGAGTAGCAAATATTTTTTTTAAATATGTTTTACCTTGAGTTTTAATATTACTTATTATAAGTTATAAGTTGCAAGGTTTTTTTTTGTTTATGAAATACAAATAAATGATCTGTGATAAATTCACTAGCATTTCATTACTTAGGAGGCAAAGAATCTATATTTAGTGTTCAAGTGTTAAAATTTTAAAAGGTTTCTACAGTTTAAGAATGAATGTAACTTATGGATTGGAACAAATCTACTCAAGTTATACTCAAAAAAATCCAAATACCTACATACAAAGTACTAGCTGATGCTCGCGACTTCCTCCGCGTGAAATTCAAAAACAATAAAAACATAGCCTTTGTTACTCACAGATAAATTACCTATCTAACGGTGAAAGGATTTTTAAAATCGGCCCAGTAGTTTTTGAGTTATTACAATACATACAAAAATACGCATCTTTCCTCTTTATTACATTAGTATAAAAGTATAGATTAATACAAAGTTTATATCTTAAAATAACAATGAATGAAATAGCACAAAACAGAGTTTTACATTATATTATGATAATAAAGCAGATTTAACCAGAAACTTTCTATTCGGTCCACAACAGGCTTGTTTTGAATTTTTTTTCAACGGTGCGTTTTTCAAGCATGCGAAGGCTCATGCGTCTTGCAGCGACGCGGCCGCTCGCGGGTTTCAAAATAAAACAAATCGACATGACAGCGTCGAACCGGCTTCCTTCGCGGCTGGACGCGCGTCGTGCCTTTGCTGCAACAAAAAAGCGGGAAAATTAATTGTATTTTTTAAACTGCGGTTTAATTTACTTTTTTTTTAATAAGTGATAACTTAGAACAGTTAAGTTGACAGTATTTTTATAATTTAAGAGTTTTTAATTTAAGAAGTATATTAAAAACGGAATAAATTTTATATATTTGCGTTAAGTTAAATTTGACTTTAGTGTTAATTTGTAATTAGTGTTAAAGCATAAAATGTGAAATAATAACTGTGACTTATGAGTAATGTTGTCGGGGAAGTGACTTTTAAGAAGTTGTAAGGTGTAAAATCTTAGGTAAGAATCTATATTTATTTAAGACCATACAAATCCCATTATGACAAAAATAGAAACATTTACTTTTTGCTTGTAAAAACTCTTTGTTTATACGAAACTACTGGCTGGTTGCATTTAAGTTACTGATCTGCAGAAGAAGCATATGAAATTTAAATAATAAGAGTGTGAATAACAAGAAGTTAAAAAAAGAAAATATAGAGTTGTTAAATTAAATTACGCCCATAAAATTAAATTAAATATTAGTACTTCGAGTAGTTATTACTATTTTTATGTACAATGCAATATGATTTGTATTACTGAACAACAGTTTATACCTTGTCTTTGAATCAGTAACGGATGTTGAACGGTAAAGATTATTTTTGCGATACAAATCCGAAAGTAGTATAAATTCAAATGTAAGTATGATTTTATAATGTTTCCGGACAAAATTATAATGGTTTTCGCCATTTTTTTTGTGGCTACTTTAGGTGCCAGAAGAAAGAACACACCTATCTTGTACACATAGGCAACTTTTTTAATTTCACGCCAGCAAAAGCTAGTTTATTCATAAGTGGTTAACTCTATTGCAATAATAATAAAGGGCTGCATGGTTGTAGTGTAGTGTACAAAAAAAGTATAGTATTTTTCTTTAGCCAATTATCGATAGTATTTCTAAGACCATGCTCATTTAAACCTACTACTGAGAACAGGTGAACGAGGCACGTGCCCGATGCCAGGTGAAATAATATAACTTTTTTTAACCTGTGTTGAATACGAACCATAAATAAATGATTCCATTATTCTTGTTTGTCTGCGAACGGGGAGGCGGGAAATGTTAAATGCAAAAAACTGTATTTAAAATTGACATTCTACGTTGCTAGTTACACTGCGTTTTTAACAATTCGTTTATTTAATTAATTTGCATTCAAATCTACAAATAAAACGCTGGATAAGTAACCAAGCAAGAAATATGCCCGTCTTAGAACTTAACAATATTATATACAAAATATTAAAACAGAAAACTTTTGTAACTGTAAAAATCATATATTTAATAAACACACGCCATTTACAGCCTTTAAGAGCGTGCACACTTGAAACTAATCTGTCGCACAACTGTTTAGTTTCTCTTTGATTCTTCTGAGCTTATATGTAGAACACTACTCGATTTTTAGTTGTGCAACTAAATAGTTGAATTAGCTGCGAAACAATCGACAATCGCACAACTGTTGTGCGATAGTTTAGTCAAAGGTGTGCGCCCAATCTAATAGTGATACGAGTTGTAAGTACCAACGTTCATGTCATGTTTTTTTTAACGTCGACAATTTTACGACTATCCTATACTTTGTTACAGTTACTTTGATCAATCTGTGTAATTATCCCATACCTTCAAACAAGACACTCGCACATTTACATGTTCAATTAAATAGAACTTGAAAAGCGTTTCATTACATGCGTCGCTTTTTTCCTTTCTCAACCATTGATTATTGGGAAGTAAATGGGGTTTATTTTTCTTTATTATTTTTTGAGTTTATATTTATTATTTTTTGTTATATACTGAGATGGGCATAACCATCTGGAAAAGGGGTATCATCGACTGGGGATGCCCTTGTGCAGTAACTATGTATTTTAGTACATTTTTTAAAATATCAAATAATTCTTGATAGAGTACTAACTTTCTAGTTTGCAATGTTAATATTGTCAATATGCCTACCTAATTATTTCTTTACTCTCTACTACACATCTCTCTTAAGATTTCCACGATAATACTCAACATTGGTTTGGGCTCAAATACAAAACAATCGAGCTCTGAGTAGAAATTTTTTCTACGCTCGGACAATTCTGTTGGTCAGCTAACGCACTTTGTCGACAGCGACGTTGACGGATGACGTTCATTAACTACCCTACTACGTCGTCGTAACTGTCTTTTAAAATTTATCGAGAATTGTCTTGTCTTCAGATACGCGACACACTAATTACATTTTGTCACACTTGTTGACTATGTTCACGCCACGTTAATCTTACTGGTAACAGATTTAACTACGTCGGTGGTCATCATTTAATCCTGCACAGTAGTGTTTTCTTTAAATTATAGATAACATATATGTAATTAGATGTTGTACGTGCAAAAATACAAAAAAAATATGTTAGAGTTTCCTCTAGGTTCCTATCTAAAAAAATAACAAAAAAAATCATATCTTCACTATGTTTTCGTATATTGTTGAAACGGACGAAGTAGAAAAATATGTTTTCATTTATTTAGATGTACTATTATGACAAATAATAATAGTTACACACAAAAATAACATGCCATTGTTCTCTGTTGACGTTATTAAGATTCAATCAAAATATTATTGTTGATTAGCATTTCAGTTATTTGGATTTTTCTAATATAAGTGTATAATATAAAGAAAACGTAAGAATAATAATAACATAATTTGTTGGTCGCGATGGCGGTTTGACTCGTGCCTTGTCGCGGGTCGGCTCACGCGCAGCTAACCGACTTGCTCCTTTTGTGTCACGTATCAAGCTTTATGCGTTTATGTGTGGGTGTATTTGTATTCTTGTTTATGTATGAGTTTTCTTTATTGATGCTGTAAATCCTCCATCTCGGTTTGATTGAAGATTACGGTTTTTAATTAACTGTTTTGAACAGACACATCATGTTGAGATTATCGTATTTACAACATACAATTAATTAATAATTTTAAAGTTATAAATTCTATACCCGGATACAAAAACTTTAAAAAATAATTTTCTCTAAAATAAGGTGCCTGTATTATAAAATTTCTTGTCAAAACAATCTAATTTTTATGTTTAAATTACCTAAGTTTTTTCACCTTGAACTTTTAAGTTCAGCCTACTTGAACTCATGCGACGAGAAAGCTTTTAAGGTTATCACTTAAAATTATTTATCACTAATGGAGCGTTCGAGTTGTTTGACCTTTTAGCTTTATTGAATCTGACACTTCACTTTTTTATTCGGAGTTACATAGAACTACTTGAAAGGTTCATTTTTTGCAACTTTGGTGAGGATAAATTCACTTCTTGAGCTAAAAGTGTAGCGGATTTGAGATAGTAATGTAAATAAGTGTTTTAAAAAGTAATGTAACACATAATCTATATTATTTTCTAAATACATTTAATTTAAAATAAATATATACTTCAAATTGACTTTGTATGATCGTTGAATTTTTAAAATACTCGAATCTTTTTTGCTTTATGGTAAAACTGTCATAAAAACTTCTAGACTATATTACGATTATTTATGTTATATTCGATGAATAATTAATACGTCTATTATCATTTAAATATACTTAACGAATATGAATGAACAAGAAGTCATTTGGTTTTAAGAAAAGAAGATAATAACAACGTCCAAGTGTTTGGTACCATTTTTAGGAACTGATGATATACAAATATTCTTCGGGATCTACGTATAACAATGCCAATCAACTATCGCTCTTAGATACGGAGTTTCTTTAGCATTATATTAGATGTATTGGATTATCTTTTAAAATAGAATTATCGGTTCAATAAACTACATAAAAGTATAGAGTGCTGCATTTAAACGATCTCAAAGAACAGGTCGGGGAACACTCAAGGGGTAATTTCGGTTACCTCCTTGACTGGCTATGAGATTTTTAACCCTACTTAATGGTAATGCTTGGTTTAAGATTTTTGTTGCTTACATGATTATAATGAATTTAATATTTTGTTAGTTTTATTAGTAAAATATTACGTTTTGCCTAATTTTAGTTCCTTTCCCTTTCCACTCTTTTATTAATTGGAAAGGAAGGGAAAGAAAAGTGGATTTGACGGTGGAGGAGACGCATAGGAAAGGAAAATGTCCCCTCTATGTGCGTCTCCTCCTACGTCAATTAAGGCTAGGCAACGCATCTGCAATTGCGGATGTTGCAAGCGGTCGCTTTTCATTTCGGTGGATTCAAGTGGCCGCTTGCTCGTTTGCCACCTTTTATCATATAAAAAAAAAACATTATTTTATATAACTTGGACAGTAAGTAATGTACTATTAATAGAGAAATAGATGTCTGTAAGAACTATTAAAGCTAAGTGTTAAGTGAATGGCATGAACCGAAATCACGACATTAGGTCAAGACCAGACGAGTCTAAATTAGATTCAGATCTCTTGGTTAGGTCTTTGGCCCGAACGAATAAGAACAATAAGTCTGAAGCAATGTCTGTAGATTTTTATCGCATGCGGCTGTTTCGTTAATCTTTGTTACAATTTAATTACAATCTTTTTAATTTAAAACATTACATTTCTCAACTTTTTACTTATCTTAATTACTAATATTATAAATGCGAAAGTTTAGATGGATGGATGGATGTTTGTTAGAGTTTGTAGCCTAAACGGCTGAACGGATTTTGATGACATTTGGTATAGATGTAGAGAATAGTCTTGAAGAACATATAGGCTACCCACTTTTGTTTTTTTTTTTAATTCCACGCGGACGGAGTGGCGGGCGAAAGCTAGTGTAAAATAAATATTATTACATTTGTAGAAACGTTTATATTTTCATTGCTTTTGTAAACATACGAAACCTGAATTCGTCGGTTTACGCAAATGATATCCAGGAATTAACCTACTTTTTTTTAGTTTAAATCGATCTCTCGGATTTGATAGGTCGGAAATCTTGAATCGTAGAGACCAAAATAAACTCGCTTTGCTTTGCTTTGTGCTTACAAATACCCAAGTGTAAACTTGTTCGATGTTTCTAAATACGTAACATCTTTAAACGTTGTTTGCTTTTACAATATTTTCGTTAATTACTATCTGTTTGAAGGGTTTATTTTTACATGAACATTCTTCTCTGATTTCATCACCAAACACCTAAAGGATTTGTAATGCGTCTTATTTCAGTGGCAGTATTCAGTGGTGAATGAATGACTACTGCACTACTCTACTGCACTACTACTACTCTTGTCACGAAAAAATATACTCAACCTTTTAACCACAATTTGCAGACTATTTCGTTTCTAGTCCAGTCTATTGCATGAATTCCCTAAAACTAATAATAACTTTTGAAAATACAGTAGGTAGTTCAAACGATTATAGTTATAAGGTCAAGAAAATTGTTGAGAACAAATCATGGGATACGTAATTCAAGCAGTTTGAAATAAACCGTTGAACAACTGGTTTCGCGGAAGCCGGCGCCGGCCGCGCACGTGCAGAGACTGCATTCACACAACCACGGCCGCATTTTCTTTATTACTTGATTTAAAGGTCAATACTTTACATTTAAACATATTCCAGAATAATTAACTTTTATCTAAAACTAGCTGTTCCCGTGCGACTTCATGCGCATACAATTATGAAAATTTTATTTACTAAGTTTACATGTGTCAAATTATCAATTGCAAATATCAAAATGACATGACATGACAAACCTTGACAGTCTTGCTTCCTTGATGTTGGCAACAACTTATGGTCTCTTTCCCACATTAGGGTTTTAATCCAAAATGTTTACCCCATAAGTTTAATCGCTTAAAAATATATAGCCTAAAGCGTGACGTAAGTGTAGGGCATTTTATTAAAATAAGAATTATTTAAAAATATGCTGTAATTGCTGACATCTTAGGCAACAAAGAAATATGTGTTTACGCTTTATTATAGTAAGAAGATATAAAAGATAGATAGATATAGATAGTTTAGATAACAAAGTATTTCAAAAGTATTTGGTTAAAGTACTGTTTTTACTAGAAAAAAAGATTGCTCTGACTTTACAAATGCTGATTACTAATTTTTATGCTTGTTTGTAAAAATCTATATGACATTGTAACAAATGATCCTAACTACAACAGAAATATCAAACAATTTTTAACTCGATAGTTTACAAAGTGAAATTAGGTTTTTACTTTTTATTAAGTAAAATTATATTTTAATGAGTAAAATTCATTGTAGAATTATAAAAGAAATTTGGGCAAAAATATAACTTAATTTAGTTATGCGTTAACGTAAAAAGAATTCACACCTCAGCATTCTTAAGTTGAGGATGTTTTTGAGGTCGCGATGAGACAAGGCCACCATTTCGCACGACCGAAAACCGGATATTCATATTATTGTTAAATTCTTTTAAATTCCTCAAAATCTCCTAAAAGTTTTTATTAAAATAATATTAGTATACATTTAGTCAGGAAAGGATTTTTTTATTATTTTAAGTTAGATGAAATCAATTCTGACTTTCAGTCGCGCTATGATTCCTATGACCTTATATGGAGGTGCGCATACTGCTCGATTTTTAAATGTGCAACTAAACAGTTGATTTTGCTGTGAAACAATCGACAATCGCTCAGCAGTTGTGCGAGAGTTTACTCAAAGATGTGCGCCCGCTCTTAAACTTCATTGATTACTTACCCAAATTACGTTTACCGGTTTGTTTTTCCATATAACATGTCTATCTAAAATAATGTCGATACACCGTTATTTTCAAAACGAATCAAAGATGCTACTTGTTTTAAAATAACCGTATACAAGTCTGTACAAAACATTCGTATTACAAATAAACATTTTATTCAAGTTCACGTTCAACTCCTACAGTTGTGTACACGTGTTGGGTACAAATGATCAACAGACTTCACAAGAATGCGTTCGACTCCAATGACGTCATTAGTGGACCACGACGTTCCCTTATCTATCTGATACCTTAGCTAACGGCTTATGAGGGATCTTATTCCCAATATTTACTTCCGTGTGTTTTTTTTAAATGCTTCTATTAAGTTGTTTATTTAATTCCCTTTATTGAGCGACTATTTAAGTTATGATTAAACGCTTCTGAGCGTGGATAAATGTTTATCAAGTGAGTAAGGTAAGGTGATAAAAACGGCATCAACTATATGCTTCAATAATGAGCTACGTTTACGGAGACCGATAGGTTCATGTAATCATTTTCTTGTAATAGTTGTGGTTACTTGGTGATTTTAAAGCATGTTTATATTGCACCTAGCGTTATAACGGAATATTTTATCTAATCAATATATAACTAATTCAACAGCTTTTCGATAAGAAAATAATGAGGAAAGCAATTTTAGGACTGTTGTCTTAGATAGTAACGAAACAATGTTAGTAGGGTTGTGTTCGTAAAAGTATTTTTACCGATAAAGTCGAGTAGTATTTTGATAGACACTTATAATACACTAGAAATGTTGTAACCCTAAAAATAAAACCCTTATGCATCAAAATTGATTTATTGTAATAAGTCAGGGTTGCTATTTAAAGAGCTTTCTACGGATGTTTATGTTATCAATGTTACTGTTCGATGAAAAATTACCATAACAATAATAAATTAATGAATGTAAGGTAAATATGACGTTGATAATTGAACAGATGGCGTACTTCAGCAGGCGGATGCGATTAGCGATTAACTTTACGGGGTCATCTCTATTGATGTGACCCCATTCCACATCATCGTGCTATTGGCTCACATTATAATATAAACTGATCTAACGCGGCCGACAAATCTTATGAGAATGATTGTTTATGCATCTTTTATTAGCCATCAGTATTATGTGTGTAAAATACAATATGATTTGGATTTATAATTGTTAACAACGTTCAAATTATAAACCTTTTAATTCGGTAGCAATTATGTAGAAGTTTGACTCTCACAAGTAACAGCACTAAAAAAACAAAATTTTCAAACCATCATTATTATTTACTAGCTTTTGCCGACGACTCCGTCCGCGTGAAATAAAGAAAACAAAAGAAAATAGCCTATGTTTTCTTCTAGACTATGTTCTACATCTATTCAAAATTTCATCTAGATCTGTTAAGCCGTTTACAAACTCTAACAAACATCCATCCATCTAAACTTTTGTATTTATAAAATTACTATAATCAGGAAAACCTTTAAGTGACACTAAATATTTGTTTAAGTCATTCCATAAATAAGATACTGAGTGCAATACTCCATTCTCTAAGTTTAAATAGGTTAGCTCAATTTAATTTAGTATTTTTTTCCTTTCCAGAGAGAATGGATGCCGTCGAAATCTATGAAATGGCGACACAGTAACTAGAATAAATATGGCAGCTCCAGCACACGAACCTTACCGGCGGGAAGCTGAACTCAGGCCGCAGCATTCAAGAGATGGTTCCAGAGATTCTGGAATCTTCCACACCACTAAAGGTCTTTGGAACGCTCCTGGATTAAACAACTGTTTCTTGAATAGCGCTGTTCAAGTAAGTTGTAGTTTAGTTGTTTTTTTTTTTCATTTTGAAAAAGCTCTGTGTCCTCAGATAATTCTTAACTCTCAAAGTATTTTAGGGGTTACTTCAGTTGCTTAGTGTAGATTTATAAGTTTACACTAAAAACCTTAGTGGTCACTATACTCGCTTAAAGTCTTTAAATGATCACTTAGCGACTTAGAGGACCTTAGTTAAGTTCTGATTTGTAATTAATTAGGCTACGATTACCTTTATGAAATATGTTTATCCCACGTTCCATCTCCGATGATGAAAGTAGATTGTCACAAGTATTCAGGGCCTTGGTCTCAATTGATTTATAAACGAACGTTATGACGTAGTATAACGGGTGGGAGTAAAAAACCTATTAGTGACAGCAATTTACTTGTGTCGAAGGTAAACATTAGGAGGCAAAGCTACGACAATATTGGATGGCACTCGTAACTAACGGTGTGCTTCACCGGTTCATCTTTAAATCCTTGTCGTTTTAAATTGAAACTTATGGTAAAGATGTTAAAGTTTATCTTGAGAATATTATTTTCTTTTATAGCCATTGTTAATGCCAAGAATCAGGGGTCGTTGTTGACGTGACTTATGAGTTAACAAATACGCTTATTATAACTTGTTTTATATTATACTGTTTTTTAACTTTATTTTTTAGTAATGCTTAATCAAGTTTTTATAACCTCCTTTACCTAACTAGTTATAAGGAAATCAGAAATATTTTAATGGAAATATTTAAATTACTATGCAAGTGTCCCTAAAAAAGTAATGGTTTTTACTTGTCAAAGGAGAAGCCTAAAAATACTATAAAAAAGCGATATTGAAAATAAATTCTTTCACAGTTGTATATGTCCAATTAAAATCATATGACATATCGATACATACAACCAGATAGACGAGATAGTAAGTTTCTTTCTTAATCTAATTTCTAACTACCTAGTCAGTAAGATTTGACTGCAGTTGACTAATCAGTAAATCTGTGTAGCCATTAAGGAGATAGTTACGGTTGCCAGTGACGTACATTGGTTTGAAACGCCACTCGTTTAGCTACTTGTATCAACGTACGTAGAATGGGCCTTACATTCCGCACTTACGCTCTCGTTTTTGTATAAAATCAAACGAAAATTGCGTTTCTGTTTCGACGATGTCTTTTAGAATTTTGTAGTCTCTCATACCAGTTTACTGTTACTACTTCAATGTCTTTAAACGAAACTCTATGGTTTAATTTCCGAGAGTTTTTTGTCATGTGAATAAATTCAAGTGTAATTACTAGATGGAGGAGGCGAGAGCGTACCGAAAGAAAATAAATACGTTGCTTCTGGTTCACGCAACAATACATAGATGTCGTAATTCAAAATAATTGGTTAGAAGGAAAGAAGTAAGAGTTTTATAGATGTGTTGCGTTTACCACAAATTATCTGAAGAAAACAGCAAAAAAGGCTATCTAAAATTACTAAAAGCTATTTTTATAAAAAAAAAAAATCGTTTCATGCATTTGTAACATCGTGAAATGTATAAATGCTTGAAGTGATTTTGACAAATGTTTGAAGAGTTTTTGACGTAGACCGCTTAATTGCTAGATTGCATGAAATTGATAGAAAAGTAGTACACGTTAATACCTTACATCTATCATAGGTATAAAATGTAGTAATCAGTCACACTTTCATTCTGTTCACGTTAACATTCTTTGTCCAATGAGCTTTAATAAAATTGTCTTCATACGTTTTTCAAACAAGTAAATTCCTTAGGAAAGTGTGGAGAAAGATTTAAAAGAGCGTGAACTGTTGGCACG
>NW_013525473.1:4411044-4447152 GCF_000836215.1 Papilio polytes
ATGAATCATGTATTTATTTATCTTATTAATTAATAACAATAACCTTCGCGTGGTATTTGTAGTCAACCAAGAATGTTACAAGCACATTATAATTGTGTGACATCATACTTATTGTAAAACATCTAATATATTATTTTATCTATATTATAAATCGATAATGTTTATTGTCTTTATTTCGTAAGTACTTGTTTATAATTCCAGTGATCGCACCTTGTAAACATCACCTACATTCCTTACACCCAACAGTACAGCATCAAAGAGATTCGTTTCGTATAACAGAACGGTAGTAAGTCTGATTTCAAAGAAAGTTTTTATTTGTACGTATTTCCGAACTCGCGACTGCTGTTTCCCCATATAAATAATTGTTATGACTGAGCCTAGTTGCGTATTTCACACGAAGCAGACGATTTGGCTTAACGAATGGCGTAATATTGCCAACAGTATGTCTTTCCACCTCACGTAGAGAACAGAAACATGTATTCGTCGGTAAAAAGAAAACAAACAGAAATTCTCCGAAAGTGTAGCGATCTCGCAACGTTCGTGCCGAGAGGGTTTTTATACAATCCTATATAAACAGGTGTTGCGCTTACACAAGCTATTTTACTATCATTCGACTCACGTTCTATTACTATTTTGTTTACAAACTCTTTGGAAGGTTTATTATTATTAAATCTTAGGCAATGAGTTCATGCTGCCTTACAAAAGTAGCGCATAAAAATGGGAGGGTCAAAACACTTTGTATTTTATAAATGTTACCTCGTTATAAGTAATGCGTTCTCCGCCGCATTCCATCTCTTTTGATTAATGTCATCAGAATCTTCAGCAGGTTTGTATACATTGAACGTTCTTTGTTCGGTTATCTGTAGTTATAATAAAGATGCAAATGCAAATCATTCTTCTTTGTTGTGTTTTTAAATTGTTTTATTTTCTAGCTTTGTGTTTTTTTAGATTTGTTTTTAAAATACACCTATGATGTACGAAGTTTATCGTAGTGCAAGGAATGACATTCCTTGCAGTTTAGTTTGCAAGAGTCTTTAAATATGCATAATTGTAGACATCGACATAAATGCAGCAAGAACGATGGAGTAACACTGAAGTGGCTGGTAAGTTCAATAAAAATAAAGTGGGTATACTAAATGTCTACGTATGAATTAATAATCTGAATGTTTTGGTCATAACTTAGAACATAAACAAACAAATAGCAACGTTAGTTTTAAAAATTACTAAGTTGCCAAAGGTTGCCAATTACCAATAATTGCAACTCCGATGTGAAAATTTATGTTTACACAGTGTATCATTAAAACGTCGTTCAAGTATAAGGTACTCTAGTCTTAAATTTTATGAATTTAACAATTAAAAAACTGTAGGTCTAATTTTTGTATTTTCCTCCAAACTGTGTTCCAGCTTCGCCTGGGCAAAGAACATACGTCTCATATATTTGTTGTCATATTCATACCCTTCCCGTTAATATACAATATAGCCATGTTACTTAATGATAATGTAACTTTCTGATGGCGAAAAATTTTTTTCAAATCGGTCCAGTAGATTAAAGTCTATTTTTTATACAATGTGGCAAACGAGAAAACGGCCACTTGAAACTGCCGAAATGGCGAATCAACCACTGCCCATAGAAATCAGCAATTGCAGATACATTGTCTACCCTTGATCGACGGAGGAGGAGACAAAAAAGAGGATATTTCTTCTTCCTATGCGTCCACCGTCAAATACACTTTTCCTTGCCATCTTCTCCTTTTATGAAAGGGTAAAAAAGGGAAAGGGACTAAAATTAGGCCCATACAATGTAATCAACATTAACTTAAAGTCGGATCCTTTGCCTTCATAGTCCTGTTTAGTAAATCAAAGCAGAGCTTCATAGAATTTTAACCTCACGGTCGTTCGGCACTTTGAACATTATGAGGGATTTTATTATCCATTTTTAAGTTGTTCTTTAATTTCGGGCACGTAACCTGTATCCAATGACAGAGCGTCAATAAACTTAGTGACACGCACCACGGCTCGGCGACTGAGAATATGAAATTAACTTGTAGTCAAGTGGAGCCAGACGTTATGTGTAATTTATTCATGCAAATCGTCTCCTGTGGGAACGAAACGAACATCTTGATCAGCTCTTTTAAATATATTACAAAATTGAATTCATTAGGAGTCTATATTTAAAGCGTGTTTAATAAATATTGATTGCACGATTTAGATGGTTAAATTGTATAATTAATTGAATTAAATGCAACTAGCTTTCGCCCGCGACTCCTTCCGCGTGGAATAAAAAAAAAACAAAAGTGAGTAGTCTATGAGTTCTTCCAGACTATCCTCTACATCTACACCAACATTTCATTTTATTTTAATTAAATCCGTTCAGCCGTTTAGACTACAAATTCTAACAAACGTCCATTCATCCATCTAAACTTTCACATTTATAATATTAGTTTAGCTTTTATTTACCTATCCTTATCTCCAATGTTGATGCTAGATTATTTTCGTCTTTTTTTAACCGTTTCAGAGTAATTAAATTGACGATTTAAAATTTTGTTTTTCATTAGTTGTCAACAGCACGAATGAAAACTTATTGTTAAGTAAGGTTACATTAGAACGTGCCTTGTAAAATATATCGTTAGTAATTAATTCGTTCCTAGTTATTTATTACGCAGTTATTTTTTGTAGATCATGTTATCTAAGTAGATTTCATCTTGCGCTTCTCAGTTTATTCCAACCATTTACGATGCGTGTTCGTTTTTGTAGACGATGTAAACATTATAAATACTGAGCGTAGGTATAATTGATTTAAACCACATAGTTATACCGTATTTATTATCTATTCTCTTCACTCTTGTTTCAGTTTTTTTTTTTAACTTTTAAACTACAAGTTTCATTGATAAACTTTTCCTTAGTTGTGAACCCTGGGCCTCTGATGTGGGGCTAAGACGGTAGGGTCACGGGTCGGCGCCTCCGGAAGGAACATTCGTGGGAACCTCACACGATGCCCTTTTTAATTCAATTTCTTGATGCGTCTATGTTGTAATTACTTAATACTTTATCCACTTGCATAGGTCGGAATCTATCTTATCATGTTTTGAATTTGGAACGAGCTAATTAACGCAGGTGTGACGATGTTTATTATATGGTATTTTTGCCCATAACATTTTTTGTAGGTTAACTTTTAGTATGTTTTCGTAATGGAAAGTTTAAATAACTTTGATTATAATTGGTTTTTCATACTCTTTAGACTCGAAAAGACACGAAACACAGATGGGCAGATTTTCTCTAATTTTTTTTTGTTTAAAAATGTTAGTAGATTTTTTTGATAATTTACTAATATTTCCTTTAACAATTCCAACTACGCTTGTGCTAGGATATGTGGTTCACGACAATAGTCGAATGGCGGGATTCGAACCCTCGACCGCAAGATCGGTAATCCGTACCCCAAGCCATTAGGCTATGGACGTTTAATTGTCATCTTATTTTGTCATAGCGTGTAATTTTGAGACAATTCTGACTTAGACCACCGTGGTACCTCCGGAAATGGGTAAACGCGATCCGTTGCAATAATTTACCTCTTCCTATCTATGATTTGTGTTCTAATGTTAAAATAATTAGAATATCAACATTTGTTCGTTACGTTCAAATCATGTTTTATAAATGAATTGTGAGAAAGTGTGCATGTGTTAATGTTCCATTGTGGGCCGGCATACGGGGCTGCGGGGAAACGTGTGAGAATTGAGATCTGGATCGGTGCGGTGTAAATAAATGCTAATATACCCGCGCTACCTTCTACAGATTTGTCAGTAGATGTTATCTAACGATTGCTTGTTACTAGAAGTTACGAAATCGTTGAATGTGTCGATGAGTTACGTAACGATTAGTTCGCTGGAAATTAGACTATATAGTAAAGGGAAGATCGAATCCCATGAGACCAATATGAAGACTATCTGTTATTTATTGGAAATTAATCTATATTTTCTCACTGCTTATATACCAAGAAAAGTTTAAGAATAGAGGATGTTATAACCGTATGAAATTGATTTTTAACAAAATCGGCGTTTCGCGTCATTGAATCCACACTGAGGCTTATTGTTTAGCTTAATCATCCCCTTTCAACATTTAACGCTCTATTGGACGTTTTGATACACTTGAATTCCAATGGGCCTTAACATAGTTAGTTACTTGTATTTTGAAGTATGTATTTCTTGTTAAATTCTTATGCATTCTAACTCAAACAGTGTTTTCAAATTGAAATCTTACTTCTTACTAATCTTACTAATATTATAAATGCGAAAGTTTAGATGGATGTTTGTTAGAGTTTATAGTCTAAACGGCTTAACGGATATCGGTGTAATTTGGTATAAATGCAGAGGATTATCTGGAAGAATACACAGGCTACTCACTGTTGTTATTTAAAATTCCACGCGAAAGGAGTCGCAGGCGAAAGCTAGTATACTAATATATTTAATAACTAAATAAATTTATTAGTGAGAAAGCTTTCTTCTTTATCGATTGTCTTAAACTTTTGCACTGTGACTTCTTTCTCCGGGCACACTCGGTGCTCGCTGAACCGCGTCTCCTCGACCCCCGACTTACGATGACTCAACATTCTCGTAGGATTCGGCCCGGCCTGTGACTAACCGCGAAAAAAACAACCATTGTTCGTAAGACGTTGCTCGTGAAGCGACCGTTGTACGTCGTTCTTACTTTATAGCTTCTAATTTCCATGTTGCCTTTTAAAATTTTTGAGGTTTATTGCCACAGGACTTTTAAAAACCATATAAATAACTGGTACTGTTGGTCAGTATTGAAATTCGACAGGGGCATCATTGTTCTCTTAAAAAACATTTGTTACAAGAAACATAATTTTTATTTATTTAAGTGACCTCTTGTAAAACGTGGGATATAAATAAACAGTTACGTTAGCGTAACCAATTCTAATCTCATCGGAGTCATATCGTGGCGCGGTCTCAGGAG
Organism: Papilio polytes; assembly: GCF_000836215.1. Classification (NCBI taxonomy): domain Eukaryota; kingdom Metazoa; phylum Arthropoda; class Insecta; order Lepidoptera; family Papilionidae; genus Papilio; species Papilio polytes. The sequence continues at coordinate 4,416,016 of NW_013525473.1, forward strand.
TGAAGATGTGTGGGAAGGGCAGCCAAGCAAGACGTCGGCCATGGCTCGGTAGCGATCTAATTACTGGACAGGTGGCCGGTCAAAGGTTGTCCTGCATACGATACACTGTGGTAGTTAACTTTTATTCTCGAATACTCACAGGAAAGCTTAATGAGTGCGTAATTTTGTAATTCAGGCGCGGGTTAAAATTAGGTCTTTGTGGTTAGGTTTATAGTTCACATCATTATTTCCAGCTACTTGTGTTTGTGGCTTTGTTTTTTTTTAATGAAAATAAGCCACAGTAAAGGAAGAGTTTTTTTTGCAACACGGATACTATTGCACTTAGGCGCTCTTTTAGTTTATACTCTGTGCAAGCTCAAACCGATTCATACACAATTTATTGTTTGTGAAAGACATAAAAGCAATTTGTATAGTTTTATGATAGAGCAACTGTGGGATCGCGGTCACTTCATTCTTCCCGTTCGAACTTAAAACTACTACATTTATTGCGGTTAGCTAGTAAAGTCTTCACTGTTTTGTTTTATTTTGGAAAAAAAAAACAAAATATGCAGCCTGTGTTGTTTGTTTGCTAGACTATGCTGTACATCTCTACCAAATTTTATCGACATCCATTCAGCCGTTTAGGCTACAAACTCTACCAAACATCAATCCATCTAACGTTTCGCATTTATAATATTAGTAAGATAAGATAATTATTTGTGATCCACATTTTTTATACTATTAACTGTAAGGTAAGATGATACTTAAATACCATAAATGAATTTACTAAAGTTGAACCTAAAAATCTTGATAAACTCGACAACTAAAAAAGTAGAAAAGACAATATTATTACAGACTGTGCCTATATCAAAATTAATAAATTATTACAAGTAAATATTATACTATTTCTATACATTTTAATCAACTTTTGGTTTTATTAAGAAAAAAAAATTACGACGAAAATTATACCCGTAATTTTGTATGAACAGTCCAGTAGGTGTGATTCTCCCACGAGACGGCGCCTGCGCTGCTCAGTCAGTGCGAGTCGCGATCGCCGTGAGAAGTCATACCACTGGTTGCGCTTCATAGATTCCTTATTACGTTGCAATCGATGTCATAAAACTTCACGCCTACGTCACTCTTATTGATGACTATATGCCACAATATTTATGACGCCAGTTCAACAAGAGTTAACAAGATAACTTCTAGGCTGTACAATTTTAAAATGAAAATGTTTTTAGGTGTGTCTATATTTTTGTGTCCGTATACTATTTAATTAAAATGTGAATCATGTACCCGATTATCATTCCAACTTTCTTTGGAACAAATTAATTGTGTGCAATGCGATTAAAAAGAGTTTCGTGTTTATTTAATTGCTCGTTATTACGTGCGCATTGGTCCTTTAAATTGTGTACACGATGCTTATATATACCTCTATACTAATATAATAAAGCGTAAACACGCACTACTTTGTGACGTAGGATGTCAGCAATCACGGCATATTTTTGAATAACTGTTTCTTTAATAATAAGCCCTACCATTACGAAACGCTTTAGGCTATATATTTTTACCTTATTAAACATAGGGGATAAACAAATTGAAAAAAATCTTCATAAGGGCAAGGGATCATAAAGTACAAGCTGCCAACATCAAGGAAGCAAAGTTGCTATGGTTTGGCATTATGTCATGTCATTTTGACATGTACAATTGATAATTTGACAAATCCGAACAACACAATAAAATATTCATTATTTCATGCGGATAAAGCCGCACGGCAACAGCTAGTACGTTATATAAATATAATGTTAGTTGCTTTAGATTCATTTTAGCATACCTTCACGCTCGCTTTCTAAGTGACGTATTGGTAGTCAGCGAAATTTCATTTTCGTCACCAAGGTAACTATCTAATTTCAATGTTGGTGAAAATCCATTCACAAACAGCTAATATTCATCAAAATCTTAAAGAATTATTGAAAAAGAATACCTACTATATACGACTAGTTCTGCCAGTCTTAACTGAACAATTTAATTGTTCCATTAAAACTCTCCGAGGGTTTAGCAACATTTTAAGTAACATTTGTACAGTATTTACTGAACATTTCATCTGTTCAGTTAAAACTGTCTGAACTATACATGCCGTGCTTCATGCATTAATGAAAGTACCGTGAGAATAATGTAGTGTTATTATGGAACATAATACACTGAGGTGTTCGTTTGTAATACCAAGACTGGAAAGTTTATCAATCTGGGAAATTATAACGAAGATAACAATAGCGTCTCCGACCCCCTCCCTTCCACTGAGCTCATCGAAAACAATTCACACGTGTTATTTGTAAATTATATCTACATACATACGTGTTTTATTGTGCGTATGTATGTCACTTTACGTTAATCCACGCAGTAAACTCATATTAGTTATGTTTTTATTATATCTCTTGTTACATATAAGTTATTAAAAATCGCCTAGTTCATAGTTAATAATTACATTTGTAAAATTACCTTTTTTTCAACATGTCTATATTTTATTTTCAACTGTGCAATGGCAAAATACATTGACATTTATATTGCAGATTTTGATTTCACAGGCGCTACGTTGTTTTACTGCTCGGTGTTCTAATAAGAATAATGTAACGCGTATTAAAAATTATTAAATATAGAACTATATATAAAATACATGTTTGTGAGTTGCAAATTTATTCTAGTTATAGTCAAAATCACTGCAAGTCAATTATGCGCTTTATGAACATCTAAAACAATATTAAAATTCCAATATAAGTAGAGATATACAAGGACAAACCAGTGTATCTTTTTGTATTTTAATATCAGTTTGCTGTATAGGCTTTCTCCTATATTTAGACGTTTCTTTAACGGTAAACAACTCTTGTGTTAAGATTGAGCTTCCACTTAGCACAAAACTTGTTTTGGTTTACTACGGCTTACTACAGACACGTACGGTACAGTGTATCGAGTGTATAGAGTAATCTGCATTTAAAAAGGGTCCTTATGCAAATTACAATAGGTTTGATTTTTGAATAACATAGACAGGAGGTTCAAATCATCAAAATATATCGTGAACATGAGACAGCAGCGGCAAAGACAAGAACAAAGCATAGAAACCGGTCAAAATTTGTGTTGAAATTTTGAGCACGTGTGGTGCTGGCAGAGATTGTGAGTGCGTTGTCTTCAACATGGTCAGTTAAATATAATTGGTTGAGTTTTTTTTTCTTTATTAATGGGTATCTAGCTACATTGATTAAAAGATAGTTTTTTACAACGATGTAAAAATATACTCTTAAGATGCTAAATTATTAAAAATAAAGAATAAATCATACTAATATTATAAATGTGATAGTTTAGATGGATGGATAGTTGCTTCTTAGAGTTTGTAGACTTAACGACTGAAGGATTTCGATGAAATTTGGTATAGATGTAGAGGATAGTCTGGAAGAACACATAGGCTACTTGGTTTCGTTTTTTTTAATACCACGCGGACGGTGTCGCGGGCGAAAGCTAGTATAAAAATAAAACAACATCTAATCCTTAACGACACTTCAACACAATTAGAAATAACAAAAAAAACATGACACAAAGTAATTAAATACAAAATAATAATTAAATTAAAAAAGAAACGTTTATAATGAGCATTGCAATGTTGATTAAATTGGGCCCATGCTCAACTTTTAATGCTGGATGCCAATAACTGAAGTACCCAGCGCTGATCCTCCTCGAGCAGCTTAGCAGGGAATTGTTCCATAGGTTAATAGTTTAGTTAAAAAAATATCTCTGACTATATAAATGAGGGGCAATATTGTTACTTTCTTATTATGTCGATGACGTTAATGTATTTTCAATTTCCATAAACACACTTTTATCTAATCGATTTGATGCCGTTAAGACCGTCTTAGTTGAAAGCCTCGCCCCGGGGTCGTCTTAGGACCGGTTGTTAAGAAATAAAAAAAAATATAATTGGTTTTTGTCCATCCCGTGATGCAAAGGGAAGCGTGAAACGTCAGATTGTATTAAAGTTAAGAGAATATTAAAAGATTATGAATGATTTCAAATTAGACCCTTTTAAGATACGCAATGAATTTTAGAAAAAGCTAAGGTTAGTTTTCGTCCTTTAAAATAGCATATTAAATAGATAGATATTTGCTTTGAAGCTGCAAAGTTTATTACTAGACAAAAAGCTCGTAAAAAACCTATAACTGTAGGAGTGTATTATGTAACAAACTTTGAAATTGTTAGATGTTCGTATGTTTTGGTTTTAACTTTTACTTTAGGTGAAAGTTTGAAAATTCATAAGTCAGTACACGCTAATGCTTGCTCGATAGCATTATGAATTTGCGTTATTTCTACTTCTGAGTTTTCCATATATCTAATACTTTTAACTAGTCTTTGCCCGCGACTCCGTCCGCGTGGAAATAAAACAAAAGTGAGTCTATACGTTCTCTAAGACAGATTCCAAATTTCATCAAGATCCGATTCAGCCGTTTAGGCTACAAACACTGACAAACATCCATCCATCCTACCATCAAAACTTTCGCATACATAATATTATTATAGTAAGTTTTATTTCGTATAAGTGGTTTACATTTTTAAAAACGTACCGTAATTTATTTGTTATCAGAATTACACAAAAATCTGTATTTATCTCTACAAGACAGTGTATTTTTTTCATTGACATTATTGTGACGTTAAATACAAGCTACATGTCACGTATATAATTTCTAAGAACATAGTTTACAAATTACTGAGAATGTTAGTATAAGTTCTAAAGAAATATTTATTATAATTTACGCATTATAAGTAATAACATAATTGTGAAAGTAATGTGTAATGAGTTTGACAGACGTTGATTATCACAATTTGTGTAATGTCGGCGCTGCCGGTGTTGTCCTTTGACTATAAAGAAACGGACTAAGCAACCACTGTTATAAATAATTCTGTCAAATACAGGGGTGAGGTTTACCTGTGTTATATATTTTCATATCATGCCGACAGTTATGTGAATTTCAAACATCATCATTAACTTCCCTGGTCCCTACGAAGGGGCGGCACAGTTTGTTCTTCGCGCTGTTCTTCGACACATTTCTATAAGCCGTCATATCTGAATCCACTCCCTTTTTAAGCATATCCACTTTCACACAATCTATCCGTTATTTTAAACATAATAACTCAAAAATATAGATAATGCATAAAAATACCTTACTGTTCGATTTTATTAGTCTGAAGGCTCACGCTTAACAGGTCCTGTCTCTTAAAAGTCATACGTAGAAATAATGACACGGCTTCGCACTCGCACACGGCCCTGGATTTTTTATTAATGTAATTCTTTCTACATTCCTTGCCGCGAGGAATGTTGCGACAGACCCTAAACATACGGCTTCTATCTCTGGCTTAATACTTACTTGTAAGGAAACAATTTACTATACTTTTAATTTACGAAACACAAACAATTAACTATGTAAAAGTTAAAAAATATTCTGTGCTAGTTTGTACTTAGTGTCCCCTTGAATGTTAATTATTCCAGATTCGAAATTAAAGGTACTTTTATTTTTTATGATGATAACTATGTGACTAAAAATCAGAAATATGCAGCGTGCTCACTATACTTAAACACTATTATAAAACGACAAGAAAAGCAGGTTTTCGAAATAAAACCCTGCAGTATTTTGTTCATCGTCTAAAGACATAAATGGCACGTATTGTGTTAACTCAAATGCGGAACACAAGGATGCTTTGAGATAATTCTGTATTAAAAATAAAACTTACTAACATTTGCCCGCGACACCGTCTGCGCGTTATTAAATGTGTATCTTCAAACTATGGTTTACATCTGTGCCAAATTTCATCGAGATGCATTGAGCTGTTCCTGATATACCTTCTTATAAACATCCATACATCTAAACTTTAAGATTCATTTATTACATAGCAAGATTAATAAAAAAGTTTAGAAAAAAAAACCTAATGATGAAACATACGAATTAATTAATATACGAAGCCTTGTCCATTAACAAATTACTTTAAAACCATGTAATAGTTAGATGTAATGACGTAATTTACAAAAAAGACAAATGAATGCTATATTACTTAAAAGAATTAGTGATGTGCTTCAAGGATGTTTTAGCGTGAACAAGCTTACTTACTTTTGGGGCAGTTAAATATGCATTTTACATACATTTACTACACGCTACTAATTCTAAATATAGTGTTTGATGTTATTTTGAAAATCGCCACTATTGATCCCCCTTAGTGTAGATTTCGACAAAAAACTGCAATAAAAGCTTAGAGAGCGGTACTAAATTAAATAAAAACATTATTATTCGTTGTTCACTTAACGAATTACCATAATCATGTTTTTCATAATAAGTTACGTAACTTAAGATAACTGTTAGGGTGTCAGTAGTAATATGTTTTCAAGTTAACAAGCCACAAGCACGTAATTGAGGCGTCGACTACGCAATTATAGAGGAATTGAAACGAGCGTAAACCTATCTTACTGTATGAATGCAACCTTGTATTAATACACTAGCTGTTGCTCGCCATTTCTCCCGCGAGAAATTAGGAAATAATTAAAAATAGCCTATGTTACAGACAAATTACCTTTCTAACGGTGAAAGATTTTTTTAAATCGCAACAGTAAGTTTTAAGTTATTACAATACATACAAAAATACATAAATACATACATACAAAACTTTCCTCTTTATATTATTAGTATAGGTTAGTTAAAAATAGTGACTGCATGTTTCTTCACCTATGTAAGTATAAAAATAAAGAGCAATTTAAAACACCATATTACATAAAGTGCATCAACACAATAATTAGAAAGAAGTTGATGATTATTTTTCAAAAATATGAACCTTAAGTAGTTGACATTTATGATCATTTTGTTTGATAAAAATATTCATCCAAGATTTATTTTATAAACTGCAAACCGAAAACATGAATTCCATTTTATCAGAGACGAATAAAAAAGAAGTACCTAGTAGTTTTTTTCTGCCTTTTAAGGTGCAGATATTTGATATTCTACATACATACATCACCAATTTGTGTATAAAAAATCATGTGCAAAAGCGTTTGAAAAGTTTTTCTGCATTGGTTCATAATGATAGCTCATCTTAATAAACCCCATTGTGCGTTCCCTCTTTTGTATAGTACACCTGCCACAACTTACTGAAAAGGTTTATTCAAATTCTCTCAGGTATATGTGTTGTTACACGATTTTATAAAACCTCGCTGTATATAAACTTCTTTACAAACCTTTACTATCAAGTTTTTCATCATGTTTTTTTGTTTCAGTCTAAACGTGTGATCTACTAAGTACATTTTAAAATAAATTAAATCAAACCCAGTAATCAGTGAGGCAAAATAACAAAAGAATAAATAACGATATTCAATATTTAAACATCTATTTGTGCACAAATAACTTTTTACATAAAGTCAGTAAAAAGACTAGTAAGTACCCTTACAAATAAACGCGGTAAAAATTAAACGTAGAAATAACCTGAGTGTCGATACTAATATTAGTAAAAATTTTGTTTATACTTATTTTATTCCTAAGTTTAACTTTATACCCCGTTTATTTGTAAGGCTGTATATCTTAAGACCTTCGTATTGTTTAGCTCTTCATAAGCAGGATACGTATTCCCGTGCTTCAAAACAAAATGGCCGCTAAAGCCTTCGCCCGGTATCGTAGAGTTGAATCCGTAGCGGTCGGTTGTTCTGGAGTTTCGTCGTTACGCCGCACCGCGCCGCGGCGCTGTCTTCGCCCGCGTCGTACGCGCCTCGTTACACTCCCACGTACGATCTCTTATTGTAAACACTGTTCCGATGTAGTTTCCGTTCGAAGTGTTATTAAAGATGGATTATTGACAATATGGAAGTACTGGCCGTGTAGTGTAATGTGCTGTGACATTTGACCGGATTACGTGGATCGAGTAAAATGACAAAAGCTAAAATGAACAGAAGCAGCGCGCTCTTTCATAGCGCTAAGGTAAGATTTAAAATATAAAATTGTATGAATTATATAAATTATTTACAGTTGTAAATGTTTAAATATGTAAAAGAAATTACTTGGTTATATTTTATCATGTAATTTAGTGCAAATGAACGTGTTATTTTGTTAAGTTGATGGCATTGTAGTACGTAAACAATAAACTTTCATTTATCTTTAAGCAGTTTTGTGAACGTGTGCCAATTTTTCTTAAGTTTCAAAAATAGCCCGGTGTATAGTAATTGAATCCTGGCCGGTTTTGTGTCGATGTTTCGGTCGTGCATCCTGAGTCGTCTCCTTATTCGTTCCTCGTGCCTGAATTTAAATTTAACGATGTCGATGGTATATTACAAGAAAGCTAAACTTATGTAAAGCTTATTTTATAGACCGATAGTTCTGTTTTAAATCCTCTGTATAGTAAACATAGTTAAAACATGGAGATATTTTTAAATCCATTTTGACTATTAAATTTCAGTAACTAACTCGTATTATTATTTGCATGTAATAATATATTAAAATTGAACGAATCCAATGTAAAGGTTTAATACCGACATTTAAATCTTTTTTAAAAGCCTACCTGGACCTCATATTTTCCATTATCCCGTCTCATTAAAACGCCCTGTAAAAGACATCAACGGACGTGAGTGAAAGAGAAGGTATATCTGAATCCAGTTTTCCTGTATGCGGAAGTGAGACAAATGCCGACTGTAGTAATTTTGCTCGTAGTAGTTTGTTTGTAATTATACGGACTGGGATTTTGTGTACAGGTATACATATACAGGTAGGGTCCGTTTCGGATCGTCGATCCCCCCATTTTAAACAGAAAAGGGATGCACCACTTAGGGAAGTTTTGTCGAAATGCATTTAAAATTTATGATGAGTACCTTTTAGTTTTGTGTTTTAGAGCGGCGAGGGTCAATGATGCGTAAATGAAATAACGTTAATCGCTTCTTTTTTGTTTGCTTAAATTGGAAAAGAATAGCAAAAGACATTGTTCACTACATTTTACCATTATATTCAAAAAAATAACTTACCATTACTAATTTTCTGTGTCACTTTTCCAATTTCAAATTCTTCCGAATATAAACGTGCTAAGAAACCACACTGACCGTTTAAATTAAATGATAATAATTCTATGAAGTTGGCAAATTTGCAATAATCTATATTTAATCGAGTTCGCGTCATAATATTAGGCGTGGGTGTAAAAAGAGAATTGCTTGAGAATATGATTATTTCTGGGAAATCGAGACCGCATGGTGACCGGTTCTCAATGGCGGCAATGTCTCGTATGACCTGACTATGGTCAAGCATATAAAATTACTCATATATTATATTATTTTATAGAATTACGTTCTGTAATTTACCTGAGCGTCTATAAATCAAATGAAGTTGATTAACAATTTATATCCTTTTTAAGTGTATTTATATTACTATTTTTTTTTTTTTTTATAAGTAGCTAAAATTTATTACAAACATATACAATTTTTCCAAACTGCCAAATCAGTTTATTATGCTTAGTTAATTCATGATGTCTTATGGTTACTTCCTAATGCTTTTAGAGACTTACCTAGGTTGCTTTTTAAGTCATTTACTATATTTGTCCACATATATTTGATTGTAAATAATAATATTTTTTACTTATAACCTTAATCTTAACCGGTAACTTGTGACCGGTTTACTTTACCGCATTTTAAGCTGCGTTAAAATTTATTGGTAGTTACTGCACGACCAAAAACTTAAAGCTAATTCATAAGCAAAACGTCGAACCAGTCTCGAAATTGATTGTAGCAAATTGCCACCTTCAGTCACCTTAATATACGCTTATTATGTATTTAAAACATTCTCGTAGTGTTCGTTGCAGAATTTGTCGTTTCCTGTGAAATAAGTCGTACTTAATTTTTTTTTAACATAAGATGGCAAACGAGCAAGCGGTCACCTGAATCCGCCAAAATGGCGAAGCGACCGCTGCCCATAGACAACTACAATTGCAGATGCGTCGCCTGCCCTTATCCGACGAGGATATAGAGAGGATATTTCCTCTTCCTATGCATCTCCGCCATCGTCAAATCCACTCCCCCTTCCCATCCTCTCATAAGAAAACGGTGGTAAAGAGAAAGGGACTTAAATTAGGCCTATTAAAAAAATGTCCCACCTCTGAAACTTGTAATACTTCCAACCGTACGATTTTTGTTTTATTTTCATAGTGAACATATAATAAACTAGTTACGTTTTCAAGGATATCAATACATTAATATTCATAAAGCCTCCAAATAAAACTTTTAAACAGTATACCTAGAAGTTAACGATTGTTTTGGAAAAAAACAAAGAAATAAGTGTTACTAAACATGTAAACCTCTACTTAATATAAAATATTACGTGTTGTTTATTAATTAAAATCAATAGTTCCATTGATTACCTCACATTATGCCAGAGATATTGTAGAAAGTGTGAGAAGTGTGCTACAGTGTTACATAGGAGAACGGATGTTTGTATCGAAACTGCTTCCTTTATTAAACAATTTAGATTATGTCATATTAAGGCTTCTTTTAGGCCTTATAATATTTGTATAGTCTATCATTAGTTCAATCATTCGCAAATAAGCACATTAAACTCTTACAATAAATCAAGATAATCTTGAAAAAGAGGTTATTAAAATTTTGAATTATTAATGATGACATTAAGTACCACTCGAATGTTTAGCCTATTTACAGATTTATTTTATTATTATACTTAATACGTGGTAAAGTTGTGAATGGCACATCTACTCATAACTTCTGAATTGTACTGTATAATTTTTTTTCTTGTGCTATTGTTCTTTTACCCCAATAAATGCAAAAAAGGTAATAAAGTGTGAAAAAGTTCGTTTGTAATTATTAACTTTATAATCTGAAATTTAAAAAATACTTTTTAAAATAGCACACATCAATCATCACGCTTTATCAATGAACTTTAAACACTTCTGTCTACAACTTGTATTTCTTACTGTTAAACGATATTTATTCAAGGCGTAGCTAACAGCGGCAAAAAGTGTTGAGTTCGATACACGAAGTCGCGATGTTTTCTTTAGTCGCGGTAACGAAGCGTGACCAATGTTACGGTACAATTGCGCCAAAGATTTGCAGACAGTTGATATAATTCATGTTATTATTTAACAAATTGCTTTAGTTTTCTAATTAAAAAGTTGCATATATGGACTTGATAATAAGCGGTCTCCTGATTAACTATTTAGTAAATTATTCATATCTACCTACTAGCTATTCCCGTGCGACTCATCCGCATGGAGTTATGAAAATTTTATTTTATTGTTTACATCTGTCAAATTATCAATTACAAATGTCAAAATGATATGACATGATGACAACTTTGCTTCATTGATGTTGGCAGTATGGGCGTCACAGCCATGTTATGCTTTAATAAAATATAGTCTTCATTACCTCTTATGTTTTCTTCCAATTTGCACAAAATAACCTTACCAACATTGCCGTCGTGTCGTCGAGCTAATGCAACACCCTTATTTTTGACATCCGACTACTATCCGATTATTAACATAACAAGCACAATTACATTTTAAAACCATGATATAAATATTTTAAAAAACGCTTTTGATCACCATTACAAAGTTATATCGTTATTTCAAACTATGACCAATGACATTGATTTATAGCACAGACTAAATAACCTTCAACATTACAGAATACATCAAAATAGTTAAGAAGCTAACAGCAGCAACTTATGGACTCTTTCCCACAATAGGTTTTTTATCCAAAATATTTACCCCCTAAGTTTAATGGCGTTAAAATATATAGCCTAAAGCATGACGCAAATATAGGGCTTTTTATTAAAAAGAGGATTATTCAAAAATATCGTGTTATTGCTGATATCTTAGGCAACAAAGAAGTGTGTGTTTACGCTTTATTATAATAGTATAGATTATATCGTTGATTTACTAAGAATGCATCCACACTAAGTTTTCCGGAGCCTACACGGATTTAGACATGACTAGACCATAGTTAACCACACTAGCCTATCAATGGTTGGTTGACTTCACACATATGAAAAAGGTTTATAATTATAATCAATATTAAAAGAACAGAATTAAAAAAAAATATATTTATTAACATTAAAAGCTAAAGGTACTTACACAAATTAAATGCTAAAGAAACACGAAAATAATTAAAACAACCAGCGCTTGATTCCTTATTAGATAGACTTAAGCAGGTGCAAATTTTTCTATAAAGGTCGCATTGTATCAGCAAGTTGTGCACCGAAGTTTTGAACAGGTAAAAAGTTTAGGCGCGTCACTTCCGGAGGGGAAGTGCACTAACTATATTTTGATTCAAATTGACTTCCGTCCTGCATCGCTCAATTGTGGCAAACGGCAAATTGAGGTCAATTATTACAATATTCACTATATTTTGTGCAATTAAAATTGTTTAATTTGCATCCTTATAGTATTGTCAATTTTTCATTTTAAATATTTACGTTTTCAATGAGTTATGGGGATACAATGTACGGTAAATACATACTCAACAATATTGATCAATTAAAAAAAAATAAAAAAAACGTACAGATGAATTGAGTACCTCCTTCTTTTGGGAAGTCGGTCAAAAATATTCGTGTCTGTAAGAAGTTATAGAAGGCCTACAAGTTTCTTATCTTCTATCGCCATTGCAATTGTACTTTCTTAATTTCGTAACGTCATAATCATAGTAAAATATATATAGTATTTAGTTATGTATATTATATTTAGATTAAGATGAAAGATATCTGTATTCCCACGCGATTCACGACCCATCTAATTGTGGTTTTCTTTGATAATAAATGCAATATGTTCATCGCATCAGCGCGTTCTTCGTCTATAAAAGCTTTCCCCTCTGTTTCACTGCATTTCTTATAATGGGAACTACTTGAAGCAATATCTTCGAAACAAAAAACGAGTAGTTAATACACGACCGAGAATTAATCTTGTTCTTAGGTTCTATGTTGTCAGCCGTTTCATCATCCCTACGTAGTCTTGTTATCTGAGATGTAATGTTTATACTTTTGTTTCTTACTGCTATATTCTTTGCGTATAAGTGCGTGATTTGCAAGAGACTTTGACTACAGACTCTTTATCGAATTATAAATCGGTGCAATGCGAGCATCTTCATATATTTTCATACTAATTAGGCGACTAAGGTATTGGCCGATAGTCTAGTCTGCATGGGCAATTATTAGTCTAGTTATACTAATATTATAAAGAGGAAAGGTTTGGATTTTTGTATATATTGAAATAATCAAAAACTACTGGGCCGATAACAACAATTTTGGCACCATTAGAAAGCTATGCTTGCACTGAGTAACATAGGCTATATTTTATTTTAATAAGAGGGTTTTAGTCTAAAGCTCTTGATGCGCGGTAGTGCACCCTCCGAGGCGAGTACAGCGAAATACTATCTTCTCGAAGATTAACTTTACTTTAGTAACTAAAATCTATAGCTAACTGATGTTATACGCGAATTAAGTAACTATTTCATAACAAAAAAGCTCTTCAACTATTTGTCTCTTTTATCAATATAATAATAAAACGAGCATGAAACAGTTTTTAATTATTTTAGATAGCTTATATTATAATGTGGTGAGTATTAGAATAGCCATATGAACTGTTATTTAGTGGCTAAGTCCCGTTATAATACGCGGCACGCTCGCCGACGTAACTCGTTAAAAGCTAGAGTACAGTGGTTCTCAAACTGTACAGATTAAAACCGGAAATTTATATGAGTTAAATCAGGTTTTCAGATTAAAAGAGATGTTTGAGAAACTCTGGCTTCTTTAAACTTTTAAAAAATAGAAATATAGATTAAGGAGGACAGTAGTTTGCAGTTAAGATGATTAATTTTGTTTATTACTCACATTTAGTAGAATTGGAATATTAAGTATTAGCAAATATAAAATCCTTAGCAAACAATTTACAACACGAAAGTCAACAAAAACGATAACGTCTTTGTGAAGAAAGAAATCTTATCAGTGCAAACATTACCTAGATACGTCCTTTTCTCGTAACCGTCGAGTTTAGTTATCCATGCTCGTCTCCCCAGCGACCCTACTCGTCCGTCACGAGCCAATCCAAATAAGGCCCCTCGCACACGACGCCCGTCTTAACATAGACGACATAGATACCTAACATAGCTTGTAAACACCTGTAATATTCTTGTTATAGACACATCTGTGTTTAAGATTCTCCAAATGTAATTAAAATATTTTTCTTATTATTTTCATCAAAAATGGGAATAAATAATCTAAAAAATAAAAATAGTTTGCAAGCTCCATAAATTCAAGCATATTATTACCAAGTACTTTTTAGTAGATACATAAAAGTGTTAATTTATAAATAACAATTTCGCCGTATTAAATGTTTGTTATATTGTAATTCTTTGAATGTTCTATCGCCAAAGATACAAGAAAGGAGCGGTGGATATTTAACCATTATTCCGGGTACGTGACTTTTGAAAATCAGCATTAATACATTGCATGATACTTGATGCCGTTTCCAAGAAGTGAATATAATACCGTCAAGTATACTGCTGGTTGGAAGTAGCCTTGCCTGTTGCACTCTATTTCAAGTTTCTATGAAATGTAATAATTATAATATTCTGTTACATGAGTTAAATTAATTATAATAATTTTCTCATATCTTTATTTTCTTATTTTTATATATAATATATTTATTATTATTATTATTATTATTATTTATTAATTCTTAGTAACATAAATGCGAATCATATGGATGGATGTTTATTAGAATATAATGATAAAAGAGGTATAGATGTAGAACATTGGAAGAACACGTAGACTTAACCCTACATTTATATCATCCCGGAATGGCCGGCAAAAGTTTGTATTTCCATTCGTAACTTTATCTATGGATTCTTAGCACAGAGTTAATCTGAAAAATTATATTACAACTGCGATTTAAAAATGTCAATAACCATTTATTATATCAGACAGAAGTATCTTAACTTCAATAAAGTTCTCTCTGGTGCAAAAAAAACCGTGATATTTCGAGAGGAGCATCAATGTAGTCAGTCCCGACATCTGCCTAAACGGGTTGGTAACACCTGCTCGCCAGACGCCCGAAACAATCGCAAATACACCGCGCATCGCGCACAAAGCAGGTGATCCCATATACAACTATCCAGGGTTGCTATACCTTAAAATAGATAAGATTAAACGATAAACATAGTTTTATCATACAAACGATTCTACTGAAACGAAGGATATTGTCTCATACTCAAAAGTGCTTTATAAGGCATCGGTTGGATAGATAAATTGATCATCATCCACTTGCCCTTGTCCCTTATGGAGGGTCGGCACAGTATGTGCTGCTCTTCCATACATCTCTATCAGCCGTCATATCTGAATCCACTCCTTTCTTAAGCATATCCTCTTTCACACAATCCATCCATACTTTCTTCGGTCTTCCTCTTTGTAACCATTCACATTCATTCTTAACACTCTCTTGTTCATGTCCCTATCGTCTCGTCGCATAACATGTCCATACCACGCTAAACTTTTGCTTCTTAATTACAAGATTAAATATGTAGATTCAATATAGGTTTGAATTAAAAAGCTAGTGGTATTCGAGAATAAATATTTACAAAACTGTGTATTTTAATTTTGTTTCGTGTAATATGCTCAATAACGTGACATAGACAAAGATATAATATTAAAAGCACTTTTACTTGGAGTAATGTTACAAGTACTTGTGACAATAATTAGATTTTATTGTAACACCTTTTCAAAAACCTGTTCCAATTAAATGATGCAGCATATGGTTATAGGCATCAGGCACATACATTTTAATACACACGTGTTCTTGTCACGTACTAAGGAATAGGTGGGATGCACACGAGACCGTTTTCGTCGCCTTGCAGTTTTTGCGGACCCACCTGGCGTCGCACCTGACGCGGATGTCGAGTCACGTGTTACGCGTTCACCTTAGTATATCATCAAAATATCATAAAGTAAGAATATTAGGGAGTTGTGGGTTATTTCATTAATTCATTCATAGTAGATATAAAAATAAACTTACAAGTTGTTATAATTTAAAATTCTTGTACTAAATAATAATTCAATCTTGTAAAATCTAGATCATACAAGCGTATCTAAAATATTCCATGGCGAGTACTAAAAATGGACAGTTTTGTGTAAGCTTTTGATCGATTTTGATTTAAAATTTGAATGAAATCGATACTAAAAAAAGTTCACTTAGCCTAATAACCATCGTCATAAATCTAGTTATTAATGTCGAATGTTAGAAATACAGCAATAATTTATTGCTCATGTGGATACAATTAGAAGTAATTTTATAACAGATGTTCTAATAAGGGAACGTACAACGCACCTGAATAGATAGAAAAATAAACTAATCACCTGTGCATGGGACAGCCTGTCACGAAAAAACATTTTAATGTTCTTTTAATAGCAGTTACTATTTTGCTATATAACAAGTTACATTTACATACTCTGTATTAGCTGATAATAACCGTTTAACGCAGCTGATAAAACTGTTACCAGCAAATCCTATATTATTGCACGAAACTGCTCGCACTTTGTCTTTTACTAAATCTGATATACAGAAGTAACAATAACTTATTTTTTAGTAATTTAAACATGTACACGGATGATGGTTTCTGTTAATGTTTAATTTTTCAGTCTCTTATGGCTGGTTTTCCAGCTATATTTAACCATTAATAAGCACTTATGGTTCGATAACTTCACCAAATGTGTGTCCGAACTATGTAACTTGAGTTTTACTCCTAATGAATCACTAGGTAGTGATAAAAGAAATGAAAACATCAGAAACCCAGCATTAATCGAGTTAATTACTACATTGTAAAACTAAATCATTATAATTTGCAGGTTCTATGGCATCTGGATATTTTCCGGCGCAGTTTCCGCGAGCTCACCGGCCACGCCTGTCTCGGACCTTCCTGTATTTTTTGCGCATTAAAGGTAAGTGCATGTTTTTATCACAGCAAACTTACAAACTTAAAAGGATACCGGATAAAGTACCCAGTGAGTCACAGCTTATTAGTTAGCTGGTTCAAACTGAATCAATCTTTGTCACATTTTACAAGTAAATAGGAATTATCTGATTGTTCTTGTTAAGAAGTAACCTAAACCCTAACGAATTTAGGGCGTGTTAAAAGTTGATAATATCAGTGAAAGCAGATTTCAATTGATATTTCATGTGATCGTGAATGACAATGAATATTAAATTTGACGTCCAACTCATTCTAAATAGTAAGATTGCCGCATCATGGCCGGATTTAAAACGAACAATCATCTTCGCTTGCTCGCAGACTGTTCAGACGTGACCTTTTCTATAACAATGAACCCCAATTCTTGTCCTATTCTAAAGTAAATTCATGAAAACAATACTTAAGCACGTTTTCCTTGTAATTTATGACTACACTTTTTGACAAACAGTAGAAAACATAAACTATCACAGTTTATGTTTTCTACTGTTTGTACTATTAGCCGTTCGCTGAAAGTTTGTCGATGAATGTACCTCCCCTAATTGTCCGCGACTCGTTTTGGTATCCTCAGTACCAATATTTAACATGTGACGTCACGATGTCATCGGCAAACCTAAAGAGTTTAAGTGACTAGTTGTTTTTCGCGACTACGTCCACGTACAATTAAAAAAATACTAAAAACATATCCTATGTTACTCACAGATAAATTACCTTTCTAATGGTGAATGAATTTTTAAAATCGGCCCAGTAGTTTTTACGTGAATCAAATACATAGGAAAATACAAATACTCTTTATTATATTAGTGTAGAAAACAGAGAAGAAGTCATTTGTGTATAATTCTGAGTATTACATCATTTACTGTTTACTATTCACGTAATACCTATGTAACTTAAAGTTTACCTACATTAAAGTGTACTTAAGACCTTTAAAGCTTTATAAACTTAAAATAGCTACTTCATTACTTGAGCCTGGATACGCCGGGATACTGTCTTACTGGTTGAACTGGTTCTATAGAATAGCGCCTGCAAGATTTAGCCACGTCCAATCACTATCTATTTTATGGACTTTCCTCTGCCTTTGCCATTGTCTATGTTTTTGTATACTGTTTTTGTTTCTTTATCGCGTATTGTTGATATTTATTACCTGTACCCTATTGTTTATTTTATATTTTACTGCAAACACAAACCACAAATTACGTAGTTATGCTATTTATAGAATAAAAAAATGCTTTTTAGTAAATTATTATTCTCTTGAGGAATATGCAATTTTTTAGTATTTATAAGAAGAAAATTAGTCAATGTTTTTTTAATATGTGTCTGTACTAATATTATAAAGAGGAAAACTTTGTTTGTTGGATTGTCATGATAAACTACTGGGCCCATTTTAAAAATGATTTTACCCTTAGAAAGGTTACTTATCTGTAAGTAACATAGGCTATATTGTTTCATTTTTAAATTTCACGCGGACGGAGTAGTGGGCAAAAGCTAGTAGTATATAAAACAGAATATTAATAGAATCAAGATTAGATTGCAGCATTGTTCTAAATCGCACGAGGGCGCCACTGTCACGTGTAGGCTCTGTTTGAACTTAGTTTAAACTTAGCGTTCCTCGCAAACGACAGAGACCGTGAACGAGTTCGTAGAACTTTGACCTCGAGTATTATAACTACAATATTAACATAATAAGATTAATAAAATCACTATTTTATTACATTTGCACGCAAGAATCTTGATTTCTAGCAGAAACATACTCTGCTTACTAGCTTACACGAACACTTCTTTTTGCACATTGAATGTTAAGACCAAAACATACAAGACCAGGGGTGGCGAACATTTATGCATCATTGTAACATTTTTTAAAGAAATGTTTAATGCTGTCTTAGACGTGCCATCGAATAAGACTGCGATTACTACGTCAATTCCACGGTGCACCTACTTTATTATTTTTTTCGTAGTTTTTTGTTTTTCAACGTACCTAAAATATTATTTCATATGACATTTATATCACGTGCCAGTGTTTCGACACCCCTTTACTAGACTATTTACTGTTTGTTATAGCGTGTTTTGTGGTTGATTTTAGTGAGATTAAGATTAAAGTGATCAGACAATGAAACAACTCGCTGTGCAGATAACATCCGCTAATTAAAACTTTTACCACAATGCTTGCAACTTTCTTATAACGGTGTACATTAACTTGTGTCTAGTTTAACGTCTAATTTGTTATTATCGTATACTTTATAAAATGACAGACAAATTTTGTATTGAAAATACAAATGTTTAAGGCAAGTGATCGTATATTTATAATGATTTGCTGTTTCATATTTCTTGTGATATTGTTTTCCCTTTGCTGGTGGGTCTAAAAAGACCTGCCACGCACTGGTTGAAATATCATTGGGGGCGCATTTTGGCCCGCCGCCGCATCAGATGAAGAATTATGATTTACTTGCCGCAGTGAACGTGTTACTTTCCATATTAAAACACATAAATTCGCATTAATGCTAAGTATACTTTTCTTTTCATATGTGTTATCTGTTGAATCTTTTATTCACGTAACCGTATTATGATAATTATCGCATAACATTAAAACATCTGAATCATTCTTTAACATAAAACATTGATTATATAATTTAACTTAATGTAGATAATTAGTTGTACCAATTGTAATTGTCCATGGTTTAGGCACGTTTAGAGAACTGAGTCGTGGCGCTACGTGCCCCCAGTTCAGTACAATCTGGGCCAACCAATTACCGAGCTGATTACTACATCGACCCGCTGGTCTAATCTTTGAATGTTTCAACAGTCTAAACGGTTTTTTTTTGTAGACAATGCATATTGTCATAACCGAAATCTTACTATATAAATGCGAAAGTTCGATGGATGTTAGAGTTTGTAGCCTAAACTGCTGAACGGATTTCGATTGAATTTGGTATAAGTGTATAGGATAGTCTGGAAGAACACATATGCTACTCACTTTTGTTTTTTTAAATCCCACGCAAACGGAGTCGCGGGCGAAAGCTAGTACTTTTATAAAGGTCAACGTGACTATAGGATTTTTTTATTAGTATAAAAAAGGAAGCTTAAAGAAACTTAACCCTTATGTACCATTGAGATGTAGATTGTTGTTCTTGTTTGTTTTAACGATGTTCGATCAGTTTCGGACGCGTCCATCATACTTATATTATAAATGCGAAAGTTTAGATGGATGGACAGATGGATGGATGGATGGATGTTTGTTAGAGTTTTTAGCCTAAACGGCTGAACGGATTTCGATGAAATGACATGGCATAGACGTAGAGGATAGTCTGGAAGAACACATAGGCTACTTTGTTTTGTTTTTTTTTTAATTCCACGCGGACGGAGTCGCGGGCGAAAGCTAGTAAATTCATATTTGAAGTGTAAATTGCAGTTTTCTATAATGTCCGATATTTGAACGGCCAAGAGCGGCACTAATTTTTCGGTCGTTGCCATTAGGCCTATGACTGGCTTGTAGTAGCAAAACTAGTTTCTTTTTTTAGTTTACAATTTTGATTACCACTAAAATGTCCTTTTATATGTTGTATACATTAGCACGACAAACATTATTTAATATGTCGATTAAAATTAGTACAAACCCCACTATACTTCATTCATTCTGTCTAACGTATATGTCAACAAAGTTGTTGGTAAATTTCAAAATAGGAAGATATGTACACAAGCTGTATAGATGGCGCGAGCGCAGCTGCAGGACCGGTTCTGCTTCTCGTTTACACAGAGTACCTCATTGTATATATTCATACATATATCTATGCTATGTCCATTTCCAGTTTGTCATTCCTAGCTACGTCATCTCTGTTTATAATGCTCTACGTGATCTAAGCAAAGGAAAAACAAAATAACATCACGTTTAATTCAATTTTAAGACAAATATTGATTAACAGGTAACATTCAGAGCGTCCACCTGAAACTAAACTATCGCACAACTGTTTAGTCTAGTTTTGATTCCTATGAGCTTATATGGAGGTGCGCATACTACTCGATATTTAGTTGTGCAACTAAACAGTTGAATTGGCTGCGAAACAATCGACAATAGCGCAAAAATTGTGGGACAGTTTAGTCAAAGATGTGCGCCCGCTCTTACCTGATATAAAATTTAAAACTAACTAACCTTCTGTTTTCAATATTCTAGCGAAATACTCTTCCAAGTCAGGACAACCGTTAAAAATAAATAATTTATAATGAGTTGTGTTCTGAGTCTGAGCACGGCTGACACGGCGCCAAGCCGCTCGCCTCTCTCCTACATTGTGCTTAGCTGCCGTAAGCTCACTCACGACATTACCACGAACTAATCTTATTGACAAAAACATTAGTCGGTACAAGGAAAATGTTACTTCATGATAATATATAATTATGTTTGACTCCATTATTAGTAATTGATATATACTATGGAAATTTTTAGCAAAAACTCATGTTTAACCACAATCTTTTGTATAGCTTTTTTTTTAATTTAAGAATTCATGTTTTCTTAAAGTCTATTCCTTTGTTAAAGTAAAGGACAAAGGAAGTCATAACTTTAGCCCACTAAACTCCCACGCGGTCAAGGTTCTAGCTTTCCCGCCCACTAAAATTTTGCGACACTGCCAAAGTAACATACGTCTTATAAACTTGTTATTTGCACAAAATTGCAAAAAAAATCATTTTATGCAGGTTTCCGTGGTTTTGATAAAATCAATTTAATCACCGACTTCACAACAATGGCAGTGTGCGTACAAACAGGAAAGTAATTTCAAATTTCCTTAGAATAGTTGTAGACTGTACATTTCCTACACATAACTTCGTGTTACTTAGAAAAATGGACAACCTCGCATCCGGTTGTAATGAAAAGAAAAACCTTGAGAGTTTAAACGCAACGAAGAAATCTGAACTATACCGGTGCCTATTCGCCCCCGCTCTCTCCGCTTCGTTCATCGGGTTTTACTCAGACCATAAAAGAAACACAACGTAAAATCAATTTTCGTTTGATTTATAAATAACAAATAGCGTGCGGTTTTTAGTTCATTTTGTAAACAAAAAAGTGGTTATTGTAAGAAAACCGTTAAAGAGATCTACAATTCTTTCATACATCATTTTTATATATCCCTAACGGTTTATGCAGCGTAAGCCGGGAAAAGTTGAAACATTGTGATTTTTTAACGCCGTGGTCCAAAAATATGTTGTTTATTAATAGTTCCTCAACATTAGTAATAATAAAATATAGTCTATGTTACTCACAGATAAATTTCCTTTCTAATGGTGAAAGAATTTTTAAAATCGGCCCAGTAGTTTTTGAGTTATTTCAATACATACAAAAATACAAAATTTTCCTCTTTATAATATTAATATAGATTACACGCTTCTGATAAATGTGGGCAGTGTGTAGGCGATGACAACAGTTTAATCGCATTATTTTTGTGCAACTTGACCTATGCTTCTGGTTATGATCAAATATGGTTATCGACAGACATTTAATATAATAGAGTCGTTAGTGTGATACATTGGTTTGTCATTTGTACTGTTTACATAATTTTAGTGTCATTATTTATTCTTAGTTAGTAAATATCTAATTACTTTTATAAATACCTTATTGTTAATAGTCTATAATCATTATTATTTCTTGTACATTGTACTAAAATTGTTTCCTATCAGAATGGAAGAATAATAGTGAATATGATCACATGTGTTTGCTATATCCAGTGGTGTTTTAGCCAAATGTCATCAAGGTCAAAAAAAAACGAAATCGTCTTTTTTTTAGCTTTGCATTGTCGTATTAATAATAATAACCACAACTTTTCATTCAATCATTTAGATTATTTAAATAGAGTCTATTTTTTTAGGATACTTACAAATGTAACAATTCATAATTACATTATTATATGCGCATCTTGATTTTATTGAAACGCTCTATACCGTTACATCTGACAAACAATAACGTTGTTCATGGATTTTATAACTTGAGAAACAAAGAAATATTGGCCGTAGATTGAACGAGCCTGGGAACAATAAAACAGCGTTGCACTGTAACCTTCTATGGATTAAAACTTTGACTATAGAAGAACGGACTAGGCGAAATGCTGTTGTTGGATTAAATAATTTCTAACACTATTCAGCGATGAGTTAAAGGTGACATTCGCTGGCAATTAGGTTTTAAGAAAGAATTTTAACAAGGATTTATTTATTGTTCGTTTTTCTTTAATGGTTGAAAAGACAGGTCCTGTCTTTTAAAGTCATAGTTGCTAAAACAACAGTTTGTCTATGGTATGCGAAATGCAGCCATTACCCCGCCTAAGTGTTATCTGCTATAATTACAATTTGACTCGCGATTACTAAACGATCGGAACCAGCTGCCTGCTCTGACAGTAACAACTTTATATTGATTCTGATGAAAACAGTTATGTTAGAGGAAGTCAAATCGCATACCGACAGATATTGCCGTCGCTAAACATAAAGTTACTAGCTTTCGCACGCGACTTCTTCTGCGGGGAATTAAAAAAAAGTGAGTAGCCTGTGTGTTCTTCCAGACTATCATCTACATTTGTACCAAATTTCATCGAGATCCGTTCAGCCGTTTAGGCAACAAACTCTAACAAATATTCATCCATCCATTCATCTAAACTTTCGCATTTATAATATTAGTAAGATTAGTAAGATGGGTAAGTAAAGTACCATGATACGAAAATTGAGTAATGTTTAGAAAGTGTCTAAAAAGTAGTGAGTTCTGTTTGAATGCTTGCCATACGCTCTATGTCATATTATCAAAATAGTAATCTTACTTCTTACTAATATTATAAATGCGAAAGTTTAGATGGATGGATGTTTGTTAGAAGTTGTAGCCTAAGCGAATGAACGGTTCTGTATGAAGTTTGAAATAGATGTAGAGCATAGTCTGGAAGAACACATAGGCTATTTACTTTTGTTTTTTTCATCAATACGCAAGTGCTACTTGAATATGGTCAAACCAAAATTTTGTTTTTCATATTCTTAAAATTGAGTTTCAAAACCCACTAATATCTTAAATCGTAGCTTCATTCACTGCTAAAGATTATTTCTTTGTCTAGTCAAAAACATGAAGGTTAACTACATAATTCAGAGAATTCGGAACGATTTGTGAGTCAATGTAACAAGTGGATTGGTGAAGTGGGACAGTGACACACATGCATCGCCAATGAAGCGAGATTCGGCGCGCCTTTCGGTATATACTTACTTAAAAGTAGAATTAAACCTCGTTTATTGCTTCAATAAAATTACTTTTATATCGACTTTTATTACGCACTTAACTCTACTTAATAAACTACTAGTAAATACACTTAAAGTATTTTTGGCGATCTACAATAATAGACAAAGGGCGTATTACCTATTATAGTTTATAGTTATTTTTACCGATTTGCTATAAATGTTTTTTCTCATTCAAAAACCATTTTTGTTTCGTTTTTAAATCGTATATTGTAAATAACGCAATTTTCTGATGGGAAAGTTCCGAGTGGCTTGTAGACCATCAGCGTTCAAAGACCATCATAATTTAATGATCTGTGCACAATGACACAAACACGCTGTCGACGCTTTTGTTGAATCAGATTATTTTCCTTTTAAAGACCGAAGTTTTAAGAGAACAATAACTTATTCTATGTTCATGTCCGTTAAAAAGTTTTGCAGTATAACTTTGTATTTTTTTTTACAATTCCGTAACATTTAACATAGTTCAAGTTAAGCGTACTGGTTTTTGGTCACACGACTAAGGGTTAGTTGTATAGATGACAATTTTATACTTCTCACGGTGTTTAACTTGTTACCGACAGTGCCGTAGACAAATACAAAAAACTTATATATTTAGTTACATTACAACTTTATTTAAACTTATTTGCATATTTACACAATCATTTAACAAAACTATACTGATTCCATCTTTTCCTGTGCGCTTTCTTTTCTTACCTTGTTTTTTTTTTTATAAGAAACCACGCAAATATCTTGGTGGCCAGTATGCGACCTCTTTGGCTATATTCGTACTGCTTGTCAGCAAAAGATGTTGTATTTTGCACTGAACACACGGTTCACACTATTTTTAACACAACCCTTGATCGTAAGTTTTGTTACGTATCTTTGAATTGATTTTACAAATAAATAGCACTGGTAAACTTTTGACATTTAAATGGCGCGGTTGCGTCGTCGCCTTTGACTGCAATCAACTTTATAAAGAAGACGCTCCTAGCTTTGATAGGATTTGATTAGGCATCTTACAATAATGTAGACACCGAAATTAGTACACAGAGTAAACATAACACAGAGAAGACAAAAGAACATTATCATTATCATAAAAAAATTGTTATTAAATTTTGTATCCTAGAACAAAACACAACATATTGTGAGCCGTTAAGTCCGGAAGAGAGGTTAATCGTACGTGTAATGTCTTTCCTGCTTGGCCATTACGATAAGCAGCGCATCATAGTGCTCCAGTGCTAACTATCCGTGTTACCACGATTGCTTGTAGAAGTTACGAGCCGTCGGACTGCATCACGGCGTCGGCGTCGACTTACACAAACCGGTAAACACGGCTTGACCCTCCCGCGTACGAGAATCACGTTACATTCAACAAACCGATCCTGAATTCGCAAACTAGTGAACTTCTTGAGAATCGAGGTTTCAAGATCATTCAATTATTATGCAGAGAAGTATCCACAAAGTATGTAACTAGAGTTTGAAACAAAAACTTTAACAAACTTTAGTATCCCGGTTAAATTGCAAATATTGATCTCGATTGCGATTAGCTTATAGAAAAATAAACGCACAGTAGTAAAAGTTCGATATAAATCTACCGATGACGTAGTAAGAGGAAAAAGTACCAAGTTATAAAGCTTCTCCGTAGATAGGTACAAAGACTTCATCTTTGCCATATCAAGTCCGAGACGTAACCGGACTCCCGCTAAAGCCTCTCTGCCGTCTCGCTCGCACCTCTGTAAAAGCACGCGCGGCGCCGCTGCCTGCGCCGACCGTCTCTATCGCGCGCGCGAGCCTGCGCCTGCGCCGCCTGTCACCGCGCTTACCGCTTACACGCCGCCACTCGACCGCCGCGCATAGACGTTCGCTATCTATAACTCGATACGAGTTATAAAATTGTAACTATTATCGTGTATTTGCTATGCAACAGTGTCGTGCGTATAGTATAAGTTAGCACCGTATCG
The DNA here is from genome assembly GCF_000836215.1 of Papilio polytes. NCBI lineage: Eukaryota > Metazoa > Arthropoda > Insecta > Lepidoptera > Papilionidae > Papilio > Papilio polytes. Next base: position 4,442,197 of record NW_013525473.1, read on the forward strand.
TGTTGCGCGCTCGCGAGTGACCGTTGTTTACGTGAAGTGTTGCAAGTGTCAGAGTTCATTAACGCTAAACAGTGTACAAATCAAGTGAGTGGATATGCGTGAATTAGAAGTCTTCATATGAATATGGTGCTCACCGGTTAGCCTTGTGTCTGACGGCACAACGTTGATGTTGCGCACCCAATAATTTATTAAATGTGTCCGCCACAACTTAATATTGGCATACGTAGATCACGTATCGCAAGGTTGAATTCCACATCGTTTTAGAATTAGTATGTTTCGAAACTACTTTTAACTTTTAAATCAAAGCTTTATCAATTCTCAATCCCACTAACAGTACATTTAAATAAGAATTCAAAGCAGCAGGTCACTAATTGGTGTACTTCAATGACACTCTATTGTTTCTCCCACTCGCCGCGTGACATTTGTTAACATACGCCGGAGTTAACGAAGGATGTCTGCCAAACCGCTGGCCCACGCACGAAAATTGTCACCCATAATCTTGTTGTCCTTGCATCAATTCGTTTTGTCCACGATGAACACATTTCGGAAGCTTTAAAACATTTCAGACCTATTAGAATCTGATTTAGAAACAGGATGTAGTAACATGCAAACGTACTGGTTAGGCTAAAGAAATATCGTCGGTTCATATGGAAAATACAACTAAAATAGGAAAAGATTAAATACCGTGTAATATGAACAGGACACCGTTTAGTTTGCTATAACGTCAGCTTACAAAATACGCTATAAAATGTATCGAAGGCGTGAATAATATAAATTTGAAATAGCTCATGTGGTTTCTTACACAATGGTCTATCGCTGCGACGTAATTGAATAAGTGGTTACGTGTGTAACAAATCGGTTGCGGGAGCGATAATGGCCCCTAGAACAAATCGATGTAAACGCTGTAAAGTTCATCGTAACTTCGAGACTCGTTCCATTCATATACCTATTTTTATAAAACAATTTAATGTACAAACGAATTCAATAGTGACTCGGTGTTATCTACGCATCTTCATCAACTTTCTCTTATCCTTTACCGAGAGCATGTCCTCTTTCACACAATTCATCCATACTTTCTTCGGTCTTCCTCTACCTTTGTACATTCAATCTTAACACTTTCCGTGCTATCTACGCATATGACTTATTGACTTAAGTAATTGATTAAAAACGTGACTGTTCGATTACACATAAGCACGTATTGATAAACATTCTTCCTTTGCTAAAATAATGTGAATCTGAAATGTCGCATCTATCTTATATTCTTTATTGTTCTTAGCAATAATTTATTAGAACAATGCGATTACAGAGGACCAATTACATAAAAAAATTAGTTGAATTTTCCTAGTCAAAGGCGATAATGTTATTCTTTGCTTTATCTTAGATATTGTTTTTAGTTTTTTTTTGTACAAATCTGTTCGATATTAAAAGCGTGAGAGTATAATTATCGTTCACTTTGAAAAATTACATTTTAGTAAATGTTTTTGCCACGATTGTTTTGCTTCCTGTAATTCTTTGTAACATCGTTTGAACGTCAAATTCTCGAGAATCTGCCTTTCCACTTATTGTCCAATGAATCTCATTGTTTGGATCTTTTGTGTAATTAACAGCGCTTAGTAGTTTTCTTTTTAGTGTAATCAATAACAACCTAAAATACAATAAAAGAGGTATAAAAAGGTACATCCGTAGGAACTATTTACTCTCTATAGGAACTCTAATAAACATCCATCCATCTAAACTTTCGCATTTTTAACATTAGTATGATTTCTTAGATACACGTTGCGTAGGCGTGAATAGTTTTAAACATTTCAGACAATACAAATAAGGTTACGTTGATGTCGCAAGAGTATGAGTAACGTTCTCAAAAAGATCCGCCTCTTGAATAACCTTTTTCAGAGTACTAGTGACGAAAGAACTGCTAAAAGTAAAGCATGCAAACTTTTAACAGGATAAAGTTAAATTCAAAATAAGAAACTACATTACATTTAAAGAAAATAACTGTACATTTTTAATTTTTCAATACCTAAGTAGAGTACGTAGAAGAAAAAAGCGCAGACGTAAAAAAAATCATAAGTCGTATGCAATTTCTGACAAATAGTATCCAATTTTTCAAATTCTCTTTTAATATCAACTCTATTTGCCAGCATAAACTATATAAATAAGCTGTAATTATCATTAGGACAAGAAGTGTTTATTGTACGGGTTAAACACGGTACAGTGTAAATATTATTATTGTATTGATTGTTTCTCACAGTACGCAGGCTTAGTACGCACTGTGTAATTAGATCGCAGGTTATGTGAATAGTCTCACGGTCGTAACACTCGACCGCATTTAAAAGTGATATTAAATTAAAACTGACAAGAATACAATACATATATAATCATAGAGTAAATAGCTATTTATTCAGCTGTCGCGTACCATCATTTCTTTCGGTTGCATCTTCACTTTTTTCAGGCTGGGTCGTGGTAAAGCGCTAGCTTAGCAAACGTAAAAAAATAGACTACTAAAATGCAAAATAATTGATGTAGATTTCGTTGAAAAACGTTGACAGGTAATAATATTAATCACAATATTTTTGGTAATAAGTACTTACAGTTTTATCAAATTTCAAACTGTACCAATATACAGTATGAAACCATTTATTTCGATGTAAAAGAAACCGATTGTCTCGAATGATAACATGTCGACTTATAATTATTTAACCTGACGTTTCCGGTTCGGTTATCTGAAGAAGTCGAGCAACCACTTGTTAAGCAGTGGGAAAGGAATAATTAGCTTTCTTCGCATACTGTTTTGTAATATTTTCAAAGCAACATAACTAACTTTATTAAAGACAATAAACACAAGATGTAACACGTAGAGAGAGGCATACATAATTACATTACAGCCGTATTTAAAATCTTGTATTATCATTACTAAAATTTAGACACACACAATAGAAATCTTTGCTGTTATAACGAACATTTTTCATTGAAAAATCGTCAAGTTTTCCTATGTGTTACATTTTGTCTCTCCTAATATATAACTATAATGATTACTATAAAATTTAACAGCATTCGTGGTAGCTCTCATATCAAAAATGACGTGTTGTAAAGTCACTCGCCGGCCAAGGGGAAGTTGACCACATTCAACATCGACATACTTCACAACTGACTCACGCTGTGAAAGTGTGCCTTGTTATGATAAATGCCCCTCCATTATTAGGGAATATTGTAAAGTTTTGTTTCTACTATCCGTCATCAAGTCGATGCTGTAAAGGGTTTTTTTGTACATCCCTTTGAGTAACACTTGTATGACTCATAGAAATAACTTTGAGATTATTCAGTAGATGTTTTATAACATAATCTTGTTACTAATCGTTTATTATTAATAGACAATTTATTAGATATTAAATAAAATTCTATTAAATAAAATGAGCTTATAAAATATAAACATCTGGATTTGTAAACCTCAATACAAATTCAGTGCGGCCAGTTTTAAGTTAAATGCAAAATTTTGACACTCAGCAAATATAAGTTCATGACATGTTGCGTTGTTGAAAGAAACTCCATACATGTTATAATATAAAAAATAACTGTTTTTTTTATGTTACTTTCTTCGCATTTACTAATTACCTCGTAGATATTAAGTAGATCCGCATTTATTCTGGTCAGGACCCAAATTTATCAATAGAATGCGAGTGCGCTTTGATCTTAGGTGAACTGAATAATGACGTTCGTTCTCATTTAGTAACGAATCTTTAATAAATAAGTGTTTACGAAATTAATGTACAATTAAATATCACGATGACATAGGTGCATTAACCTCCAGCTAAACGTATAAGCTCTTTGGCAATGTGGACACACTTAACTCGTCTCCTTCTTTTTATCTCCGGAAAGATAAGCGTATTGTGAAAAAAATTACTATTGTTATTTTCATTATATGTAAAAATCTCTTTAATAATATGAAACATCTGCTTACCACATTTTCTGCACTTCCACGTGTGCTGTACGCTCTATTCTACATTTTATAGTTCTTGGCGGGTTCTACTTACCACTATTGAAATATAAACAAAGCACGCCGTAGCTGTAAAAGAGAGAGATGGATGTACGTATACGCTTATAAGATAGAAAGGGAACGCATCGTGCCCACGTGAGTTTGTTAACAATAGATTACAAAAAAAACTAAACCTACCTGGAAGGTAGAGGCGCCCGCGTTTCCCGCCCCCACCGCTTGCCGCGCGTCTCACGTCAGTCTGCTCGAAAGCCTCCGCGGCGACGTTCGTTAACTATTCCAACTTTTAAGTTCGTTTTTTTAGTTTTCTTCTAATTAATAAATGGCAATTTGTCATTAGAAATTAATTAGTGTGATTAGAGTGATGGTTTAATTTGTGCGTGACGAAACCAGCCAGTTGTATTGTGTTTAACTGCAGGCATTAGTAACCACCTGTCGCTCGTCCCTACCTGCTCAGAGTTATCGCAACTGCTGTTCCCGCGCTAGCTTTTCGACCAAGAAATTAAAGTTTTATAATACAAGATTTTTGTTTTCATTAAAGGCACATTGTTCAGTGTACTAAGACGAGTGGAATTCAAATGAAAAGTTTCTTAATCGTACGTGTTTCGGATACATATTGCCTTTTAAGTTGTTTGCGGACACGACCACTGATAGATATGTATATTTAGTGTGCAGCCATTGTCTTCGATCACGACCGGTATGAAGATTGAATTCGAATGAGAAGCCGAAGCGAATTCGTTTAATTCGCTTCGCTGATCGCGTGATCGCGTTGAACTATGTGGACTAGTCGGTGAGATGATTAAATTTCGGTATAAGAAGAAGGAGGCAAGCGATGGCGGCAAGACCGGGACAGCGATACAGAAGCAGAAGATTGAGGGTCTGAGAGACCGTGAGCTGCTGCCACCCAAGGATATGATGCTAGTGGGGTCCTTGGCCGGTGTGCGGCACAACACGCTGCCGAGGTC
>NW_013525473.1:4447197-4450055 GCF_000836215.1 Papilio polytes
AAAAAACTTCGCAACAGTTCCTTTTTAAATTATTATATTTAGGTGTTATATTTTTTACCCCTATTTGCAATAAGGAATTGTCTCATAAAATAAAATTGATGTTTATCGCAAAATGCAACATAAATATATTGTACACAATGATGACCACAATCGCTAGTTCAAATCAAAGGAAACAATAAACTTTTCCAAGCAGGTAACTGTTATATCCAAGCGGGGAAATGACTTGTTATTCAATGGTTGCTTCTGGCCCTTAAAGGCCATTGTATTGAAGCCTTCAAAGGCAATTTGCCAACAGAATATTTAACAGGAGAGCGTATGTGTATAAGGTCATATCTTTACACGTGTATGTACATTGTAAAAGATCCTTAAAAGCAATCATAACCTGCTTTAAGAGTTTACAATGTATTTTAAAGTTCAAGATAGAAAATCAATATTGAAGTGTTCTTAAAGTTTACCCGACATGAATGGAAAAACAACTCTGAGATAATCGCTTCCTTATGGGCTTATTTGTCTTGATTATATTAAAATCGATTGTATAAACGACAAGATTATTAATGGCCAAGAATGGAATGTTTATCCATGTATTTTAATGAAACATTTATTATGTTTCATTGTAAACTATGCGCATTGATTTGCAAGAAATAAATCATTACGTTACCAACTTGTTACATTACACGGTTATGTTAAAAAAAAATGTTTTAAAAGCCGCCATTTTCTGTCACAAAATTGAAAAAAAAACATGGTTTCCTCAAGACTTATACGATGGCGCCAGTAAGTACCAGGCTATCAGAAATCTCAAGTAGCAGGGTCATAGCTCATGGTACTCTGAAAGACATAATTCGCACGCAACAATTGTGGCGGCAGACTAGCCGCGTTCTCACACCGAGCGTGATGCCTGTGTTTATCTTAAATGTGCCTATAACATTATTACTATTTATGTATTAGTTCCGTGATACTTTTCTATATCTTCTTTGCGATGCTTTGATAAGAAACCCATTATTATTGTCTCCAAGATGAATTTGACTGTTTTAAAACACAAACGATGAAAATAAAGGTTGAAATAAGTAACGATCGAATTTAATAGTTGAATATTTAAAGAAAAGACATAGTATTGTGATGTACGCAGGCGCGCTTCGATCAAACAATACCCTTGCGCTTTCAAGTTCATTAACTTCTCGGAAAATGTAACAAAGATGTACGGAGAACGAGGCGATAAACTTACGAAGACAGAATAATTGTGTGAATTGTGATTTATTCTTAACGTCCCTTTGACGTCTTTATTTATTTTAGAAACTGATATTCAAAATTGGTCAATTTTAAGTTGTAATAAAGTAAGGCCGTGTTAAAGTAAAAATAAACTTAACATATCGTAAAGTTTATCAATATCTTCGATGTATAGATGTGTATGAGTATAACGGAAGGCACGGCGCAAGCTGCGTCCGCCACTGCGCCTGCGCCGGATAAACACGCCACTTGAATTACAGCCATTCCGACGTAACCTTTTAAAGGATATTACAACATTTTAACCCTATACACATTCGAACAGTTCAATCAACTGCATTTACAAAAAAACTAAAAAAGTAAGAATTTAAAACTCCAAAAATATGCATTTTAAAAATACTTTAGAAGCAAATAAGTAAGTAGCATCGTTTTCTCCCAAATGACAAACAACGAACAACAAATTGTTCGTGTATTTTGTTTATCATATCCAGGATACATAGAGTAAATATCACAAGTCCATAAACGCCGTATCCAAAAGCAAACATTACGAAACAAACGAAAACTGTCGTACGAGACCCGTTTTTACAAACTACGTCGCATGATCTCGGCCGGGTCATGCCTTGTTTCTGACCTATAATATTCGTGCCATACTGGTTTTTTCTTTAGCCTCAACATCGTTGTTATGAGAAATTCATCTTTTACAGCATAGAAATAAGGTATGAATTTATACAACTACTGTGAAACAGTGCTTTCTTCTCGAATTTGATTAACTCGCCGTAGTATGTTCCTTCGCAGGCCTTTCTTCGAATCAATGCGAATACTCTTTACGGTTATGTTTATTATTTGTATTAACCATTTTTTTTTCTTAGACAAAGGTACTTATTTCTCGAAATTATTGGCGTAGTCTGTGTATTCAACGCACACACGAATAGTTTTAGAACAACGATTACATGTATTTAAAACTCGTACATTAAATATTTGATTTACTGCCACATAGTCAGTAATCGTTTACTAATGAACTCCCTTAGCTCTTAGTATAGATTTCTCATACTAGAATTACATATACTGCGGAAAGTCAACCATCTCTGAATGCGGCAGTAATTGTTATTTCATAGACCTCATCTATTTATCAAAGTTTGCTGTCAATAATACATTTCTTTATTTGTCTACAGGAGCTATTCGCTCAGCTGCAATGGTCTGCGGAGCGTGCGCCCGCTGCGGACAGCTTGCGGCGCGCGCTGGGCGGCGGCTCCCGCTTCCAGCTGGGCTGCATGGCCGACGCCAGCGAGTGCTTCGAGCACCTCCTGCTCAGAGTACACGCACACGTAGCCGCCGCCGGCGACAAGAGAGACGATGACGCCTGTAGAGCGCCTCACTGCGTCCCCCACCGCAAGTTCGCCATGATGCTAGTCGAACAGTCCGTTTGTGGCGCGTGTCAGGCTACGTCCGAACCTCTACCTTTTACGCAGGTAAAGGATTTATTTTCTCTGTGATTTACCTAAAACATTGCGTAGATCAACCATCTATAAATTGCATTTGATTCTTTTTTCAATTCTACATTTTATTATTCTTATAATTCCAGATGGTGCATTACGTGTCCGCAACCGCTTTAACAACCCAAGCAGCGTTTGGTGACC
>NW_013525473.1:4450426-4481633 GCF_000836215.1 Papilio polytes
GGCACCGAGCTGCGCCCCACAGACGCCTTCCACGCCTGCGTCGACTGCGCCTGGGCCGCCAGGGCTACGCATAGACTCGTCGGTCTCGTCACCTACTACGGAAAACATTATTCCACCTTCTTCTTTCATAGCAAACTTCGTCTTTGGATATATTTCGATGACGCTGACGTTAAAGAGATTGGCCCGGAATGGTCACAGGTTGTCGAAAAATGTCGGAGAGGTAGATTCCAACCGCTGCTCTTATTATATGCCGCTGTTGACGGAACGCCTTGTGATACTCGGCATGCGCCGAAAGAAGTTGTGCCATTTCCTGCTCCGGAACCTCGACGAGCGATCACGCCGGCACCTGAGAGACCAAATGCAGGTTTCGCGAGAAGAGCTGTTACTCCAGGTCCCGACAATGACAGCGAATACGTCAGTAGGAAAGCAGTAGAGAATATGCTCGATGTGCAAGCTAGTCGACGCGCTCAGTTAGCGCGAAGTTTAAGTGCAAGTTCTGCATCTGACACACAGGAGAGGCCGAGATCGAGAAGAGATTCTGGGAACTGGAGTGGTGATCGTAACAGTGCGTCATCAGCTTCATCGACAGCCGATAGTCCCTATATGTATCCAAGAGGACGCGGGCCTGGAAGTATTCCAAGCAGTCCGACTCGTAAAGGAGAATTATCCAGTGGCGGTTCTTGTGACACGGGATATGATTCATACTCTCTGTCTTCCACTGACAGCCTGCCCCAGCAACAAAATCACAGGCCTCCTAATTTACAATTAGCGCAAATACCAGAATTAACTACCCGTGGTGATTGTGATGCTCTGTGCTCTGAAGCCGACTCGTTACTAGATAAATCTCGTCATGCTGAGGACGCGGCGGACTACGAAACCGCTTTGATTCTTTGCGATAACGCCGCAGCAAAAGCACGGGCTGCAATGGACGCTCCCTACAATAATCAGCACACGATGACTGTTGCTAGAATGAAACATAATACTTGTGTCATGCGAGCTAGAAGTCTACAGCGAAAAATGGCTGGCATGACAAGGCCGCCTGAAGTTACGCTCGCCGCACCGGTGAGAAATACAAAAGGAGGTCTTGAAAATTCACCTACCATTGAAATTTATGCCACATTGCCTAAAAAGAAAAGTTCATCGAAGAAATCCTCAAAGAATATAGAAGACGATATTGATAATACCATAAAAGACCGTTCTTCTAGACATAAATCTCGAGACGACGAGAAAAAGGACAAAAGATCAAGAAGCGAAGATCGTGGTAGACCAAGAAAAGAAGTTACAATCGCTACAGAAAAAAAGGAGGAACCTGTAGAAGATAAAAAAGGTAAGAAACAACATAAAATTCGAAGAAAATTATTAATGGGTGGCTTAATCAGAAGAAAGAATCGCTCAATGCCTGACTTGACCGAAGGGGCAGATGGAAAAACCGAATCTAATAAACAAGATAAACGAGTCACTTCCATCGATGACGCCGAGGTGGGCAGAAGAAAGGATGAGGAGAAATCCAACTTAAGTGGATATCTTTCAGAGGGACATTTAGAATATTCCGCAGCCAGTGGAACTAATCCGAATCTCGAAAGAAGCAAGTTAATGCGAAAGAGCTTCCACGGTAGCGCTGGAAAAATCCTAACTGCAGCCAAAGTACCACCGCCTCCGCCCCTGCGAACCACTTCTCAGCTTAGCGGGACTAAGTTCGAAGCAGAAGTAATCGAGCATAGTATGCAAACTCGTCCGCCGCAACCTCTGCCGATTGTCAATCAAAATGAATATTCTTACATCCAAAATAATGAAGACAATGGTGGCTTTGTAGAACAATACGGTGATGAACCGCAATCACTACCGTTCCTACCGTCGTACGACGGTCAACCGGTCAACCATTACAACCGACTCGATGATTCACCGTCACAAAACTTTCTCACCGTTGTAACAAAGGCAATGGTGCATCAAGAGCAAAGCCCCGTTAAAAGGGACAATGTACCAAACATACAGCCGTCGCAAAATAATATTCAAAATTTGAGTAATGCTTTCGATAATGGAGTAGACGTTGTCGACTTCGCATTGCCAATGAGAAGATCGCCACCAATGTTTGAACTCCCGCCATATCCCAGCCCGATGAACTCTGTCAATCATTCCAGACAGCCCAGCGAGGAGTTCCCACCTCCACCTCCTCCGATCGATTTAACACCGCTACAGGATGAATTAAATAATATTCAAAATGTTAGTTCCGTGCAACACTATAATGAGGAAGATAAAGAAATTCCTAAGGGATCATTATTGGCACAGTTGCAAGAAAAAAGGAATCAAATATTGCGAAGCGAAGAATGTGCAATAAAACCATCACACACACAAACGGATACTTGGCTTAGGGAACTCCAAGCTAAACAAGCAAGTTTAAAACTTAGAAGATCGGGCTCTCTAGAGGGCCAACTTTCTAGCCCTGGTGAGAATACCGTACACAGATCATTTGAGAATGATAATAACAATGTAAGAAATATAGCATCCAGATTTGAATGTAATACGCAAAATGTTTCAGAACAAGACAGGTCCCATGTAGGTTTCATCGGTATGAGCGGTAACAGAGATGTCATCAACTGCTCGAATCAATCAAACGCAGGAATCTACAGCCGGCGTACCTCTTCATCCTCGATTGACCCCAAGCAAATGATTGATGAATATAGCGATCAAAAGTTGAGTAATACCAACAACATCGCTCCATACGGAGATCGATCAAAACCTAAAAAGAAATCTGTGTCGTTTTGCGATCAAGTCATATTAGTTGCAACAGCCGAGGATCAGGAAGACGACAGTTACATTCCGAATCCTATATTGGAACGCGTTTTAAAGTCAGCCATGAATAAGCCAGAGTTAACGACGATGCCTTTGCAGAACGAGAAACCGTCGCTGCAGAGACAAGACTCCTTTGACAGTCAATCATCGCGTTCTACGATATCATCTTTGTCGCAAACGTCATACGTACCCAACGAAACGGCACACGCCGAATATTATCGAGCTCAAAATTACCCGACGTACCAACTTGTACAAACGCGCCATCAACCACCTACTAATCAGCAAAAATTAGGCCTTCAAGGGGCCAATTCATCAGTTCATTCACAAAATCAAGGAGGTGTAAACAATAATAATCAAATATATCAGACGTTGCCAGTAAATCCGCCGAACGCGTCAAATCCAGTTCCATACAATCAACCGCCAGCAGCTTACCAGAATCACAGCAACGCGAGCCCACCGAGCTTTAGTCAGAATCCTGCGAATAGACTGACGCCTACAACTACGCAGTTCATGTCCAAACACGTGCCTAACCTGCAGAGGTCTGTTCCTAATACGTTTCCACACCCACCGAGCCAGCTTCATCCAGCCAACCAAACACCAAATAACGCTTACTATCATAGACTTCCTCAGCAAACGCAATCGTCGCTTCCCACCAATTATCCAACAAACCGACAATACAATCAAAACTTACCGAGTACCAATTCCACTTACCAAAGCGTGCCCACCAATTCCCCGGCTTATCAGAGCTATCACAACCCACCGACAAGCTACGCTAGCTCCGATTATTCTAGTCGATATCCCCAAGTGAATAGTACAAACCATTACAGCGCTGCGCATTCTCCCTACCAGCGAGTCCCGCCTCCGCACGGCGACGTGCCCATCGACACCTATAACAACAACAACTATCAGAAAACCCAAAACAACTACTACCTGGACAACAATAACACCCAGGGTCGTGTACAAGATGCAAGGCACTACGCTAACTCTCAACAACAGCGACCCAATTACAATCAGAATACGATCAATGAAAACAATGGGCTAAACAATGAGCAGATACCGCAATATCAGTACCAAAATTCTTACAACCCCTATCAACATCTACCACCGCCCAAACAAATTCAAAAGAAATCAGTATCATTTGAGCCGGGAACCAAAGGCGGCACGGATTCTCCTATACCACCGCAAATGAACTCGAATAATTTTAACGGTGATACGCAAACCCTAACATCTGCTCAAAAGTCTGTTTGCAGTTTGTGTCGTAAAAAGACTGTAAACCCTCCAGCCATGTACTGCCCCGATTGCGACTTTTATATGTCAAGGTTTAAACCTCGCTCATAGCATTGCGATCAAAATGTATTAAAGCACAAATAAATGTTCTCTATCAAGTTAGATTATAAGAAACAGAATGAAATTGTAGTTTTAGAATCATAAATTGACTGATCTCGTGAGTATTAGGTTTGTAATGCATGAAGGATAAATTAAATTGAGTACTTAATCATATATTTTAAGATTTTTTTACCTGAGAAATAAAATATTATTAGTAGTAAGGTAACATTATGTATTATATGAAGCATACATACATACTGAACGGAAATAAAGATAGTGAATGAAAATGTATTTTTATTCATTCCTTTAACTGATATCTATAGTCATAGGAACCCAAATTCATTCATCCAAAAGCTGTTCCAAAATCTTTTGTTGAGACCCTGGCCCACAGGAAGCATGACGAGCCTTCACTTTTTAGAACAAATCTGAATTTAAATCAAATATACGTTGAATCAAAATCAAAATCATTTTATATATTAAGGCTAATTATTTATTTTAAAAAAAGTAATAATTTAGGTTCGTAGTATAACCATGACATCACAAAAAACAGTTACATTCGAAGAACCATATTACTCTGCAATGCATTTAGAATAGTAGTAACTAAAAGTGTACACATGGCAATATTAATTAATAGCACAATAGCGCCCTTCAACTTTGCGGTTGTGGAATCGTTTGATTTCTTGTATTTGGCGCTTTTCTCCATATGTTTTCTCTTTTAATGTTTCATAAAATACCTCGAAGCTACTTTTGTACCTTTAGTTATAACTGCACAGTCCTGAGCTGTAAAAAAAAACGTGTATAACAATTTTATTTGACATAAATTAATTTAAGATCGATGCCTACCGTAAACTATTTACTATAAATAGGATGGGTTGAAAATAACAGATAAGTTCTTTATTTTCTTAATCATGTATTTTTGCCATCGTACAAAAACTGACTTTGGTAGGAAGTAACAGAAACTGTAAATATTTGCTGCTTGCAATACCAACCAATAAATGGCAAAAACATGAATTTGACAGTAGACATGTACTTAACTAAACTTTATAACCTGCAGATCAGCTCACGGCTCACATGTGTGTAGCATGTGAGTCAGCTCGCAGCTTAGCTCATTTTTGTGCATTCATATCGTTATAGCTTACGTTTTGAATTGTGAACTACGGAACGTTAGGCACTTTGCGGCTCATAAGCTCCCATAGTGATCACGGTGATTGGTGAACTGCCAATGTACTTCTTAAGAAGCAACTCAATGGATCTAGTCTTTGTGATCTGAACTTTTGAGTGTGTTCAGAGCCGATTTATACATATCTAGTTGTCAGTTCTTTAATGGCGATCGCGAGTGACGGTCAGTGAAGGGAAATTGACATTAAATTTATTATTTAGAACTTAAGTAGTTACCGTGTTTACATAAACATGACCGGAATTTTACCCACATACCAGCGATTTGTAAATGGAGTCCCCGTACCGTCCATTTCTCGACGGTCTTTTCGACTTCGAGAGAAATATTTAATCGTTTCTGTACTTTTGACATTCGCAATTGTATGGTTAGGCGCACTTTTCTATTTGCCAGAGTTCAAAAACTCGTCTAGTGTCAACGACAGTGTATATAATGTGTACAAACGTATCCAGAAAGCCGGTCCTGAGCTGCTTATGCCACCGCCTGTTATGCATAACGAAGTGGGAGAGTTTGCTGCCGTGGGAATCGTTCGTCACGGCGAAGAAGGGGATGATCCTCATATAGTCGAAGACAGAAATCGTCTTCGTGCTAAGATTGAAGAGGATATGGGTATGAAAGTGTTGGAAAGGCCACAATTTGATGTAGCACCGTCCGCATCGTCTTCCCGAGGTCCCAGCAAAGCCCCAGTGGATGCTATAGAGGAGCCTGCAGTAGATAACAATCCTGGTAATAAAAATGCATCACCTGAAGGTCTCAAGGAACTGGAAGGTGCAGAAAATAAATATGTACCTGTTCCTTTGAAGCCAAATGCAGATCCTGAGCTGAAGAAAAAAGTGGATACTGTGAGAGAGGTAAGCTTATGATATATAAATGACATAGGATTGAAGTATAGTAATTGTAATTTTATTTACTGTATAATGTTAAGTGTATTTATTTGCATAAATAAGATTTATTACTTTAATGTTTAAATTAATGTACCTAACAAGTGGCATCTGCACTAGTATGTCTATGGCATAGTCAAAACTTGTGCTATCAGTAGTGATATTGAATTTCTAAATATAGTATATTTTAAAAATCATTTGCAACAGCAAATATTAGTTGACTACTAAAAAACAACTCAGATACTGACAAAGATTAAGCAGGGTCATAGAATAAGTAGTTCTAAAGATATTTTTGACATTACGGGGTTTGTACAGATATATGAATGCAGAAAATAGTCACACTAAAATGTTTTAGGGTATATATAAATTATTGGTAAATATATAAATCAGGATATTGTAATAAGTTTTGTGTGAATTACACAAGGTCATTTAGTTGTTTTATTCCAGTACATTTATTATGAGGTAGTGTATTATTGTTAAGCTCTACGGAGCATGACGAGAGTATGCAATTGCATAGTATATTAACAGTTTATGTCATTATACAGCTATTATGGTAGATTCTATAGCATATGCAGCTATCTTAAATTATTTCTATAACCAAAATGCCTAATTTAATGAGCATACTTCTAGGTCTTACATATACATTATGACAAGTAGAGTTATATGAAATCATCATCATCATCACCAGCTCACTATATGTCCCCACCGAGGGGCTCGGAGCCTACTCTAATATGGGGTGACTAGGCCATAGTCAACCACGCTGGCCAAGTGCGGATTGGTTGACTTCACACATATCTTTGAATTTCTTCGCCAATATGTGCAGGTTGCATCACACTGTTTTCCTTCACCGTAAGAACGTCGGGTAAATTATGTACATATGAAAATTCGAAAAATCGAAAATCACATTGGTACATGGCGGGATTCAAACCCAAGACCTGTAGATTACAAGTCAAGTGTTCAAACCACTGAGCCACCGACGCTCATATATCTTGCTCTTATATGAAATAATTAATAAAATTCCCTTAAAAATGTAATTAAAAAATGAATATTAATTCTCATAAGTGGTTCAAATGATAAACTTGTTTTAACAATCATTATTTTATTAAGATTGATAAGATAATCTATAAGTAAAAACAGCAAGTTTTATAATCAAATATTGTTGACCCATATTTCTAAAATCCTCTACTATTTGTGCGAAATATATCTTTAATAGTGATAATCACAATGCAATTTAAATTATTGTTTCATGTTGCTTGTCTATTTAGCATTTATTGATTATTTTGAGTCATGAGATCATAGGAAATTCATACATAGTAATAGTAGTCGTAGTAGGGGCTATGGTTTCCTCAACTCCACTACTAGCGCGTATTTTGCGTAAGAAAAGGACCTGGATTACTCCAGCCAACCCAGCTCTCCGAAGAACCCCAACAAACCCTTTATATTGCTGGTGATCTCCGGGAGCGATCTCAGCGAACCGAGATACCTAACCCTGTATTCAGTCACTGCTGGGCAGTGTTGTATGAAATTCTTTCAACATAACCTCATGATTTACATTCAACAGTGTAAAATAATTATAAATGGAACTATCACACACCCTTAAACACTTTAATTAAGTAAAACAATAATAACGTTTTCTTGTAAATCTGTTATTTGGTGTTAAAAGTGAAAATCCTAAAAGTTTAAGAACAAAATCTTTACCTATTAAAAAATCCAATAAAACAAAGTTTTTAGTAGGTTATATTATTGTGTGACACTTTCGTCGGTGGTCGTTGACCGCACGGCGCCGGCGCACGGTAACGCAAGGTGCTTCAGACATGCGTCTGTACCAGGCCACTCCTTACGTTTACACTAAAACGCTAATTTATCTCAAATACCTTTACTGTGTCTTCCATTATAGAAGAGTAAGGGCCTGTCCCACCAATGTTTTTTTTTATTAAAAATATTGGGTGAATTTTTGTTAATTTACTTATATTTCCTTTAACCATTCCAACTAAGCTGTAGGCTTGTGCTAGGATATGGTTCACGACAATAGTCGAATGGCGGGATTCGAACCCTAGACCGTAAGATCGGTAGTCCGTACCTCAAACCATTAGGCTACTGAAGCTTATTTTGTATTGTAAATTGTCTGATAATAATCGAAGGTTAATATAGATAAAAAGATAAAATCAAGATGTGAAATTTTGTTCCCTTATGTACAGTGACGTCATTTTTAAGCTATCTGAGCTTCTATCAGCCAGTGGTGGGCCTTTTTCACAAATCATCGCTTAAATTGAGTAATCTCAAAGCAACATTTAGTTTACACCAAATGTTAGGCGTCATCTCAGTACATAATTTTGCTTTACATTTATTCAGACCCTTATCCAAAGAGTTATCTAAGAATACTTTAGGGGCTGGTTGGTAAAAACGAGCTTGATTGTCTTAAAACATCAAAACTAAGTTGTTAAAGGCGTAAAGGGAATGTTATTATTTTTACTTTCAAAATTAGTATGATTAGGTTTAAAAAAACGTGTTTCCTTTTCACATTACAAGTTATATTATCGTAACTTAAATAAGTTAACACGTTGCACAAGCATCTAGTAATAAATGTCACAAGCTACAAGTTTTTCATAAGATTCTATCACAGTAATAAATAATTATAACGCATTCCACAGGAAGTAATTTAGTAGGAAAATACGCTCATATCGTACTGTCGTCTCAGTATGTGTTTTATCTTTTTCAATAATGACGTCAGCATACATCAAACTTGTTAGGTCTATAGGATAAAACCAGACCAGACGCATTTTAGTGCGGTATCTCGATATCGTTCGACATGCGAGTACTTAAATGAATTCATGTGAACGTGTTTTAAACTTGTACCAGTATACCTGAATTTAAATGTTTACGATATCTGGCAACACAGCAATAAAGCAGCTAAGCTGATAGGTCATATCTTCATACAAACTTGTTAGTCTCACTTAGATATAAATTAAACATTTGTTATCTGCCACATATTTATAAGGTATATGCAAGAACGGATCTAGCTTTGGCGCCGGTGGGGGTCACATAGTCATGGTCAAATCAAGAGCTTGACAAAATATGTAAATATGTTTTGTTAAGCTCTTCACCAACTAGCTCTGGATCCGCCGTGGGGTAGATCTCTATTCTTTAGACCGATTTATTAATTAGATCCTTTTTATATTTGAACATTTAAAAAAATAAGAAAAAATAATCATCTTTTTTACAATCGCATATAATTTTACGTTATTTTTTTCACATTAGTACGTCAATATAATTGCTACAAACAATACCCATATAATACGCAGCAAAAACATGTAAAAGGCTAAAGTAAAACATATGTACAAATATTTAATTAAAAGACTATTGAAAATTTTGTTTGCTTTAAAAAAAATAACGTCGGTGCTTGGTAAATATAATACTTCGTCTTTACATTATTAAAACCACCATACTTGATTCTTCAATGATACTATTACGTCATTTGTGACATTTTGATAGCGCGGCATTTTTTTTTAAATAGCCTATAATATGCCAGTCTAAGTCAGCTACCCTTTAATGAAAGTCCGGTCGAAATCGGCTCAGTCGTTTCGGAGATTACCCGGAACAAACGCGGCTTGCGGACAGATAGACAGACAGACAGACAAAACATTTTAATTTTCGTTATCAGCAATGCAAATACATCATCTTCCAGAAATTTGGAATTTTTCTTTAGATATTACAAACACACTCCAATTTCATTACATGTATAGATAGATTATAAGAATCTTTGTAACGAGGTCGCGCACTGCTCGCGGTATTTTAATTATTATACCATTTAGTGAACTGAGCGGCGTATGATTGTGCAATGAAACGCAAGCGAGATACTAGTCATTTATGTTACCCTGGTATCTAACTATGTATTAAAGTAAAGTTAGTTTAACTTTCGACCGTGACTCTGTTCGCATGGTATTAAAAAAAGTCAAGAGTAAGTAGCCTATGTGTTCTTCTGGACTATATTCTAGATCTATGTCAAATTTAATCCAGATCCATTCAGCTGTTTAGGCTACAAACTCTAACAAACATCCATCCATCCATCTATACTTTCGTATTTATAATATTAGTTAGAAGTAAGATAACCTCTTGGTTAACTATAACCTTTTTCGGGTAAATAAAAATGATATGATATGCTTGTTTATTCAAATTTGGTAATAATTTGTTATGCGTTGATAGATAAAGAATAAACGGACGTTGATAGTTGATTTTACGCGTGGTTTTACCCACTTGGACATGTGAAAATCTATAGATGTAAGATATAGTAACCGAATTACATTTACTGTATATATTAGGATTAAGTAAATGTGTTTCGTATATATATTTATATATTTTTATCTATTTAAGCATATTTAGATAGGTTATTTCTATTTTTAAATTTTATAGTTTCTATGTTTCTTATGACGTATGTATGATATTTGTAAAGTGCCGTAAGAACGTTTATCGGGCACGGGCACCTACACCGCCCCGGGCCCGGTTAACGGCACTCGCATCGTCCGCCTCCAAGTCGACACACTTTCGGCAAAAAACGACCAAACTACCGCCATAAAGTTCGCGCACGAACAGGGCTGCTGGGTTTCTAGAACGAATTTACATTTTATTGACTGTCTCTTTTATTTTTATATGTAATTGACCTTAAACTCAAATAAATGCAAATTTATACCTAGTAAGTGTATGAAATAATACGTCCATTGATTCTTGGGTACTTTCTCTAGGTTGCTAAGTATGTATTATTTATTATGCATATATATACGACCGTAATTTTCTTTTATTTTTGACATAATCAAGATAAAAATATAAAATGTTGAATGATCTTCATTGAACAAGTTGGTAGCGGACCGGTTTCTGTTGAGCAATCGTGCGTAAATGTTTAGTTCCGGCGCACCAAAAGGATAATCATTACAGTGTCTATTGCCAGAATAAAAAATCTTAAGGTAATTGATTACGTTGATCTGGCAACCCTACGCGTGTACTAAGGTATGGTACTTTGATAGACGTAATAAATTTCTTGTTATTCGCCTTTTACGACGTCTCTTTGCGATGTTGATGGTAGGTTATTCACGAGTTTGTTTCTGGTTAATGACATGAAAGGTCAAACTATAATTTTTCCATAAAATCGAGTGGAAAAACATATTTTCACCCTTCTCATTATCTATATTATAATAATAAACGTAAACAGACACTTCGTTGTTGCCTAAGATGTCAGAAATTACAGCATATTTTTGAATAATTATTTTTTTAATAAAAAGCCCTACACTTACGTCACCCATTAGGCTATATATTTTCACGCCATTAAATTTGGGGGTTAGTATTTTGGATAAAAGCTCTTATTTTAGGAAAGAGATTGTAAGTTGCTGTCAACATCAAGGAAAGGTTTTTCATGTCATATCATTTTGACATTTGATATTGACAATTTGACAAATGTAAACAATGAAATAAAATGTTCATAATTTCATGCGGATAGAGCCGCACACGAACAGCTAGTCTTTTAATAAGAATATAACAAGATATTTTATTTGCTCATTTGTGATGATAGTGGATATTCACATTAAAGACGTTTTCTTTGTGCGATGTCTGCGTTTGAATTATTTGTTCTGTTCATGATCAGAACCGGTTTACATATCGACATAAAGTAACTGTTCTTTATGGTTACTGCGCTTTATTTTATTTTTAATTCAGTTGTTCATATTAGTCATTTTTAGCAAAAATACCATACCGTTTAAGCATGGTCTTACATTACCGAAACACCAATAGTAACCATATTATTTTACTTTTAATTTTTCTTTGGAAAAAACAGATAATACGACGTGCTTTTGTAAACATTTCGAGGGTAATTAACTGTTAAAGGTTGAAATTTATTTTACGTGGCTTTCGTAAAGTATTTCTAAGAATAGCGTTGTTTATTATGGTATATTTAGTTGGATAACCGCATCCTCGGTAGTGTTCAACGGAAGTGAAAGGAAAGTAACTCGAGTCGGTTCGATGCCGCTTCATTCATCACTTTCCATTACGCCTTTGCTGCACTACATTGATTTTGGATTTATATAGATTTCTTTTTTATTTACGTTACTTTTGAGATAGAGAATAGTTTTTTTAAGGTTATCTATGGCCTACTATCGCTATTATTAAATTATTAGCTATAGATTTAGTTCTTGTAGATTTGTTCTCTTATCATACTTTATACTTCATACTTCATACTAATATTATAAATGCGAAAGATTAGATGGATGGATGGATGTTTGTTAGTGTTTGTAGCCTAAACGGCTTAACGAATTACGATGAAATTTGGCATAGATGTAGAGGATAGTCTGGAAGAACACATAGGCTACTTACATTTGGGTTTTTTTAATTCCGCGCGGAAGTAGTCGCGGGCGAAAGCTAGTAATCAATAAAAGATCAACGTTTTTGTTAGGTTATTTCACTTATTGAAAGATACAGGAATTACTGTTTGTTAGCTATTTTGTCCCCCCGCAATAGATAAAAAGTCTAGTTATAAGTATAGTATTACACGGTTATAGCGTGGCTTTAA
Source organism: Papilio polytes (assembly GCF_000836215.1). NCBI lineage: Eukaryota > Metazoa > Arthropoda > Insecta > Lepidoptera > Papilionidae > Papilio > Papilio polytes. The sequence continues at coordinate 4,463,151 of NW_013525473.1, forward strand.
ACGGTGGAAACAAGTTTCAAATCTGCTTAGTAGTTTCGGAGACTATTCAATGCAAACAAGAGATCAAATCTTTTGTATTTATAATATACAGACTACTATAAGCTTTTCTTAGTTTTTCAGTATATTTAAGACATTGGTACAAACTCTCTAAAACTAAATTAATTTCCGGCTCTTTGTATGAGCTTCACTATTATTTGTGACGTCATTAGTTTGATTAAAGAAGTCTGTTTTTCTTTTAGTGGTTCCTTTTAGCTTGTTACTGTAAGAAGAAATTTAATTAATTGTTTGTGAAAATAATGTGTTTTTAACTTGGTAAAGGAAATCTAAATTTTTACACCTTGTGATTTCTTTTAAGAGTGATTAGTAGTAAGAGCAAGTAATTTTAAAGGAAGGCGATATCTTGATCTTGTTAATTACGTTAAATTAGTTATCGCACCCTTTAATTAGCTTGTAGCCAACTTAATTGTTCAGTAGAAGTGGAAAATTAAGAGATAAGAAAATTTTCCTTTTGCAGTTTAGTTTTGGAACGAGTCTTATTAAAAAAACGTATCAAGGAATTTGTAAAAATGCAGTCTCGTTTTTCTATCTATACTAATATAATAAAGGGTAAACACACTACTTTGTTGCCTAAGATGTCAGCAGTTACAGCATATTTTTGTATAATTCTTTTTGTAATAAAAAGCACTACACTTACGCCACGCTTTAAACTATATATTTTCACGCAATTAAACTTAGGGGCTAAATATTTTGGATAAAAACCCTAATGTGGGAAAGAGACCATACGATAAGAACTGCCAACATCAAAAAGCAGGATTGCCATAGTAAGGTAATTGGTATTTTGACATTTGCAATTAAGAATTTGACAAATGGAAACAATAAAATAATGTTTTTATAATTCCACGCGGATGAAGCCGCACAGGAATAGCTAGTTCATTATAAAGCATATCCTAAGCAATTGTTTTTATAACAAAAAATATTCGCAGCTTAACATAGAATATGTTAGATTGTAAAATATATACAACCTCGAGAAGTTATTTCATATGCTGTCATAATCACTCACTGTTAAATTATATGCCGCATTCGTGACCTCTAGAGGCATACCTCTATTATGCATTCATAATACGAATCTTGATTTCTTTGGAGATTTGTATGCTTTGTAACGCATAATGCTTGCTGACTTATTAATACTAGGAAAAATTGTAGTTCATTATATACGGACGAATATAATTTTAGTTTTTTTCCCTTTCCACCCTTTTCTTAAGAGGAAAGGATGGGAAGAAAAAGTGGATTTGACGGTGGATGAGACGCATAGGAAGGGGAAATGTCCTCCTTATGTGCGTCTCCTCCTCCGTCAATTAAGGGTAGGCAACGCATCTGCAATATTTATGGGCAGCGGTCGCTTTCCATTTCGGTGGATTCAGGTCGCCGCTTGCTCGTTTGCCACCTTATATTATAAAAAAATAAATATTGAAACGACTTATAAATATGTGTTTAAAATGATAAGGCCACGTTTAAACTCTATCAATTAAAATAAATAAAATGATTACAAAACCAGTAAAGTATAAAGTAATCCATTAATTAAAGAAAAGGCAAATGAGTCTGAATATGTGGCTATTTCCACTTAGCGGCTAAACGCAAGAATCCGGTCACGCGCACTAATCATTGTGCAGCGGTTGCGCCAGTGGAAATAGGATACGCGAATTAATACCAGAGCGGCAATTCTAAGTGGAATTGCATCTTTATGTTATTGCAGTGTTCAAGTGGATGATTTGGAATTTAGCATCGGTCTTGAAGTCTGCAATTAGCTCTCGTCGGGCGGCGTCGTGTCCGGTCACTTTATTGCTCTTAATTCGCGGCTGAAGGTCTTTGTTATCTCAAACATATTTGATGTTTACTTTGCCGGTTGTAACGTTAATTGCTTTGATATTATAAAACGGAAGCATTTGTGTATTGATTTGTTTTGTTTTCCTTGTTCGTTTTTCCTACTTATTACTAGGATCGCATAATTTATGCTAATAAAAAAAGGAAAGATTTGTATTTTTGTAAGTATTGAAATAAATCAAAAATGGGCGGAATATAAAAATTATTTCTTCATTAGAAAGCTACGTTATCGTTGAGTAACATCTTCCTAATATTATAAATGCGAAAGTTTAGATGGATGGATGTTTGTTACAGTTTGTAGCCTAAACTGCTAAATTGATCTAGATAAACTTGGCATAGATATAGAGTATAGTCTGAAAGAACACATAGGCTACTTTTGTTTTTTTTTTTAATACCACGCGGACAGAGTCGCGGGCGAAAGCTAGTACTGTGTATATCTGTATGATATTTTAAAGAATATTGGAAATTTAAACAACATGTTTATTTTTTTTATTACTGCTGTAAAAGTACATATAAGTTTGAATCTCGTTTCGATGAAAACAACTTTCCTTTAATACGAGGATGTATTGAGTTATGACGTCACGAATACGATTATAGACCGGGCGGATGTCTTTAACAGTGTATTGGCTGTGAATTAAAATAGTTTGCTAGTTTTTTTATTAAGTTGTATGTAGAAAAATTTCACTGGCAAATTGATGTTGTTAACGAAAATATTTTCTATAGATATCTATAGATAATTGAAGTAAATTAACGTTTGTGTAAATATAGGAGCAGGCAACTCCCACGAACTCCATTTAGAAATGAATCGCCGCGTTACTTAATACTTTCGACCATTTTACAAATGGAGGAAATCACTCAGCGCTTCCCTTCAACCAATTACAACCCCTCTGCCCCCCTTGTTTGGTATCGGGGAACCAAAGGGAACAGAACTATTATTACGAAATAGAAAAGTTATTATCTAGCTCTTATTTTACATACAAAATTGGTAGAATAAATAAAATTGAAAGGGTATTGACCCCATGAGTCATTAAAATGCGATAATCTCCTTGAAAAATACCTAACGAATTTACATAGTTTTATATAGATAAATGCGATGCTATCTTAAAAGAAGGCAAACCTTTTTGTATGCCTAGACCATTTTTCTCGATCTCACTCATGTAGCACTTAGCGTAGTAAAAAGAGGAGCTCGTCCTCAAATGTCCTCCCGGTCCACTCGCGAATGGCCTGTCTAACAACAATACATGATTAATGCCGCACTAGAATGTTGGGTATGATTTATTTTTGGGCAGAATGAAAAATGACTCGATTCAAAAATACAACGCGACAAAAATTTGCATCAATTTGTATGTTTGATTTGAATGAACAATTTAGCGTAATTGAATCTAGTAATTTTGATAAATTAAGATATTTCTGTACTTAACATACATTTTGTTGTTTTTTATTTGCCTGACCTTGGACTGCCATAGAGTCCCTAGTTTTTCGTAATTTACCTAAACTGGGGGACGCCCAAAATTACTATAAAAATACTGTGCTGTTACAGTATGCATACAAGTTTTATAAACAACTAGCTTTAGCCCGCAACTTCGTCCGCGTTGAACTAAAAAAAACAAAAGTGAATAGCCTAGGTGTTTTACCAGGTGTAGAGGACACCTATGGCAATTTTCATCGAAATCCGTTCAGACGTTTAGGCTACAAACTCTAATAAACATACATCCAACCATCTAAACTTTCGGATAATATTAGTATGATAACTGTTTACAAACTCATGTTTTATGCTCGGCTTATCTATTGCGGTGCGTAAATCTCATCGCGACATTGTAGATCATAAATTGGACAGAGGCGTCCTATTTCACGTGGTCGTAGCTGTCCCCTATCTGTGACATACATCATGCTAACGATCACCTACCCTTGTAAATCAAAAGGTAAGGTAAAATCAATACACGTGTCTTGTTAGTGTTAGAAACTCTATAGCCAGGTGTGTAATCTATACTTCTATTTATCTATACTAATATAATAAAGGGGAAACACACACTACTTCGTGTAGTAGTTAGCAATCACAGCATGTTTTTCAATAATTCTCTCTTTAATAAAATAATAGAAAGCCCTACTCTTACGACACGCTTTAGGCTATATATTTTCACGCTATTAAACATAGGGGTAGATAAATTGGAAAAATCTACAAGCTGAAAAGATCAAGGAAGTGAGGTTTCCTTCAAGGCCTTCATTGTCATTCGTGCATTTAAATTTTGACATTTGCAATTGAGAATTTGACAAATGTAAACAATGATATAAAGTTTTTATAATTACATGCGGATAAAGACAGGAAACAGCTCGTTATAGAAATCGTTGTTTAGACGAGAGAAGTGCAGAGAATCATGTAACTAATTATGTTTATTAAGATTTGATTAATAATTTGATAATTATTTCAATCAAAATATCAAATCAAATGGGGACGAGTAATTATTTCATCATAATTACAATGGAGTACTGACAAGACAATGAAATTGACAAAAAAAAATTAGCGCGTGCAGTCAGAGTTAAGAGCGGGACGAATAACCAGCTATATAACAATGGCTGATTAATTCTGAGAGAACCTTACGCTCATTTAGTACAAAAAGGCATTCATAAAATACCATGCGACAAACTCGATGCAATGTAGCAAATAAAATCAAACGAAACCAGTAATGCGTGAGCTATAAAGATGACACGATAAGCAAAGCTGACACGCCTAGGTTTATGGTTAATTTTATGGTGGGGAATTAATATTAGTTTTGTCTTATTAAAAAATGTTGACTTATTAACAAAGGGTACAGGAAGGAAATGATAATGCTAAGGACTCTGCGTCTATGTATTTAAAGGTGGTATTTGTATTAATTAAACTGGTGGCGTGACCTAGTGATTTAGTAACAATGTTGTTCTTTATAAAAATCTCTTGCATAAAATAATGTGAATTTTGTGATTAGTAAAACGTTTTAATTTATTAAGTTTTGACCTTATCTAACTTTTTAAATCATGCAGATTAAGACCAGATAAGACCGAATTAATATGTACAAATCGTCCATTCTAAATATAAGGGGCAAAGCCGTTTACGATAGATTTAATTATAACTTATCAATATTACATAAGAAATCAAGATAAATAAAATGCGCTTTGTAATCTTCAAAGTATCAAAAATATTACGTGGCGTACAATAAACTTTATCTTAATGCAAAATGTTTCATATAATGTTGCGTAGAAAATCTTAACACCTTATAATAACGATAAGGTATTACTAGCGCTTAGAATATGTACTTTTGTAGCTATTATCCTGGGGCCTAGTTCGATTAACTAACTTATCGTAGAAAAAGTTGGTAATAAATATTGTCTTATAATTGAAAGAAACCGTGTAGTCTACTTGTATATAAGTCCTCCTCTCTTGAGGCTCCGAAATACGGTTGTTTTTAGTGCAATTTTATCTTTATAAATGGTCTTTATTAAGATTTAATTCGATCTTGTAACAAGTAAGTAAGACTAATTAAATAGGGCAGTACATTTGTATCTGGCAATTGCTCCATCAAACATTAACAGACGCCATTGTTCTACCTCGCATGCCCCTAATTAACAACATTGGTATTGGCTTTTTAGACAAAGTATTCATTATACTGCTACGTTACGCAGGTACTAAATTTTCGACTCATTGTTATTCCATGTTCATTTATTTGTTTTACACATCAGGCCTTTTTCCATTTAGTAATATAGAATAACTAGTTGCTTTAGCCCGCTACTCCGTCCGGGTGGAATAAAAAACCAAAAGTGAGTGTCTATGTGTTCTTCCAGACTATCCTCTACATCTATACCAAATTTCTTCGAAATCTGTTCAGCCGATTAGGCTACAAACTCTAACAAAGATCCATCCATCTAAACTTTCGCATTTATAATATTAGTAAGATAGTGTTCTATTTCCACTGGCGAAACCGTTGCACAAATCGAGGGCCGCGTGGCTAAAGTCGCTTGATTAGCAGTGGCCACGTAGTTACGTGGAAATAGACACTATCCGAATCAGGCTGACGTTTTAAAGAGAAGACTAATAAAGTGATTGGACTAGTATAATGTTTGTAAAAACAAATAGAATTGCCCTTGTTTCCGACATCGCAACATCTGGACCGTGATATTGACTCGGTCCAGATGTGCCACTATAATTATCGTTGGCTCTGTACTCAATTATTGAAATAGTATATTGTGCTGTTTATACTTTCATTGACACAACTCGCAATATCACAGATTATATATAGTTATGGTATATGCCACATCTTTAAGTTGATGAGCGATCGGAACATATGCTGTTCAAATTTTGGTTAACTTTATAATTTCTGTATGAGTCGACCGTACAAGGAATGATGTGTGTTAAAAGTATTTAATTGTGAGGGTTAAAGTATGGGTATTTTTATTAATGAATCACTTTAATTGTGTAGAATATTTTAGTGAAGAAAAACTGAATAAAACCGCCGAGGAATGCCTCGGTGCGCTTCTTACATTATACATGGCCCCCCGTCGCTACGTGTCGTGTATCCTTTCTCGTATTATCTTCATCGCACACTTTTATTTTCTATTTAATTTTAATGATCCTTCGGTTAAATGTTTTACAGTTAAAATTCTCTCACCGCATTTATCACGTATTGTGTGGTCGTCAAAAGTTAAATCATTACGTGAACGCTCTCTTTTTGTCCTCTTGTTTCATGTCCCTAGTCGTATTCGTCAATTAAACCATAAGTGGTATAATTGGACATTAGAGGTTCGATGTTTTATACTTCGAATATTTTTATGACCTTCATTAGGAGACGATTTTAAAGCATTGCTTCGTTTTGTGATTGTTTTTCTTAACTATTCCGTGTACACATATAATTTAAATCCCTAATAAAAATCAGTGAACGAATTATTTGGGACTTACTAGGAAAACATGATTGCATCGAAGTGGAATCCTATATTGATTGTTTTACTTGTTCATTTTTGAGAATGTATTCTTACTGTTATTTATAGTTAGCGATGTTTACACCTACATTGATCCTAACATTATTGAAATGTTTTTGAACGGGTTGTTTTAAAAGGATAAATTAAAATGTACAAAACCTGCATCAAGCTGCAAGTATTCAGCAAGAAATATACTGCGCTAAGTCTACTTTGTTGCTGTGAGTTTTTGTTCAAAATACCTCGAGATGTTTTGCAGTTAACTTTTAAAAAAGTTATGATGTATGCTTTATAATTGCCCTTTACTGTGTTAGTTTTTCCAGAAATAATTTTATTTTGAACTAATTTAGGCATAGTAAAGTATATCTTACTAATATTATAAATACGGAAGGTTAGATGGATGGATGGATGTATGATTGTTAGAGTTTGTGGTCTAAACGACTAAACGGATCTCGATGAAATTTGGCATAGACGTAGAAGATAGTCTGGTAGAACACATAGGTTACTTTCTTCTGTTTTTATTAATACCACGCGGACGGAGTCGCGGGCGGAAGGTAGTGTTTAATATATTGTTGAACAAATGTTGAGCTATGGAAGAGATATAACGAGGCGTAAAGAAGTCTTTAACGATGTTACCATGCCTTGCTTTGAAACTAATTAAATGTTAAATTGCAGTCGAGAGCAGCTGCAGTTGGCAAGATGCCTGCAGCAAGTCCTTGGTTGCTTGCGTTTTATTTATTATCTCCTAGTACTTTATGCTCTCCGGATGATTTGTATATTTATTTATAAAGTAAATATTGAAAACACCTAAAGACTGTTGTTATGGAAATTTATAAAAATTTAACACAAGAAAGAAAATGTGTAATTTCAGTGCTAAATCACTCAATTTCCTTCTTTAGTAGGAAGGCATTGAGAGGCGTAGCTACAAGAAGCTATTTTTCACAGTACATCAAGGGTTCGCTGACTGAGACACGTTCTGATAGAAAATTTTCATATTCATAAGGACGTGGATCATTTGCATACAAAACGAGCAACTTGCACCCCGCGACCCTACCCTACCACGTCCCGCCCCGTACCGCAACCCCGCACAGTGCAAGCACCTTGTTATCTTCTTGTAGTAAACTCGCATCCTTTGCACGGATTACTTCTTATTTGTAAGTTTTATTGATCACTTTAAAGGGACGTATAAATGGGTTTTTATCAAGTAATTTAAGTATCAATCGGATTTAACCGTGGAATAAAACTCGGTTGAAAAACAACAAAATTATGTTGCTAATATTTTTTTAAAGTTGGAATAATACTATTGACAAATATAAATAAATTGTAAACTTCTGTCGAGATTTCCTCTGTAAATTCGCATTGAAGAATGAATACGATAACCCAATTTAAACTTTGATTTCTTTGCAAAAGTTTATAATTGGACAACTTCACAACTTTGGCTTTACTTGTAGGAACAGGTAACAGTTGATAATATTTATGTTACAAATATATCGATAATTAAACACACCTCAAATATATTATTACTCGTATCAACTTCTACAGAACAATTTTTTTTATATTTCTTAAAAATGATGCGCTTGAGACCTTGCTACTTTGTTAATCGAGTTCTCCAGTTAAAAAATAGATAAACATGTTAATTTCAAAGTCCATTGCAAAAACTTTTTCGTTAATACTCCTTACATGTGAAGTAAAGAAAATTAGAGACATTATCTTATACGTTCCTTACGTTACAGATAAAAGCCGTCATCCAGCGTTAAATGAGAACTAACCGTCTCCAGTCTGGCGTTAGCGCTCTTATCTACCTCGTTAGTATCTCAGGAAGCACTCAGAAACGTAAAGATGTTAGCACTAAGTACTCCATATGTTATACAAGAGTGTTAGTACGTGATAGATTTTGCGATCTAAAACCTGCTACTTAAGTTGAGTAAACTTACGGCTTTCTTTACAATTTACAATGTTGTAATTAAATTACGTATATTTTTCTTCCGACGAGTCGACAATTCGAATCATATATGAAGTGCAAACGATTTTTCCCCCATTTCTCGTGTTATCTGAATTTGTCAGTTGATGTCTGAACCGGCGTCGCATTCCAATCGTAAAAGTTGATGCTTCACCGAGAGATTCGTACAGAAATCTTTCCACCAATACTTTTTCTGCTACATTATGTTAACACCCACATTACATTTATTTATAATAAGATTTGTCTCGTCATTTTATATTGAATACTGGAAGCTGTGAACTATCTTTGAAGTTTATCGTTTAAATCGGATCATTTACATTTTATTCGTGTAATAAAGAAAAATATCAACACGGAGTTTATTTCCAAGAATGTTGATTTATATAATATACAGCTGTTTTTTTATTCTGAGAGAATATATAAAGTATGAAATTTAAAAACATGGGCGTCTGTAATGTTTGCAATAAGTTTTAAAATCCCCGTGTAAACTCACAGCATCGTAAGCGCATTCAGAGATAACATTAGCGTCGCTGTATCGTTTTATGGAATACCAATTGGGTTTTAATGCAATTATATGGTACATATGCCGCATGCTCTTTAAGGACCACCCACATCGCAAGACCAGGCGATTATTATTCGACCCCTTTAAAGACACACGAACTATGCACGTCGAAAGACAATGGTGGATTTCTTTTAATTAACAAGACAGAATTGTAGTTCAACAAAAATATCATTAAAAACTCAACAGCTACTGAGCTTTATATGAAAAGTGTATGCCTTGAAAAGGCTAAGGAAATGGCTTAAGGATGAGGTTTATGCAGTTTTTAAATAGAGACTGGTCGTTTTGAAACTTTAAAAAAAAAGTATTTTCAGTAACTACAAGGAATACAGTACATGTTTGAGTCGTGAATTCAAAAGCGTCGACGTTTTCATACGATAAATTCATGTCTCGTTGCGATAGTTCATCTCGGGCTGAACGCCCCCAGGCGGCGGGCGTCGGGCGGCGGGCGGCGGGCACCTTATTGCGAATTATGTAGCTTACCGCGCGACTCCGTGCACTGAATTTCTTTATCTACAATCATAGACGTGGTTCTAGAATGTATAATGCCAGTGCAAAAACCATGAACTTATATTTTGAAGGAGAAAAAATATTCACATTCTCTTATCTTATTTCGAGAAGGCTTGAAGAATGCGTACATTTAAAGTATGGTGAGTTTTTAACATTTTTAATTTAATTAAAAAACCTACGTACCCAGTAAGTGTATCTCCGGCATAGTTACGTTGTTGCAAATTTAACTTCGTGAATAAACGCTTTAACATCGCCCACACTATCGTCTGGCGAGTTCCGCAGACATAATCGTGAATCACGATCATAAGCGGCCAGAATATATGTTTATTCAACATTATCAAAGATAAAACAGTGGCGAAATATAATGTAATACGCTTTCAAGAAACACGTAAATCTAAATGCTGATTTATTAATGCAAATGAGACTTCAAGTTGCTCATCGGTGCTAGTATCAATAGAATCATGAAAATGAAAATGTCTTACGTTTAATATACACTCAAGGGCATTCAATCCGGGTTTATTTTATTAAGCTAGCATTCTTAGTTTACGAGAATTTTACTTTTTTTAAGCGACCCGCATTGCTCTCGAGTGTACCATATGTTACAAGAATACCATTAACATTTGACATCAGCAAACCAAGGCTGATAGTTCAAACTTCAAGATCCGGATACATAGATCACCTTATCTTGGTGCTTCCCACATTAGGGGCGTTGGGGACTTATCTTGTACTACGCACCCTTCGCGCCATTCCCCGTGAATTAACGTTATTCCCGCTATTATATGCACAAGATGGCAATAAAGATGTCTCTGTTTCACCCTTATCTATACTAAATGATTTGAGGAAGCCTAAGTGACAGCTAATAACATGAATTTCCGAAATAATGCTTACAGACGATTTAGCTTTTTATCTATACTATTATAATAAAGCGCACACATAAAACACACACTTCTTTGTTGCCTAAGATGTCAACAATTACAGCATATTTTTGAATAACCCTTTTTTTGAATAAAAAGCGATACACTTACGTCACGCTTTAGGTTATATATTTTCACGCCAATAAACTTAGGGGGTAAATATTTTCGATAAAAACACTAATGTGGGAAGGAGACCATAAGTTGCTGCCAACATCAAGGAAGCAAGACTGTCAAGGTTTGTCATGTCATGTCAGTTTGACATTGGCAATTGATAATTTGACAAATGTAAACAATAAAATAAAAATGTTATAATTCTTTGTGGATGAAGTCGCATGGGAACAGCTAGTTGATTAGAATAGTTGAATGACCATGAACCACGTATAGAAGTAAATAAGTTAAAACTATAAGACCTGCACATTTCTATACAAACATATAGACACGCATAGACTTTTTGTGTTATCAAATTGACATTTTAAATGTAATTACATTACCACACATCGGCTCTGAAAGTAATTTAGTACCAAATATAGGACAATAAGCAATTTGTATTATTAAGTCTATGTTCGATACAAGGTGCCGCCTTTGATCTGACGGTCGATAGAACCGTAAAATGTGCGTAAAATGTGGCGTGCTTCGTACAATTTAACGCGAACCATGTAAAGAATTTTACCTAACATGTAAATCACCTAAAAGGTTATTTATTCCTTGAACCTCGTCTATAAAAATGTTAATGTAAAAATCTTCATTGTTAATACGGAATACAAGATATTAATAATTTATAGCGTTGAAAATATAATTTGTGTCATGTAATTGAATAATTTCTGGAAAATAGTGTTTTTATTTCCTTTGGTTTTTTGTTTTCATTAAAAAGGTGATGATTGACATCTCAGGTATCTATGTCATCACGTATGATAGAGTTATGTGGAGGACAAAAATCTGTTGCGCCGACCCTACGGGAGTAGGATGAGGATCAAGATGATGATAATTTCCTATGGTTTAAGAAATTGGAGTACAACAAAACTTTCTCTCTGCTAATTTTGAAGTACTTAATCTTATTTACGTTACAATAAATCAAAGATGCCATTCAGGTGAACCTGTAAGGAGAGCTTAATTAAATCTGAGTGAAACGGCGGCGTCTTACATTATACATCTGCTCCCCGCGGCGATGTCCTGTCTTGTTTACCTTCAGCGCTTGCAACTATATTGTGCCTTTAGGTTCCTATATTTTCTCGTTTTTTACAAATTTAATTTTTCGCATTAAATATCTAATACTACCATCATAATTATCATCTTTCTCTTTATATTATTCCCGTAGGGTTGGCACTACAGGTTTTTTTCCTCCACATAACTCTATCATCCGTCATCTCAGTCATCATTCCCTTCTTGTTCATGTCACCTTTCACGCAATCCTTCCACCTCTGTACGTCTAAAGTATACCTTCCAGATGTTTTAATTTCTTTTAACAATGATTTATTGATTAACTGGCTAGCTTTTCTTAACAACGTTGCAATGCGCGATTGTAGTAAATTTATTCCTTTATAACCACATTCATAAATAAAGTCTGCTCAAACGTTGGGGCCAATGCACCTAAAGTGAGTGAAAAAGATCAATGTTTCTTCCATTGGTAGAATGTAGACATAACAATTTACAAAGTGTTTGAGAAGAATCGTAATGTGTTGAGTCTGACAATAGAAATGTTTATCATAACATCATATTGCTATTGTAACGTGAATCTAGATTTAAACTATACGCTAGTAAAAAAATATTTTCATGATTTGTCCAAGTGTAATAAAAATGTGGTTTTTTATAGAAATGTTTGTGTTTTTCACATACCTTTATCAGTGTGAATGTCCCGGATACACAAATTGTTGGCAACAACCGCAGCGGAAATGCGTCACTGTTGAAAATCCCTGTTTGTTTTTGAAACATTTGATTCCCTGTGTTGTGGTTAGATCCTTTACACGCCTAAAGTTTGATTAACTATGTTTTCTGGTTAGTAACGTTTTGAGCTTCAGATGATATATTAATGTGTACATTTTCTTTGTTACAGGTAAAGAATGATGTTCGGCTTATATTTACGTCATATTGTTATTTTTCAATTGGTAAGATCTTTTATAAAAGGCAAATCTTTCATGTTAGTCTAAGATTTAATTTATAAAATGACTTAATTCGCACCTTATTGATGCTAAGTTGAAATTTTTCAAGAAATAACTTTTTCTTTGTTAGGAAACTAACCGTGTATTAATACGCAATTGGTAGTGTGCACAACTTTACTAATTAATATTAATTAAAGGCTTTAAAATTAGTCCATTTATTTGGGCCAACAAGACCACAAGGAGCTCGAGAGCTCCTCTTTTATGCAAATCTTGCACGTCCTAATGAATATGAAAGCTTCTTTATTAAGTTGGTGACTTTCTATAATACTGTCAACTCGACATCTTAGTGCTTTACTTATTATACTGTATGAATTAATAATGTGATGGTGAAAGCTACTTTTTGTACTCAGAGTCATCATAGTTACATAATCTACACTTTATCATACACTAACTGTCAGCCTTGGTGACTATTATATTACTGAAAAGTAGGTTGTTTTTTTGGTTATATTACAGTTTATATTGATTACTATTATCTAAAGTAAAACGATACATTAAGTTAGTTCATCCCTCGTTCATCAATTTACTCTGTCTGCCAAAGCTGGGATCTGTCGCCTTCGGTCCGGACTCCATCTTGCTTTCTTTGAAATGTCAGCCATCAAGATAAATCGTAATGTAGTTTCTTTTAACGCCATTTAGTTTTAAATTGACTTTTTATCCTTTAAATTAGATTTTTTACATAAATATTTACTTAGTACAATGTTAGTACATATTTTTAGGTACATTAACTACGTTAAGTATTAACATCGCTGAGATGACTCTCAAAGAAAAGATTAAACTAGTCCTAATAATTATCAGGCTTTGTATAAAAAATTGCTATTTTTAATACTCGCTTGAGTACATTCTTTTAAATCAGGCTAGTTACAAGAAATTCTGAGCAATGCGATTTAAAATACTGCAGGTGTAGGGTTCAGAAGCTGCATAGTATTTTTCAAAGCGACCGATGTGAATAGAGCGGTAAATAAGAAATTGCAGCGAACTATTACTTGAGATGCACTAGGTCTCGTCTAGAGCACTTTTAACTAGTCTAGTCTCGAGACACCAATAGGTATTATAAAATTGTCTGCTTTTATTTTTATAAAACTCTATTCAAGATGGAAAATAATACGTATATTAACTATGCTATGTTTATTGAAAAAAAAACACTTGTTTTAGAAAAATGGTGTTTTATTAGTTACTAGCTGTTGCTTGCGACTTCACCCGCATGAAATTAAAAAATGTAGCCTATGTTACTAACAGATAAATTACTTTTCTAATGGTGAAATAATATTTGAAATCGGCCCAGTAGTTTTTACGGGAATCGAATACATACAAAAATACAAATCTTTCCTCTTTATAATATTAGTATCGAAAACTATAGACTAAACCACTGATCGTAATATTAAGTGAATCCTTTTAACCGAACGTATCTAAACTTTTATCAACGAATATTACATTCTTGAGAGAATCTGGAAGAATGTTGGCAAAGATCCAATTTAAATCCACCTGCAACTTTGAATACATTGTTCAATCATGATGCATATTAAAATGCTATTTAAGTACTAATAATTATAATACATTTTTTTTCAATGATACTTTTTAGATCCTTTGTTAAATGCGTTATGTATTTCATACAATAAAGTAATCCTTTCAATGTATTGTAATTAACTAGGTTACGTGAGTTAATTGTATTCAGTGTTGAACGGAAATTCAGGACGGGAACTCTGGAACATCCGTAGTCCGATATGAAAAACAAAAGCTCTATACGGTTTTCCTTACAAACACTCTCTATTAAGATTAGATTTATATAATTACTAGCTTTCTCCCGCGACTCCGTACGCGTGAAATGTAAAAAGAGACAAAAGTTAGCCCATGTGTTCTTCCAGAATATCATGTACATGTGTACCAAATTTCATTAAAATCTGTTCAGCAGATTAGGCTACAAACTCTAACAAACATCCAGCCATCTAATTTTATTATATTTGTAAGATTTAATTGAATAACTAAATATACAGAAGATGTTAACAGGGACAATTGCAATGGACAATTATTCGTGGGACATTTGCAAGATAAGCGGCCGAGGAATGGTCGGACGCTTTCAATATTTTGGCACGCTGTTGAAATGAGGTCGTCACATTGATTGCTAGTCAATTCTAGATGCAAGATCCAATTTTAATCTCAACTGATATTTTTTTTACTGCCAACAAATGTGTAAAAAGCAACTTATGTTTGCGCTAATAAATAATTGTTTCAGACACAGTTCAAATTGTTTAAATAGACTTTGAATACGTACAGCCAGAAAACTTTAGAATAATATTGTATGATAATTCGCAGTACAAGCAATTTTAAACTTGTCATATAACAGTTAAGCTGTACTTGGAGTTTCAACTTGACAGTTTAATCTGAACCCGCATCCAATCCCAGAGTTGTGTTTGTTCTCCATTTCTAGTATTGTTTAGTATTATACAGTTCTCGTCGTGTGTAATATACAAATCGTTTCACCACACGTCTTTATAAGGATTTTACACTAATTGTTGATTTTTTTACTATACAGAACTTAATGGAGAGGAAAAAAATGTAATGTCTACATGATATCTCAATTAGATATTGTTAATAAAATCGGCGCAACCCTATGTTATTGGCATAGACGTCCCGTCCCTATGACAGCTGTCAATGTCATTCGAACGTATTAGAACAGCGCGCCATTCTGGCGGGAGTTAGTGTTCTGAATGTAGAAATTTGTTACGCTATTACAATTGAATTTATGTCTAACGATGTTATGTTTTTATAAAAGTTTAGGCTGTAACCAACGGTAACTTTATTTATACGAGTATATGCCTTTTTGTTTGACAGAGAAATAGATACGTCCAGAATCTGGGATTCAGTAGGCTTTGATAATGTTGAGAGAGAGAGGCGACTAGCCGCCGGCACTCAAATATCGTACCGTCAAAGAGAATAGGAAATTACAAAGCGTTTTCAATATTAGCTACACGAGCTCAAAAGACGGCACAACCGAAATTCAAGTGAACTTTTCTAGACTATTTTCGATCACCTATAAAATTTATGTCTCAGAAAATTTTACTCTTTAAAATATTGCATTAATTCGGAATCTGTAAAGTATATGTCTCATATGTACTTGTAATAAAATGTAGTCTGTTATTCGACGAAAATATAGCTTTCTGGCGAAAGAATTTTTAAAATCGGTTCCTATTCAATGTAAACAAAAACCATTTCTCTTCATGATATTTGTTTAGATTAAATAACATTGCTGTCTGTTATTTTAATACTGGCAATTAAATAATTTATAATTTGTTGTCCGACTTCCCAAAGGAGGTAATCAATTGGTCTTTATTTTTTTTTAAAGATTTGATTATAACAGCATGTTTTTATGCTATGCTGTTCACGCATTGATATTATATGCGCAGGTGTTTGCTCCAAAATTTATGACCGCATATTGAATCCTTTTGTGGCGGTTTCCGTTACGTTGGCAACATGTTTCATAGTACACGTTGCGTTTGTGTCTTTTACGATACTCTCTGTACGATTTTTTATTACTGTCTTTTTATTTGTGTTTTCTTTATAGATGTCATTTACGTATATTATATATACCTACATATTTAAGCTGTTTTTACATAGATTGCTTATAGTTATTATTTCTATCGATTCTATTTAAAAGTGAATCCGATTCTGTTTCGTCCACTTATTCTTGATGTATCTTTTAGAACCATTTGTTAAATTAAATACTATACAGACTTTGAGAGTATGAAAACATTTAGAGATCTTAGCCACTTGTCTGTACAATTAAGTCTGAGAGCTGCTTTGTAATAAATTCTTGTGAATCTGAAGTAGTTATTGAAGCTACAACTTGATCCCCCAAAATTGATTTCCAATAGACGATATTGTTTAGTTTGAGAGGTTTACGATCGCAATTGCTCAAATATTCTATGAATAGTTAAAGAAAAGTATAATTACTAAATATTCACAGGAAATATAAAAAACTATTGTATAATACAGAACAATTTTTGTTAGTTATGGGTGTATAGTATGGTAGCGTTACAAAGTATCGCGTTACGAGTACAACGCAAGCGCGCCAGTGCTGGAATCCGCGTCGGCCGGACGTCCGACGGCAATGTATTGTACACAATGTTGCGACACCGCAATGTCCTCACGCTCTCATACCCCTGGAATACATGGAATGTTGAATAAACAAATATTAGCATTTGTAATTAATTTAAAAAACGACCAATAATTTTAATTGACTCTACCCCTATAACGCTCTTAGAAAAAAATTAAACAATAGAATGGGACAGACCTGCAAGCTTTTCCTTTCGGATAAAAAAAGAATTATCAAAGTTCACTAGCGTCGGAGTTAAGCCGTAACACACATAAAAAAATAAACATACAGACGAATTGAGTACCTCCTTCTTTTGTGAAGTCGATCATAAAGTACAAATGTAATAATAACTCAAACTTCAAATTCCATCAACTAAAATGTAGCCTAAGCATACATTTTTGTAAAAAGTCACAATAGAAGTGGACTTGTGAGATATTACTCTCTACATTTATACATTAGTATTTACTTTACTATCTAATAAACATTGTAATAAAGAAAATAAGCGCTTACTTATAGTAGGTTGTCTTTTAAGATGCCAACGCTGTCTCAGAATTAATTGCAATCAACGTCGCTCGCAACGACAAAGTACGTAAAATGCAGGAAATCTGAAAGACATATAGTGAAGTCTACCAATTCGTAATGATGTTACTTATTTTACAAAAAAGTTAAAAGTACAGAAGACAAAAGAAATCGGAAAATACGATTGCTGTCATATTTTCTTGATATTGTGAATTTCAGAATGATTATACGATTCATCAAGGATACGTAACGCCATATTGCTAACGGTACAAGTACTTTTATCTACCAGCTTTCTCCCGCGACTCCGTCCGCGTGGAATAAAAAAAATAAGTAGCCTATGTGTTCTTCCAGACTATCTATCCACTACATCTATGCCAATTTTCGTGGATTCCGTTCAGTAGTTTAGGCTACAATTTATAACCAACATACATCTATCCGTCTAAACTTTCGCATTTATAAGATTAGTAAGATATTGAGTTATTAGGAAGTTTAGAGTTAGATTGCTCTAGATTGTATTTTTAAGCTTAAATGTATTTGAAACAGTTTCAATTTTTCATAATAAAGCCCTATTATAGTGATATTTTGCATATGACATAAAAATACATTTAAATGCAACCTCGATGCACACAGCCCACTAATCCTCACGACTAAGTACAATCTGCATCGGTAGTTTCAAACTTAAGCCGCGCTATCTAACAAAGAAAATGTGCATTTACGCAGAGCTTTTCATGTTTAAGCAAAGTCTTACTTAAGCCTTTTAACGCGCATCAGTAATATAACAAGAAACTACGGATATGCCAAAAATATTTAATTAATGCAATAGTTCAATTGCTGTTTATTTTATTAAGCTAAAGATAATGTGATTATTATCATTACTAGTTTTCTTAAGTACAAAAAAGTCTTCCGCATAATAAGTAAAAATCCCATTCGTAGATTTTTCATTCACTCAATAC
>NW_013525473.1:4484188-4488740 GCF_000836215.1 Papilio polytes
TCAATGTCACTTCAAATAATGTAATGTGTGTAGTTTCTTTTTTATTGTCGTTATCCAATTTCTGTATGTGTTAATAACATGCAATGATCACATGTACCATTAATAATGTTGTTTTTTAGCCATTTTTATATAGAAATAGATTTCAATTAGAGTCCTGTCATAACTTTATTTGTAAAATCGCCACAAAAAATGTATATGCATTTGGGCTCTACAATCGATCAAACTATTGACGTTGATTGTGGTCGGCGGACAGCCCTCCCCCCCCACTCTTCGCGCCCACCCCATAACTGACACGACGCTCAATTATTTTACGAGTGAAAAGATGTCAGTGTCGCCATTCATCAAATTCTACCAGCTACAGTAATGGCCTATCATTTCGCAAAATATGCCATCTAAAAATACACGATAAATATTTTAGAATTTATTGAAATACATTACTGCTTTTAGAGTTAATTGTTCTCTTATTTTGGTATGCAAATCAGATTTCACAAAGTTAAAATTCAATTATGCGCGTTATTTAGTTGTCAACCTATACGTCCCTACCGAGGGGCTCAAATCTACTCTAAATATACAGTGACTAGGCTTTTGTCAAGTACTCCCAGACACGATCGGTTGCTGGTATTAAAACCAAATAATGCACGAATCACTTGATTAAGACGATTACTTCTAAGAATAATATTTAAAACTAGACGAGTCTACATAGTGAGGTACAGTGCGAAGCAGAAGCAGAAGGCTTGATTTACTAACTGCATAAATGAAAAGGTCCAAAGGATGCTCTGCCCGCGAGAATTTAGTGCTCTTAAAACAACGTCCGAGTAATTGGGCAAACGACTGAAGTGCCCAAGTCCCATTCGCAGGACGCTGCAACGTGCTGCCAACTAACTCTGCCAATTTGCCACCGCTTTTAATTTATATTTTACTATTGTTTTGGCACAAATTAAAACATTGTTTTCAAAAGTTACAACTAGATTTTTGCGCAGACTCTGATCTGACATCGTAATGACAACACTGATTTTCTATTGGTGTAGGTTTTAATTTAATTTGTTTCTATTGTTTGCTATAAATCTTCGCTTATTAGACCATATGTATAAATAGAGTCTGATATGGTTCATTGTCAATTCGTGAAGGCATTGAATTGGCTATTTATACATTGCCAATGTGCTAACCGCGGCAGTTAAATGTACGATTCTATGTGCCAATTTTAAATGCACCCACAAATGAATATATTAAAGTGATATCGCTTATAAAAGATAGATATTTAATATTTTATTCACTTAATAATTAATACCTATACTTTTAAAATAGAAATTCGTTGGTTCTACTATAAGAGTGCATTTCCACTGTCGTAATATTTGTTACCTTTGTGAGAGAACGAGATGTAAATCACTATGTTTTGCAACGATGTCTACAGTGGAAACTAAGCTTATGTTTAAGTATTAAGTCATAACTTGGAAGCAACATAGCTGCACGACGTTCAGAGCACGTTGCCTCAGATTCCATGTTACAATCTTGCAGAGGTTTCAAGTTATCGAACTTCATACCATCCTGTGGCATTTCATGTATTCAATTACCTCCTACCGTCAGAGGAATTTACTTACTAGATAATCTATAAAGAACATCGTTTTCTTATCGGATAATATTTGACAGATAATTGTTGAATCATTTACGATTTAATATTATCTTTTTATCGTCTCTAAAGAGTTATTGTTATCATCATATTTTGAATTCTATTTTATTTTATAAGTGGAAAGAAGTAGCCTTTATTAGTCTGTGACCAAAATATATTTTGTTTAATTAAAGTTTAATGAAACGAAGGTCCTTGTATTTTATTGGGTAACAGATGGCACGATGCCCCAACGAAACAAAGCTGTAATTAGCCACATTTTATGCAGCGTTTGTGTTTATTTTGTGGATGCATTGTAGTATTACGTACTTTTGGTAAAATTTTGTTCGTTTAACGTAAATTGTAATATATTTCTGTATAAAGAAAAACTGCAGTAAGTAACGAGCAGATAACTCTAGATTTAAAACGGTTTACCGTTGCTCCCCCGCAGTTTAACGATGTCAGTGTGTGGGTAACGTCACATGCAAGGGTTTTGTTTGCAAACCCGAGTACCATTTGCCAGGACGAATGGCCGTCGTAAAGTTTTGACCTAAAACTCGACACGACACGTGTCGCGGTGGGAACACGGCTCGTTACGTGCGAGCTTGTTCGAATAGTTTCATACCCGTATTGTAAAACATACAAACCATAACATTTCTCTTGGTTTGTTGTATGATAAATTTGTATAAAATAATGTTAAATTTAGAAGGACTTGGTCGTAATTAGAAGTCCATTAATGTCTGAATCGAAAGAAAACTAGATATTTTGCGAGCTGTGCACACTGGTACAGCTTTTACTCCGCCTTTTTCATGTATCCCGGTGGACATGATCCCGTGGGAGCGCACTTTGTCTAGGGACCCAGTCGGAGCATTCAGTCGAGTAATTCGATTTTACCCTCCATTTCGTTGAATCATCGTGGCGAGACGTATTTTCTTCTCACATACTCAATTCGATATTTTCTTTATTGGAAATAAGAGACGATGACTATGCCTTAAATTATGACCTACTAGCTTTTGCCCGCGAAAGAAAGTGAGTAGCGTATGTGTTTTTTCAGACTATCCTTTACATTTATACCAAATTTTATTGAAATCCATTCAGTCATGTAGTCTACTAACTCTATCAAACAACCATCCATCTATTCTTTCGCGTTTATAGTAAGATTTAGAGGCACCAAGTACCTTTCATAATAGTACATTTTAACTCAGGCTTTAAAACTAGTTTAAAATAGAGTCTACCACTTTATAAGCTACTGTAATAAATAGTTGGTTTTATTATTTGTTGTACGTGCACTTTTATAATGTAGCAATACCCGATTGTCCATGCCCGCATCCCCGAACGAGTATATTCAAATGAACATCGCATAGTATGTAAATGTTGGTGCAAAATATAACAGGAACTCGCAGGTGCATGCATTTCCCAACGTAAATGCTTTCGTTTAGCATTTCAACATTTAAACAGTGCGCAGAGTTTCCTCATGAATGGAAATCGACTGGGCCACGGCACGCTTGCAGGGGAATCGTGAATCGTTTAAAGCACGCCTTATCGCAACTGAGACTAGATTGTGAATACATTTTAATTCAATAGGTTTAACTGGCAACATTTGCTTTATAAATAACCATTGAAAACCTTTCGTGTCCTTTGTAACAATATAATGTTGTGGAAATACATCCGAAAATTTGAGGTTTACTGTCTATAGAAAGAAGCTTTTAAAAGTTAAAAATTCTTAACTTTGTACATTGGTTATGGTAATTTGAACAGAAGCGACATTGCCGCACCGTGGTCGAGACAACTGCGAAGTTGACGTGATTATGATAAATCGACGTCCGGTGACTTTTGCCCCAAATGGAGAAAATCACACCGTAACTGAATATCGCTGATTTAATTTTAGTAAAAGCGACTTACAGTTATATTTAATAAGTATTCTTTTATCATTGATATTCATTAACAGACGATTACTTGATCTAAAAAGATATGGCACTATTTTTCTTTTATATTTGCCTGTTGTATTGAACGTGGAAATATTTTACTACTAGCTGTGCCCGTGCGGCTTCATCCGCATGAAATTATAATCACTTTATTTTATTGTTTATATTTGTCGAATGTCAAAATTCAAATGCATAAATGACAATCTTACTTCCTTGATGTTGGTAGCTTGTAGTTTATGGTCCCTTTCCCACATTAGAGTTTTTGTCCAAAATATTTACTCCCTAAGTTTAATGGCGTGAAAATATATATCCTAAAGCGTGACGTAAGTGTAGGGCTTTTTATTAACAAAGGAATTATTCAACAACATGCTGTAATTGCTGACATCTTAGGCAACGAAGAAGTGTGTGTTTACGCTTTATTATAATAGTATAGATACATTAAAGTTCATTACTTCATAGAATCTCATTTCGTGTGTATTTTGTGTGTATAAAATGAGTACATTCCGGATTTTTTTTTTGACATTTTAATTCAGATGTTTTCGTTAAATCAAGTTAAATGTCAACGAATCTAATTCCCTTTTTTGTCGTTTCCTATTTCGTTTGCCTTATTTTCTCGATTTTAATTTAACGCTAACGCACAATTGCTATCTGCGACGGTTTTTAGTTAGATAGCCTTTTAGAGGTAATTGCCTTGTCATGAGATAATTTAGTTAATTTATGGGTTCGGTGAAAATCTGTACCGGAAAATTATGTTTATCGCTTAGATAATGATATTTATAATTTAAAAATGGTGGCATTTTTTCTTCTAAATTTAGTATTTAATGAGTAATAGAGTATTGTCACTCTGTTTTTATAGTTTAAATGATCTTTCATATTAATAAAATAATAGTGAATTTTATGAAAGAATTTCCAATCCATTATGCAAATTGAAGCTTTATTCATCATCTCCCCTGCCTTATCCTACTCCCGTAGGGTCGGCGCACCGGGTTTTCGTCCTCCAAAGCATTCTATCATCCGTCATCTC
>NW_013525473.1:4489909-4495327 GCF_000836215.1 Papilio polytes
GCGGTTACCATGGGAACGTTGGCTGTTAAGTCAGGGGAATAAAGAGAAATATAACTAACTTGGAATAAGTCGTTTTAATTCGCAACAATAGTATAGATAGATTATAGTTCATTACTTCATAGAATCTCATTTCGTGTGTATTTTGTGTGTATAAAATGAGTACATTCCGGATTTTTTTTTGACATTTTAATTCAGATGTTTTCGTTAAATCAAGTTAAATGTCAACGAATCTAATTCCCTTTTTTGTCGTTTCCTATTTCGTTTGCCTTATTTTCTCGATTTTAATTTAACGCTAACGCACAATTGCTATCTGCGACGGTTTTTAGTTAGATAGCCTTTTAGAGGTAATTGCCTTGTCATGAGATAATTTAGTTAATTTATGGGTTCGCTGAAAATCTGTACCGGAAAATTATGTTTATCAATTAGATAGTAATATTTATAATTTAAAAATGGCATTTTTTCTTCTAAATTTACTATTCAATGAGTAATAGATGAGTATAGTTACTCTGTTTTTATAGTTTAAATGATCTTTGATATTAATAAAATAATAATGAATTTTATGAAAGAATTTCCAATCTCTTATGCAAATTGAAGCTTTATTAAAATTAAACATACGAATAAAATGAAAAAGAAATGTTTTCCCAATCTAATATACCGTATTAAAATGAGACAATCATCTGATAGCATTTTCCTATTCAATTATATTGCTTTTTCGTCTTTTATTTATTTTCAATCAGCGCGACGATTTTTATCAGTTTTAGAAGATTGTAAGATTAATGAAAGTCTCGTACATTTTCCCTCTATACTAATTTCATTGAAAAGTTTCAAGATCTAAGGGTTTATTTCTAAAATAAACTTCTTTTGGTTCTAAAATAGACTTTCTATAATTGATTTTAAATGTAGATATACATGATTACACGAAATGGCAATATGTAAAACTATTTGTTACTACAACTGGTCAATTTGCCATCCAATGAATTTTAGGGTTAGAAAGTTTTATGTTATTAACTAACTTTCGCGCGCGACTCCGTCCGCATGGAATAAAAAAAACACAAGTGAGTAGCCTATGTGTTCTTCCAGAGTATCCTCTATGTCCATGCCAAATTTCTCCGAGATCCGTTCAACCGTTTAGGCTACAAACTCTAACAAACATCCATCCATTCATCCATCTAAACATTCGCATTTATAATATTAGTAAGATTAAAAGTTGGTTAATAATATTAAAGTCCCAAATAACAATGTGTTTTTTACTTTTCTTTAATTACTAAAACTGATAACATCTTTCGAATATAAACGATTCCATTACGGCGAAAGTGTTTTTCCGACGTTGATATTTGTACGATTCGCTTGTAAAAACAACGTCGAAATCTTGCGCGCTCCTGACATCTCTCCGCGTACTCACAAAACGCAACGTTTGTAAGTTTCACACGAGGGCGGAACAGTAATGTAGAGCAATAGACCCCCCAGTGCTGCAATTGTTTTAACGCATACGCAGAAGCATAACAGTACGTATTCCCTGACACTGGTGCACTATCCATAATATTCTCTCAATGTTCTGCCTTCATGTGAAATCGACAGGAGGTACTATAGCTTGATGAACAATTCTTTATATGTTTTCTTTTTACAAACTCCACCTTAAATGTCCTGCCAGATGGCTTTTTTTGATCGTTCTTTGTTAATTAAATTAAATTCTAATTATTTCATTGGAAGTGCGATTTACTTACAGAATTAAAACGGCTTCAACCGCATGAAATTATGAAAATTTTATTTTACTCTTTCCATTTGTCAAATTATCAATAGCAAATGTCAAAATGACATGACTTGACAAACCATAGCAATCTTGTTTTTTGATGTTGGCAGCACCTTGTGGTCTCTTTCCCACATAGGGTTTTTATCCAAAATTTACTCCCTAAGTAAATTTTTTAATGTCGTGAAAATATATAGCCTAAAGCGTGACGTAAGTGTAGGGATTTTTATTAAAAAAAGAATTATTCAAAAATATGCTGTAATTGCTGACATCTTAGGCAACAATGAAGTGTGTGTTTACGTTTTATTATAATAGTGTAGACGAGCAAATATCGGTAGCCAGTGTAATGTTGGGAGTGAAACTTTTTGAGAGTCTTCATTGCCGAAACACACAAAAACATTTCATCTCGGTTTAGAAAAAATAATGACAAAAAAACATTTCATAAGAATGTCCACTTTCTTAGTCTGAGTAAGGTCTAAGATAGTATAGTTTCCGCCCTTTCCGTGTAATTCAACCAGTGCGGTCGTCATTTCGCCGAGAGGCATACTTCATGATGTAATATACATAAAAGACGCTCCAGAACTAAATATCTGCTATTTTATTGTTTTATTCAAACATGTGTTGATTATGACTCAATAAAAGTGCTATTAACTTTTGTGTTTGGTTTAATATCGTGCATGTGTCACTATCATTATGTAGCAAGATATAAATATATGCTAATATGCACAGGAAAAAATCTTTGTTTTTTTTATAGTTACTTAGCGTAAGTTAAAAACAAGATAAACAACGTGCAAGACGCAATTTCTTGTTAACATTATGACTTAGTATCGTCTGGTTAGGAAAGTGAATATTGGAATTATTCCAAGTCACATAAACTGTATTTGGCAAGAAGACTATTAGGAAAATGGAATTCGTTTTTCCTAATAGCCTTATGGTGATGTAACGCGTTCAAATAGATTCACCCACCATCATACATATTCAACAGTTGGTTTCTATTACTATTGAGCTGCTGCAAACATATTACATTAGGACGATAAACGTAGTCAGGGAATTTAATTCCCTTACCACTAAGAATTTTTAAAGCAAACTGTACTATAAGACTTATAATTAAAAACATATGCATGTTTCTGTAAAAAGTTTTTTACCAAATAACATAAGTGTTTAAAGACATGAAAAATTTCCTGGACCATATGATTTATGCCCGCTACACACCTTCTGTTTCAACTGAAAAGTCGAACAGTACGGTTCAAACTGACGTGTGTAGCGTGCTTTATAATTCCTGTTTTTTCCTACACAAGGTCACGAAGAACTTTATTGTTCATGTAATTTATTTGTTTCAATGTATCAAAAGAAATGCTCAAAACGCGTACGAATAGTTTACGATGTTTGCACACGGAGCGTTCAATAAGAGCCGGCAGTAAATATGTACGCAGTCAGCTTTTTATTTAGACTCTATTTAACGACAAGAACATTTCCAGAAAGTCTGTCACACAATCCAATGTTACTTAAAAGATTTTTTCTTGACATTAGAAATGTAGTTTATCAAAAACTCGCTTTATAAAAACAGTGGAGTATAATAAGTTCTATAGTTTTAAGATGCGACAGTTTTATGTCTTAGTATGCCATTTTTAATATTACAGAAAATACTTAAATCAGAATATTAAATTTCAGTTTAAACACTAAAACAAAATAAACCCATACATTGCACAGACATGCAGAATAACAGCTTCATGAATATGCGTCTACCAGCTCGTTTAATTTCACACTCAGATGTGTTTAATTAAATAACGATTTTATATTCAATAGTATTGCCATTGCTAGTACAGTTCGATTGCTAGGGACTCAATTAGTTTATAAATAATTGGTGGTGGTCACAATAAAACTATCTTTATTAAGACCACAAATACCACCGTTATCATCATCAGCCTTTCTCTGCTTACTGTTGGACATAGGCCTTCCCCTATGCTTTCCACGGAATGCAGTCCACCTTCTGCATTCGTTATATTTTATACATATTGGAATAGCTGTTAATGTGCTTGTTTCGTAAAAATATTAAAATTAATTACTCGTATCAGTTTGTGGCCGTGGCTCTTGCTTACACTTATACAAAAATGTTCACCGTCTCAACCATGGTAAACTATTATATAGTGTTTCTATACAACTTACTTAGAATTAATGTATTTATGATATTTAAAAGAAAATATGTTGCAAAAAGATTTTATGTAAGTTTGTTTTTCAGTCGTAGAGCTCTCCAAGTATCTAAAACTCAATAAATTTCGTTTTAAAACTAAATGCGACAGCTACGAAGAAAATCCAATTACATTGAATCGTGCAGTTCTTATTCCGCCTTTTCCTTGTGACTGCGGTCGCGTAGGGGCAGCACCAAGTCGGGAGCTGTCGTTAAGGCTCACCCATTGTAATTTGATTTTATTGTACCTTTTGACGACGAGTTGGGAACACGATAATCTGCGATCCGTGGTTCATTTTTTTAAATGAATAATGTATTTTGACGATTGTACCTCGGGTTTTATTTCGACTAGTCATGAACCTTACAAACGCAGAGTACCCTGAAATAACTTTACGTGAAGTTTTAGATTGTATAGAAGGAATAAATTTGAATAAAGTTTTATAGAATTTTATTGCTGTACCTGAGTTCATTGACCTCATAAAATACATAATTAATGTTCTCGTTTGATTCGTACGTTGTTTTTAGCAATTCTTATAAATAGAACAATGCCTTTATTAGCTGAGGGGAGATTAAGAAGTGTCAAGGATACAGGATATAAACAATTCAATCCACTCCGCGGCTCAGAAGCCTTATTGTGACAAGTGGGCTACTCGGCCATCGCCTGGTAATCACAGATAAATCTATTAAACGACCGTGTTTAGTATATACTAGATTTTCTAAATTGTTGTAGATTCACATTGACTATACTATACTATACTCGAACTTTTCTGTTCATCGACTGAGAGGTGCAGAAGTATAGCGGGTTGCCAATAAAGAGTGGGCAATATAAATGTCTTTAGTAATTTTTTAAAGTTAATTTATGTAAAACGTTTGGCGTTTTCTTTTATAACTATTTCTTTACATTGATTCTTTAATTGGAAGTGCAATTAAGGAATCAACGTAAAAAATAACGCAATAGAGACTGTGTGAAAATGTGGTTTCTTGAGCGTAGGCCTCGTTTTAGAGATAAATCACCACGTAATCTAATATTTGTAACATTTTCCAAATGGAAGAGCTCAGCCAGCCAGCCGCCAGCGATTATTTTTCTTCCCTAAGGGATTTGCAGGCGGAGAAGGATTTTAGGGCAGCGGGTGGTGGCAATGTAAATAATCGGCATCTAAAGAATTCAGATGTTGAGCCCCTTAATATATTACAAGGTCTTGAAAATATATCATCAGGACAGGAGGATTTTAAATGCTTAAACTTCAGGTAACTTACAATATTGAGTACACTAATCTATGTAAAGCTTTGTTTTTAATGAAAATTAGATTGAAAACCATAAAAAATCCTCAATGAACTTTAAAAATACCAAGTTTGGCGAGCGGAGAAATAAGCGTACTGTAAATAGAAGCCTTACTAAAGTTGAGCTTCGAGATTAAAGAGGTCTGAAAGCACTGGCGCGGCTCAGAAGTGCGCCGGCGGGCTTAGCCGCGCCTTAGTCCGT
>NW_013525473.1:4495384-4500699 GCF_000836215.1 Papilio polytes
CGTTCATACTTCAGTAGTCTTCACTTTTTGATACTTGATATTTAAATGGTCCCTGTGTGCGTAAGTCCAAAGCATTATAAGAGAATTGCTTGTCCATTAAAATCTTTTTAATTTGATCCACAATGTTATTGGTCGTGGTTGTCATTTGTCAAAGGTTGTTGAGGTGTGGTTCTTGTCACAGTTTTGACGTGATTATGATAAATTCATGATCACGATGCTCCTCGGTTACGCTGGATTTATCACTTTTATTGTATTTTAATTCAATCAAATATAAAATATGAGTTGTGAACTTTTTAGTAAGTTTAGAAAATCGCGAATTATTTATGTATATCCTTGGTTAATTAGTTTTCAAGTAATTTGCAGTGTCATCATATTGAAAAATGTTCAGAAATAAAATGGTAACGTTTGGCTCAATTTTACTACATTAATAAATTAACTTAATGTAGTTTATAATGGTTCGGATATCAATATACCGTTTTGATTAATGTTACGTCGTACAAGATTAATGATGTACAGCAATTGTTTACACATTACTGACGCAGTCCTATGACAAGTACTGCTGTACGTTACAAGATATTTAAACCAAAGTTTATCCCATTTGCCCTTTCCACCCTTATTAGAAAACTAGCTGTTCCCGTGCGGCTTCATCCGCATGAAATCATGAAAATTTTGTTTTATTGTCTACATTTGCCAACTCTCAATAGCAAATGTCAAAATGCCATGACATGACAAACCTTAGCAATCTTGATGTTGGCAGCTACTTATGGTCTCTTTCCCACATTAGGGCTTTTATCCAAAATATTTAGACCCTAAGTTTAATGACGTGAAAATATGTAGCCTAAAGCGTGACTTAAGTGTAAGGCTTTTTATTAAAAAAAAGAATTATTCAAAAATATGCTGTAATTGCTGATATCTTAGGCAACTAAGTGGTGTGTTGACGCTTTATTATAATAGTATAGATGATGGGAAAGAGAAGTGGATTGATGGAGAGGACGCGTAAGAAGTGGAAATATTACTTTTCTGTTTTCAAATGTTTTATCCATTGTCGTTCACCATCATTTCATCCATTTAAGCAAAAGTAACCAAAACACAAATCGGCGAAATATTTTATAAGATGTTTCTACAGGAAATGCAAAGAAAACTAAGATGTAATATATGAAACAAATTTCTTAATATTCCGCTTCCATAAAAGTAGTTTTAATTTTTTTTTTATAAAAGTAGTTCCTATTGAGAATGAACTAAAGAGGACTATCGTGTTCAATTACAAATAACGACGGAGTGAAGTCGGACGCAATTTACTAAATGAACCGCAGCTTGATTTGTGGTCCAATAGTTTTTATAAATTAAACCGGGATCGAGTACCTTTAGTTATTTGCTATTTCACTTTGTAGCTACATGTGTATGGGTATAATTGTGTTTGAGGGGCGACGCAATTCCAATATTCCTTTTTTCTGTTTTTAATTTTGTTTTAACTGGTTTGTTGGGTAACGAAAAAAAAAGTAAATAGAGAGTGGGCTCCATCTGTCAGGTCCTGGCAATTGCTATCTTGATTGTAAATGTTTTGTTTGTATAAACATCGGTGCAATGCATTTTGAACTATAATAAATAGAATTATTGAAGTAAAATTATACTAGCTCTGATTAAGGAATCTGAGTAAGTAGTCTACGTCATCTCTGGTCGAAATTTCATCGGTATCCGTTATCTTTTTTGGTGTTACGTGGTAATGGTGACATTTATCCTTCCAAATTTTGGGGTAATATTAGATCTTAAGGCTGTTACATATTTAAATGTAGTTTCAGTATTCGGCCGTAAGATGGTACATTATAAAAACTACCTTGTAAAATTACCTGGTGAGCATGGTCGCGGGGTCGTGTGAAAACCATAATTTTGCCTCGATACCTCGGCCAAGGCGTGACCCAAGTAAGATTTCGTTATATGATTAATGTTAGGATATAAATTGTAACATTGTTTAAGATCGCGATACGAGTGGAAAATATAGCCGCTAACTTGTGATTTGTGTGGAATCGTAATCGTAGCAAACATCCCATTTTGTATCTATCGAATAAAACGCAGTGTTGGAATGAGATATTGTATGGATTTTACACTGCAGTACTTACGGTGTAGTATTTGTTAACATCGTATACTGTTATATCTTAAATCTTTAGAATAATCATCCTATTAGTCTATTAATGAGAAATGTTTTGTAATGTCTCTATCTCATCTTTTCTATCTTAATGAATAAGAGTGTAAGCTTTCTCCATATATCTTCTCGACGTAACTAACTTTTGTCATCCACAAAAAGGTCTGAAGATCTAGTATATTTACAGAAATAGTGCATTGTTTAAATCATATAATTACCAATAAAAAAGTTATTGTTGACTTTTTGTCACCTATCATAACTGTTATGAACTAAGTGTAAAGTTTACGTAATGCCTATATTTGTATTCTAACGGCAACTAGGGTAGCGCCTAGTATAAGTTCTTTCGCATGGTCTCGCCGCCGGCCGGCACGTTACTTTGTAAAACTTGGCGCGTTTAAAGCCCGCCTTACAAAAGTTTCCGCTCACGTTTTATTGCTAAAGTTATCTACGGGTATAACGCGCACATACTGAACTTGACAAAATGCCTTTGTGACATTTTTTGGATTCAGATGTTAAAACTTTGATATTTTTTTCTATACATCATTCTAACGCATGCATTCTACGCCAACAATACAAAGATAGACATCTAGCACCGTTGACATACCATAATCATCTGCCTACGTCAATTCAATATTACGCTTTCCCAGTGCCCGATTCTGTTTGCCGCAACATGCAACATTCTGCCAAAACCTAGCCATGTAACTCTAATGTTTAAGTTAACATCTGAACCAGCAGGTATTCTTATGTTTTTCTAGTTGTATTACCGTCCTCACAGCTACTGTTAATTTACTCGAATAGAGATGTCACTATAAATATTGAGGCAAGAAGCATTCTCGCGGAGTCTACTCGAGCAATAACAGTAAATCTATTTGAGACTCGGATTTAGGTGCTCGCAAATTGCTGCAACCGGCTAAATTACTTGCCGAGATTAGTTTCAACGTTACCTACATGTTTCTAACCCAAAGTTTCTAAATTTTTTAAATAATACTTTATTCTTGCAATCTTAATGTTTTAATAGCAAAATCAAGGGAAATATAATGAGGTCTACATAGCGTTGCCTCCTTGAAAACCCTGCATAAATGCAGTAAGGTGGAAGTTAGTTTAAGTTAAAAAGAAATGCTTAATAGCAGACAACGTATAAGCCATTGCCGACAAGTCTAGACTCCCTCATTAGGCTCTAACGATATGCGCACACTAGTTTTGCACCTTTTGGACGTTCTGTTTTTTTAACCCTTCGCGGTTTAGGAATGGATTTTAGTGACAGCTTTCTTTTTCGAAAATCTGAGCGACCATTTTAAGAATAATTTAAATCGAATATTCATTGAGTACCAGGATGACATGACGACAAAGAGAGTCAATATTAAATCTGCTCGCCCTCTGATAGCGTATTTGTTTTCAATTATTTGTTTTGTTTTTCTCTTTGTAATATCCAATTGCACATTATCATCTGGCCGCCGCATCTGTCCGTTCGGAATTCAAGATTAAATAACTGTTTGCGGAGAGAAGCTTCACGTGCAGGGTGCACATCGCGTTGTTATAGTCCCATTTAATTGCATTTCAATCCAGACATTTTTAATTCCACTTGACCGCTTTTATACGAACAAAGATTAGATATTGATTACATTGTGTTGATGAAGCTGGATTTTAATTTCTCGAGACAGAATTGCTCTCGTACCTCATAGAAATCAATTTATTCTTATCTATAGAATAATGAGCTAAAACGAAGAGGAAGTAGTTTTTATTGTTAATTAAAAATGAACATTAGTCCAAAACCATTACAAACATTTATACTACACTAATAAATAAATATCCTTTGATTAAGTTCAGTCTTAATTAAAACATAAAGCAATATAGAAGGTTTTTTACGAAGCTTGATGGAATTTACAGTTAAAGGTAGGTTTTATTGCGTCGCAATCTGCAGTGGGTTTTGAGTGTTGTTTTGAACGATTTCCGACGCCGCCGTCAACATAAATAGAAATTACAAAAAGTGAGTGCTGTTTTATGTTTACTGACTGTTTCAACCTGAATATTTTTTACGGGTTTTACAGACGGTTTTGTTTTTTATTTTATATTTTTACCTTAAGCATACTGTTGCAGAAATTTTAAATTTGTAGATCCCTGTAGAAACCTTGATAAAACAATTTGACAGTACATTGTATTATGTAGGTTGTACGTAAAATACATATTCCATGTACGTAAGTATATAAAAGCAGAACGTTGTACCATTCTGGCGACGCCCGGGGACATGAGAATAGTTCGCTTGTAATAGTTTGTTTAATATTTCCTCTGTATCGAAGCACGAACGTATTCAAAGGCGATGTTACTTGAAATGAAACAGCTGTGCCCGTACATACGAGTATATTATATAAAGAGCTCACACAACAATAGTTTGAGTCTTGGAACAGGGTTGTGAATTTGAAAATGCTTTACTTATTCTGCTTTGTAAAGATTTTTCGTTGGAAGTGTCATGTTTGTTTGTTGAACTTTAACAAGTTAAATGGTATTTAAGTTTATTACTAACAAAATAAAGGTTTCCGATTCAGCTAAAAAGGTAAATTGAAAAGCCATGGTAGGAATGAACTCCGTCAACGACCCTTGAAGTTTTTCTTTTGAAAGCACTTTTTTCAAGACTCGCAAAGTTCCTTTAAAGCGTATTTTGTTCTCGAATTTTTCATCGCATATAAATTTGATTACAAGTTAATGTAACTTTCGAAAATACTTGTGTTATGTAAATTCTGAAGAAATTTTAAAAGTACTATAATTCTTTACTTTTCTATGAACTTCACAGAATAAATGTGGAAGCATTGAAATTTAATCTTCATTTCCATTTTCAGTAAAGAAGCAGCAATTTTTTCCGCTTTCATAAAACAATAGGGGAGAAGTACAGCTTAGAATAATTGCGGCTTTGATTATGCAGCCGGCCTTGACGTCTGCGAACCACCGACCGTAGTCTACAGATATTACGCCCCTACAACACTGACGTACGAAAGCGGAGCGGAGAACTGCATAGAAATCCTGAATATTTATAAGAAATCAACACAAGGACGTTTTAATTCTATCAGCGTCAAAATGAATGCGAAACATAAGCGGTCCTGTTTTCGTTTCGTATTTGTTCCTCACCGACCTCAGCATACGAGACAACGATTTGCCTCGTGTTCCACGTCGATTCCGCTCC
>NW_013525473.1:4501057-4511176 GCF_000836215.1 Papilio polytes
CCCATGTACTTCTAGCCTATCCTTTACATCTATGCCAAATTTCATCGAGATCATTTCAGATACAAACTCTAACACGTGTCCATCCATCCATCTAAACTTTCGAATTTATAATATTAGTAAGATAGAATTGCTTTAAAATCTACCATAGAAACACAATATTTTTCTCTTTGAATTTCTATCTTTGACGTAGTCTATGGTACCCAAATCAATGTAAGGCGTGAAATGCGCACTCTATCAAACTTACGACGTCCCAACAATAAAGAGAAATGTGTCGTCCGATGTAGGTAATCCCACAGCCGTATTGTGCTGCCCTCTTTTGTGACGTATGCTCACTGTGGACAAAAGAAATGTATTTGAGTTACATTCGCCATACACTTTTGTTATTATATGAAATAAGATAGCGTTACTCGGTATTTCAATCTGCAAAGGCGGATATCTATGGATAGCGTTTCTTCTGTCGAATTTTGTTGAACGCTTTATACAATAAAACTGGCTAAAAACCTGTTTTGCATGACAAATTTAATCAGTAATTCGGTTCATATTCTCTGTCTACTTTTACACTTACTATTATAATAGTTACATATTCTGTCATTACTTAAATTACTGTCGACATTTACAGTAATCGTCACGCAATACAACATGTGCGTGTCTGTATTTGTCCTTGAGCTTTTGTAAATAGGATGCGCAGGGAAATGGACTGCCTTAAGAAAGACAATACGAACACGCATTGCGACGATACTATAAAAATAGTAATAAAAATACAAACATTAACCCTCTAGAAACATTTATCGGTTAGTCTATAATAATTGTAAGTGCTGAATAATCGACCTTTTTTTTAAGTAATACCATTTCGAGAAATGTAATTGGCTAAGAACGCACTTTATCTCTCCTAATATACTAAAACTGGAAAGAGTTGTTTTTTTGTATTTATTAAGATAACTCAAAAACAACTGGGCTGGATATAAATTTTTGATGACCGACTTAACTCCATCGAAGTTTTTTTTTATTACTTTAAAAATATAAATTTAGTCTGTGTTACTTTCATGTAACTGTTTCCTCGGTTAATGTCTTAAATATAAATTGCTCGACAGTAACTGTAAGTTTATTCAATGTTTTAAAACTAAATCTGTCTATTCCACTCTGTACATTTACCTAGTTTAAAAACCTAATCTAAGTAACATTATTTGAAAGGTCGCAAAACTAAATGTACTACATAAAACAGTATTTAATTTTAGTTACATCGTTATAATTTAACTATAAACTGCTAAAATGTAAATATACCCTCTCATGGCCGGTTTCCCAACTACTTTTAACTATTCGTTAGTGTTTGGCTCGATAACTTCATGAAATGCGTTTCCGAACTATGTATGTACGTAACTTGTGCTTTACTCCATTGATACGTCAACTTTACACTAATGAATCATTAAGTAATGATAAAATGAATTTAAACTTCTGAAACCCAGCATTAGAGAACTATAGCTATATATCTGCGGAGCTTGAGCGTTGAATTTCCTCTTCAGCCACTTTATTAGCAGAGCTGAGATTAGTTCCCGCCGCGTGCTGCTCGCGCCGACATGCACAGTTAATAGCCGAGACAATTACTTTCGCCGATAAATGCTCTCTTCCCGCTATAAAGCAATGAGTGTGGACAAAAATAACTCTGTATAAATGGAAAAGGCAGATGCTCCACAAGGATTATTAATGCCCACGTAAATTGCTATCGGAAAATGTATTATTAATAAACAAACTACTTAATCTATACTAATATTATAATCTAGCTGTACCCGTGCGACTTCATCCGAATGAAATTATGAAAATTTTATTTCATTGTTAACATTTGTCAAATTATCAATTACATATATCAAAATGACGACATGATGATAACCTTGCTTCCTTGATGTTGGCAGCAACTTTTAGTCTCTTTCCCACATTTTATTTTTATCCAAAATATTTACCCCCTAAGTTTAATGGCGTTAAATTATCTATTCTAAAGCGTGACGTAAGTGTAGTGCTTTTTATTAAAAAAAGAATTATTCAAAAATATACTGTAATTGCTGACATCCTAGGCAACAAAGAAGTGTGTGTTTACGCTTTATTATAATAGTATAGATAGGAAATGTTTTTATTTTTGTATGTATTGATGTAACTCAAAAACTACTAACTTGATTTCAAATATTCATAAACCATTATAAAGCTACGTTAACGCTGAGTAACATAGGCCATCTTTAAATTTCACGTGGACGAAGTCGCGAACAACAGATATAAATAATAATATAAGAATAATTGTTAATTTATCTACGTATATAATTATTTAAATTGTAAATTCAATTACCGTTGAAGCTGAGAGAATTGCATACTTAACTAATGTGCTTAGGGCCGGGGCGGCAATCCTCACTAGCGTACGATTGCCTGTTACGGCTACCCACTGACTCCCTCGAGTACTTAAGTTTCATTCTAAGTAATCTGAGAAGTCGACTCTTACCTTTAATGGGCCCTCTACGAAGGCACGTGACTGTCAGCTGTTGCATTGTCTTAGAACGCTAAAGCTTGTTTTTATATAGAGTAAGAATGAAATCAAAATACCAAACCTATTTTATCTAGAATAGGTGTTACTTACGACTCCGTCTACGTGAAATTAAAAATAATATAGCCCATGTAACTCATTGATAACACAGCTTTTTAATGGTACAAGAAATACGTAGAAAATATTTCTATTCCTGCCGCCGAGTTTAGTCATCCGGCGACACGACAGAACGCCAGGTACCATCCTCACCATCTCGATGGCAGGCATTCCACAACCGTGCGGTTTTCGCGGAACTTTCTACCCCGCACAGCCGCCTTGTGGTACGGTCTGTCCTCGGCGGTATTTCCAAACCAACACGACTTAGGGTCCTTCAAGAAGTGAGCCTATCATTTCCTCAAAGGCCGGCAACGCATCTGTAGTTCCTCTTGTGTTGCGGATGTCCATGGGCGTCGTTGACCACCTTGGTGTTCACGCCGCTCGTTTGCCCCCTTTTATATATAAAAAAATACAACTCTGTCATCTTTATAATATTAGTACAGATAAGTTACAGATTATAAACCTATGTCCTAATTTATGATAGAGAAATAATTTGTTTTTAACAGTGGTAGAGTCTCATATATACTTACTCACTACTTACTTACGCTCTCGTATACACTCCATCGGTACAAACCTAATACATGAAGGCGAGATATAGAAATATTTACGTGTTTATACAGAAATTTTATTATAGCACTTTAAATTCCAATATAGATGTGACTTCAAACACTTATAACCATCAAGAGAATTGTATAATTCATTTAGCTTAATGTAATTAAAGAATACAGTCTTTTGTATTTTTAATACAATGAATAGAGTCAACAGGCCGCCAAGTTTCCGGTGTTGAAGCTGAAAGCAAACAGGCGCTAAACAAATTATTTTTCTTCCTGTTCGACGTCGTAACCTACAAATTCAATATTCTTTATCACAACGCTGAACTTTCTCGTCCCCTCTGTTTACTAGACATAACTTGGTAGGTACTTAGCGTTTGTTGTTAAAGAAAATTTACTTTTAAATTCCATTTAAAAATAATGCTGGAAAGTTTCAACTATTTTACCACATTAGAAAGTAAATCTTAGTAGATTTAAGGAAAGAACTCTAGAATTGTTATTTGAAAGATATTTTGTTACAAAACCTTTTTCGAGACTAGCTCTCCAATGCCTATTTCAGTGTATCCTCTTATGCTCTGAGTTAATGCTGCCGTAAATAGAGAATAGTTCTCCTGCAGCCGAAAGCGATCCTCGGAAATGAAATACTACCAGTGACACTTCCAACGTATAATAACAAATCTAACTTTACGCCACAACTCTTTCTTTTCTTTTGAAGATTTTATACTTTTATAGCATCAAATTAACACATTCAAAGCCACAAACTTCAATGCTGTCTGTAAATTGTGGAAGCATTAATCGTATTAATTTAAACGACTAGCTTTCGCACGCGACTCCCTCCGCGTGAAATTAAAAAATAATAAAACACAGCCTATGTTTCTCACTGACAACGTAGCTTTTTAATGGTAAAGGACTTTTGAAATAGGCATAATAGTTTTTGAGTTATTTCATTACAATCAAAGTTTTCCTCTTTATATTAGTATAGATATAAAGCTTCACTACAACGTATTAGATTTATAAAGATTATAGAAAGGATGAAAAGTATTAACTGTCTGGTCTAACTGTTGTGTCTACTCTATGTCATAGTTTCATACAAACAAGTGGTTCTTTCGAAATGGATTCTAATTATTATGACCTTATAACCTAAATAGAGCATTAATATTGATAAAGAGAAGACAGTTGGATACAAGTGATTGTATATATTTTAGTTTGACTAACTATTCAGATACAAACGCAAGCTTTAGATACTAAATAAGGTAGATATCTGGAAACAAATTTAATTAAGATGTTTTGTGTATCGAATTTTAATTGCGAAATGTCAAGATTAGTACCGATCGAATATTTTTCCTTGATATTTCGCTTAATTTTAACTCTTATTTCTATTACTTAGTAGTCGTCGATGTACAGACAGTAATACGTATTGCATTTATTTTATCTTTTGCTACAAAATGATGGGAGACAATAGTTATTGATTACTCGTATAAATAAATGTAGAGAAAGATGTTTTCCATGTTCAATAAATGATATTCTATTTGAAATATAAACAAATAATTATCTTTGTTTTAAATTGTTTGTAACTCGACTGTGGGTAAAATTGCGTTCACTTGGGTTAAAGTTTATCGAAGTTGTGGGGAAATCGCGCGGCATTATCTAATTGCAAACATCAAACTTTTTGTCTGACGTCGCGTGATTTACATATTTTTACATCAAAGAGAATTTATAAGAGAGGTTTATTTTTAAAAAGAAACTTTGAATACTTTATTACATTCAAGAATACAAGTAAAAATAATCGCGTTGATTTATTTAACAATTTTTTTTTACTTCCCTTCTCTGTTTAGAGTTAAAACCACGGTCATATGGTAAAAAGTTAAAAATAAGTTAAATTTGTTCTGACAAAATGTTACAATGTATCTAAATATAATTCTATAAAAAAATAATTTTACTCGTACTGTATATTTTGATTGCTTTTATAACAAGGAAAACTGTAACTATGTGTTAGCTGCGGCCCATATGCGTTTCGTGTCGCACACGTAGTTGAATGGTCGCTCGGACCGGTCGCGTTCCAAAGATATTGTACTTTCATAAAAAACTAAGTTAAAAATTCTATTTTCAATTTATAATATAATTCAATAGATTCTGTGTATGACTAATTTTTGTAAAATAGTGGAAAAAGTGTAAAATACAACTTTGAAATAAATTCAATAAAATCGTTATCGGTTATTAGTAACAATGCGTAAGTTAGTTCGTTTGGTTGTATTAAGTGCTGCGATTGTGTTGGCGATTGTTCTTATAAGTCATATGGACAGACCTGAACATGCCAGGATTCCAGTAGTAAGGCAAGCGCGGGGGATACCGGCATACGAGTATCGAGTAACCAATGAACCCGATACTTCCGATATCGTTCATAAACGACAACAAGTTGTTCAGGTATGCAAAAGTTATAGGTAAAAAATAATTATATAAATACTAGCTTTGGTCCGCAACTCCGTCTGCGTGGAATAAAAAAATAATCAGTAGCCTAGTGTTCTTTCAGACTATCCTCTACGTCTATGCTCAATTTCATCGACATCCTTTCAGGCGTTTAGGCTACTAACTCTAACAAACATCCATCCATCTAAAATTTCGTATTTATAATATTAATAAGATTAGTGAAATTAATTGCCACAAACAGTCATCTTCTTCTTGCAATTTTAACAATTCTGTAGTAAGGGTATCACTTAGTGACCAATTATGACTTTGAGTGAAATACAAATTGTTATGTCACGCAAGTCATATACAACTTTGTGGCAAAGCCTTGTATTGCATTTTGTGGTTTGAAGAATTACCGCAAGATGAAATACTATTTATAACGGATCTATTCCACATATTTTATCTCTTTGTCATCTACAACTTATAGTTTATTGTCATAGATTAATTTATAGAGAGTATGTTTTTGTATTTGGTGAAAATAACTGTTTTAAGTTTAACACATCTTGAATGACCCCAAATTGGCCTCACACTTCGATATAACCGGCTATTAATAATTTATACATATTTAAAATGTATGATATATTTATGTTTATTCTCAATAGCACTAATACAACACTATATGCGTCATGTAATTCCGATGTTTTTAAGGAAAATGTTGCGAGTTTTGCTTTTACATACCTTTTTCTGTTAAAGCACCTACCTGGAAAGAATGTTAAAGAATGTTCTAGAATAAATATTTGGTATTCATAAAAGTGAACTATTGTTTTACTACGGAGTACATAGTTTGAGTCAATCCCGATTACGTCACGTTCTTTTAACTTGGCTTTTTAATTACTGCGTTTTGCAATCAATAGTGATTGTTTGCTTTTTACAAAAGGCTTAACTATAAAATTCCTTCAAACGTTAAGTGACGGCTGCCACACGTAAATAGAAATAATCGAAACAAAAGGCTTATTCCCTCTTTTATTCGAAGTATTTTAGGCCTGCATACGCTCAGTTTGAATGTTCAATTAAAACTGAGCGTATGTTGTTTAGAGCCAGAAATTATTCACTTTTATTGAACAGAACTCAGCCAAGTAACATGGGGACTTTAATAGTTAAATTTAGTTTCGTCTAGTTTTGAAAGTCGTCCATCGTTTTGCAAGTCACGGGCGTCCTCGTCTGAAAGTTGTCGCAACCTAATAATTAATGGGCTATAGGAAAGTCCGATATCCTTTCATTAGCGTCGCCGCCCCCGGGGAGCCAAGATTAAAACTTTACCCCTGGTAACCGACGCGCTGCGCCATTTTACAGATTTTTAATATGCCTTTGAGATCCAATAGCGCGGCGCTTTGAAATATGTTTTAACGAGAAAATTACTTTATTGCCGCTGTTGAAAACACGGCTTTTAATTTTCATCTAGATTTTGACTTTAGCGATAGGTGTTAGTTTTTTAGGTTATATTTTTTTTACAATATAGTTGATGTAACCTCTCAGTTACTGACGTTGCTTAGACAGCATAAACAAGTTGCTGCCCTATGCGCCCCTTGGTGAGATATTTACCTACGCTAAGGGACTGAAATTTCTTCAAACGATTGTTGGTGTGTTACTAATCTCATGTTTATCTTAATTTCCAGATGATGCGTCACGCGTGGAACAACTACAAGCTATACGCGTGGGGTAAGAATGAACTGAAGCCGATATCGAAGCGCGCGCACTTGTCGAGTGTGTTCGGCGCGGGAGACCTCGGCGTGTCCATCGTCGACGGTCTGGACACCCTGTACCTCATGGGCCTTACTGATGAGTTCAAAGAAGGACGGGACTGGGTCGCTGAACATCTACACTTCACTGATATAGTAAGTTAAATAAGTAATGTCCCATTTCTGGGTTTAAAAACCCTTTTCCATAAGCCTAGTCTCGAAACTTCAATATCTACGAGTAAACAAATGTTAAAAGAGGATTTCATATTGTAATAATTTTAATACGTATTTTTTTCTCATACGATATGAATGTTTGGTAGTTGGAGGGTCACAAGAATGACTTTTATTTTCATGCTGACCTCATTAATTGCAAAAAGGGTCGCGGGTTACGCATGTATGCTATAGAAATATTTTCCAAAGCTTGCGAATAAAAGGCTAATTATTTTGCAGATCATTTCTGACGTCACAACATAACCTAATTTTAAGATTGTTTTTGCTAAAGAAAAATAGCTATCAATGATTTTATTCTAAAACTAAAAAAGAGTACTCTCAAATACATTACAGCAGTGTAAACTTAGTTCTCTGACATTAAGCAATTATAATGTTTTGTTTCCAGGACTCTGATCTGTCAGTATTCGAGACTACGATCCGATTCGTCGGCGGTCTGCTGTCGTGCTACGCGCTCACTGGCGACGTGGTGTTCAGGGACAAGGCTGCCGAGGTGGCGGATGCTCTGCTACCTGCCTTTGACACACCTACTGGACTACCATTCTCACTCATCAACCCCTCCACTAAGGTAACTGTAATGGCCAGTTTCCCAACTACTTTTAATTGGTTAGCGTTTTTGGCTCGATATCTTTTTGAAATGCGTTTCCGAACTACGTAGCTTGAGTTTTACTCTAATGAAATTTAGGTCAACCTAACACTAATAATTCACTAGGTAACGATCAAATAAATGGAAACTTCAGAAACCTAGCATAATAAACTTTATGTGAGTGGAAGAAAGTCAGCGCATCCTCTTCACTAAAAGTCGTAGCCTAAAATCGTATTTTGCGTATCCCTTGCGAATTTGCCTTTGAGTTTAAGATGACGCTATCTAATTGCCATTTCTAATATTCGATAATTCTCGAAATTAGTTTTAGGGTTATTCATAAAACCTATAAGTTGAAGTTCATTATATCCGTATTATAACCCTTTGGTGCCTTCCATTTAGATGAAGTCGAAGTATTTTGACATCGTCGAATATTCCTTAATTAAACACTCGCCCTGAATGTTAACGAGTACAACTTTGCGGCTTTGAACGATAGTTAAATGGATTTGTGGACGGTTAGGGTTTTTCAAGCAAAATCAATTTAGCTGACGAAAAATGTAATATCTCGTAAAACTAATAATATGTAACTCTTTTCGCATGAATGGTCAACTTACGTTAAATAATGATTAATATTGAACATAGGAATATTTTTATTCCAGGCTAGCAGACAGTATCATTGGGCGGGACCCAACAGTATACTTTCAGAGATCGGGACTTTGCACATGGAGTTTTCTTATCTCAGTGACGTTACCGGTCGTGATGGTAAGGCATTTATTCAAACAATTATAAAAAAAGATATCTATTTCTGGTATAATTAATAGCAGGCGTCTTACTAAAACACTAATTTTTTTTATCTGAGATTTTTAAGTGATTGGTATCTAATGATTTATTGAAATAGTTTACAGAAAGAAGGTGGATCGTATCCGAGAGGCGCTGTACAACATCGAGAAGCCTGGCGACCTCTACCCGAACTACATCAACCCTCGCACCGGACAGTGGGGACAGAGTGAGTACGATTCTTAAAATAAAATATCAAGTACTAGCTAATATCGGCTCCGACCGCGTATAATTAAAAAAGTGTACAAAAGTGAGAAGCACAAGTGTTCTTGCGACTATCCTGTACATCTATGTCAAATTTCATCAAAATCCGTTCAGCCGTTTAGGCTACAAACTTTAACAAATATCCAGACATTCATCCATTCATCTAAATTTTCTGAACTAATTCTTAATTGCGTTAAAATGCTTTACGCTGCAAGCCACACACAACTTGCACAAGTGTGTTTGAAGTCGCCGACAACGCCATCTAGCGGTGACCAGTGCGGTTGTGTAACAGGGCACATGTCGCTGGGCGCGCTCGGCGACTCCTTCTACGAGTACCTGCTGAAGGCGTGGCTGGTGTCGGGGCGCGCGGACGAGCAGGCGCGCGAGATGTTCGACGTGGCGATGCAAGCCGCGCTCGACAAGATGCTGCGCGTCTCGCCCAATGGACTCTCCTACCTCGCGGAACTTAAATACGGTCGAGTTTTGGAGGAAAAGATGGATCATTTGTCCTGCTTTGCTGGTACGTGTTTAAAATGAAACCATATTAGTTTATAATATATTTATTTTCTTATTAAGTAACACATTTTACATGATTTAAAAAATAAAATAAAACATATTGCACTCCCGACAGCGAAATCCGATGATACAGCAACCAGTGGTCTTGGCTTAATTAGATTTAATTGTTAATGTTACTTTTTAACTGTTCTGTTATTGTTCTAGTACTATCGGTAAATCTGTTTAAATACATTTCTGTTAAAACAAATTTATTATATAATTTGTTAC
The DNA here is from genome assembly GCF_000836215.1 of Papilio polytes. NCBI lineage: Eukaryota > Metazoa > Arthropoda > Insecta > Lepidoptera > Papilionidae > Papilio > Papilio polytes. The sequence goes on from NW_013525473.1 coordinate 4,511,009, forward strand.
AAAAATTATAATGTTTACGTAGGAAGGTTGAGATTACACACTAGATTTAAGGCTCATCTTATGAGCTATGGTCCGTCTTAGAGCTACAGATTATGTAAAGGCTTTTTACATGTATATGGATAGTATATACTCATAGTATACATGTACACTATATCTTTGCAGGTGGTA
>NW_013525473.1:4511629-4516149 GCF_000836215.1 Papilio polytes
AGACCTTCGAGAGCTACTTCATCATGTGGCGGCTCACCAAGGACCAGAAGTACCGCGACTGGGGCTGGGAGGCGGTGCAGGTAACACAAGCAATGGCCAAGTTTTGTATAAAAGTAGACGAGGAGAGTTGAAATCACGCGTTAATCGCGTCTAAAGAGCCGTTCTGAAGCTGGTAATAAAAATTTTCAACTGCAAATGATAAAATTCAAATGCACAAATGACAATGGTCGTCATTGAATAACAATTACCGTTAACATGGCAACCTTGCTTGGAGTTTTTGTCCCTTTCCCACATTTGTTTTTTTTAAATTATTTACTCCCTAAGTTAAATAGCGTAAAAATATATATCCTAAAGCGTATCGTAAGTGTAGGACCTATTATAAAAAAATATGTACTATGATTGCTGACATCCTACATAACAAAGAAATGTGTGTATGCATTACTATATTTCAGAATATGGTATAGAGGGATGTTAGTAATTTAAAAGATAGAACATTTGTTTGACGCTTATTGTTGCTTTGCAGGCGCTGGAGAAGCACTGCCGCGTGGAGGGCGGCTACACGGGGCTCATGAACGTGTACCACAAGAAGCCGCAGGGCGACGACGTGCAGCAGAGCTACTTCCTCGCTGAGACACTCAAGGTACTACTTACTTGTAAATGTATTGTTTTCTAAATATACATATAATGTGAATGAACATGTAACGTGAAAAAGAGAAGAATTGACTTTTCGTAAACAGTTATTGGCTACGTGATAATGAGAGAGCATTGACTTTTCATTAATATTTTTGAATATAGTTTAAATAAAATATTAAAATGGCTAATTGCAGCGTAAACATTAAATGCATGCTCGAGCATTCCCTTAGTGTACAATCGGGGAATCTAGCGGTGTTAACAGCTACAGTCGTTTTAATATTGTGTACGAAAAAACATACAAGACTAATTGCTTTTTACTACCTCGTCATTTACGCAACTCACTGATACCGAATTGGTTATGCACGAAGAGGCCTAATTTGTGTAGTTTGAAGGAACAATTTTTTAATACAAGTGAAACACCGCAGATTTCCACGATTGTACACCCCATACTAAGAAATCCAATAGTAACCAATTTAACTGAGTAAAACAGTCATGTTTTTACTTATTAGTTAATAATTAATAATTACTTATAAAGTAAGTTAACTTTTGCCCGCGACATTGTCTGCGTGGAGTAAGTAGCCTATCTGTTTTTCTAGCCTATCCTCTACATCTATGCCAAAATCGATATCCGTTCAGCAGTTTAGGCTACAAACTCTAACATCCATGTAAACTTTCACGTTTATAATTTCTATAATATATATTTTTTTATTAACATCTACAGACTCTTGGTCCGTAGTCTTTTTTGCACAATTTTTAATCCTTTTTATTTTCTTTTGTTGCGTAATCCTACATTAATGAGTTCCTTTTTTGTTTTTGTTTTTCCTATTTTCCATTACTTTTATTAATATTTTTATACTACAATAATATACTTACTAATGTGTACTTTCAGTACTTATACCTGCTGTTCTCCGACGACACGATGATCCCTCTAGACGAGTGGGTGTTTAACACGGAGGCCCATCCCCTGCCTGTGAAGGGTAAGAACCCTCTGTACCGAGCTGCGGACAAACCGGAACACGTCAAGGATGAAAATCAAATATAAACGATGACGTCACTGTGACATTCTGACACTGCCCTGTATATATGTGGGTATGTCCGCAGTGTGAAGTAATTTAACAGTTATTTTGTAATTCCCATCACAATTAATATAATCCTCTCTGAATTTGTGTTGCATTTATCGAAACTTAATTTTTACATAGAATTGATCTTAACTTTAAAGTAGTTTTTGTATAGATTGGAAATTATGTCCTTTTTAGCGATTTTAGAATGTATCTGCATATTTGGTGATGAATAAACATTTTATAGCAACAAAGTGATATTATAGTTATTAATTTTAAACAAAAAAGCTTTGTAAATTATATCAAAGTATGTTTTCTTTATAGTTTTAGTTACATATGATATGTAAAAACTATATGTAACTTGGACACTTCTAACCTGTTTGTAATTCTATTTATTAATTTCTATAAAAGTTTAAATTTTTACAATCACCATAATATAAGTTGTACTTTTTTGTATACTTGTGTGTCAATTAAAGTACATTTGTGAAAAAGTAAAAAAAAATATAGAAAAGTCATAATTTTTTAAACTGATTGGTTAATATTTGGTCTCTTTTAAAATTGCATTTATGCTATGTATTAAATGGAAGTTTAAATTTATTAATATAATATACAATTGGTAATGTTAATTCGTAAAAAAATGTAAAATGGACGTAAATTATTATTTAAAAACTTTGTAACTTTTATAATTTGGTTTTTATAGTAAAAAAATGTAGTAAAATTGAATTAATGTGAAATTTTTGATGTCTTTAACATCCCATCAAATCAAATTAAATTAAATTAAGATAAAATTTTATATTAATTAAATTTCTTAATGTAACTAATTCCATATAATTTAACAAAAATCAATTATTTTTTTGGATATATGTGACGTTATTCCTTATGAGATCTCGTTTTTTCTATAATCTTCCTATATCGTTTTTCTATTTCGGTTTTCTTCTAACTAGTAAACATATCCAAAATTTATAATATGTAGTACTATGTAGAGAAAATATATCTTACTAAAAATACCTATAAATTAGTTAGCTCTTGTAGATTCTATAGGTACTAGCTTACATGTTTAAATTTAATAAAAAAAAAATCTTTTGCCCAAATTTATCATTATCTATAATTATTCTACTAATTTCAACTTTTATAAATTGATAATTTAATATGCAAAATACTTGTATAGTTATTTTCATTTTTTTTATATTTATTTAAAATTGACCGCACCTGTTAATAAAAGCATCTAAAGGTAAATAGCTTCATAGAAACAATGCAACAGGCAACAGAGGGTCTATCACGAATATTTGCCTGACAGTTGCGTGAACGGATTCGACTGTCAAGAAAAAAAGTATTACATTTGTTAGTGTACTTTACGCTCGCTGTACAAATCTAATACGATTTTTATCTGAAGTTACAATAACGTTCTTAGGAATATTCTTGATAGCCCTCAGTACTACGCGTGAACAATAACATGACATTCAAATATGACGCCATATAGTAAGATATAGTGAAATGGCTCCCTGGTAAAAGATGCGTATGGGCGGTTGAACTATCATGTTATTGTAAACGCGTTGTAATCTAAAAAATACTGAGATTAGTCAATCTATAGGCAATTTAGATGTTGTACATTATGTATATAAACATAGAAATTTTAAAAAAGTTAGGTTTAGAGAATCAATTTGTAGTTATACTAGTTTCGTTTTAGTGTGTGGAAATGTACGGATGTATTTGTTAATGTTTTGCTTAGTGTATTGTGACCTTTTGTTGTAAATAAAAATCTACATACCAGGCCTACAGGATCCTTAAACAGTGATTTTACGGTATTTTTTATAACGTGCTCATAAATAATGAAGCACTAGATATTAACATGGTAATATTATTTAAATGTACTGAGACTGGGCTTTTGTTTTCGTGTGCTTAATTTTTAATGTTGTATGTAACCATATTCCGACAATTCAACAAGAATTATTTATATGTTTAAATTATTATATATAAAATTATCCTTAACACAAATTTACACCGGTTTGAAATGTATATGTAGTTTATTGATGGAATAATTTTAAATAAACAAACTACAAGTTTTGAATAAGAATGTGCTTAAATGACGTTCGGCCTTTGCAGATTAAAAAAAAATATTTAAAAAGTACTACTGACATTACCGAATTTGAGGTTTTGATTCAGCACATTCTTATTTAAAACCTTTTTCAAAGATGTACCAATGTAATAAGGGAGCATTCATTTGCCGAATAATTAAATGCAATTTGTAATACTTGCATAAAATTTTCATCTTAATGTATAATATAATTTTCACCAAATGTTTTTAAGGTATTATGACTTGTTAAATATGCAACAAAAATATTAAATGCAGATTTATCAAAAGTCATACTACTTTATCGTGAAGTCTTTAATTTTTGTATAAAGATAAAGCATCACAATATGTTTTCACAATTGCCTCGGGAGTGAAAACGCACGTTAAATCAATTTTTTAGACTAGATTCAAAGATATTATTGTTGAATGCTCATCCTTTGTCAGAGTCGTTGAATGTGATAATGGGTATTGTTGGAGATTTGTGCTGGATTTGCCTCGTGGAACACTGGAACACATTTAACTACAGTGGAAACGCACCGTAAGGTATTGTAACCGAGGCCCAGCGCGACTGCCCAACACTACTCGACCACTGCTTGTTATACGTATTTATGAAGTTATAGCCTTTAAATGAATAATGTAAATTTTTTTTAGTTAATAATAAACATGTTTACAAAAAACTGTTTTTTATTTTAAGCCAGTTTCCGCACGTATTTTCCTACATATAGATTTAGAAAAAAAAGTATCTAATACTTCGTAAA
>NW_013525473.1:4516166-4518150 GCF_000836215.1 Papilio polytes
ATGTACCCCATTTGATTACCTGCGTGGTCTACCAAGCGGTCATAAAGTGTCGGAGCTATAAGCGGCGGGTAAATGTCGCGGCACGATTGTCTCTGGACTAACATTTGCAGCCCCGAGCGTCCAATTAGGGGGCGGGTGGCCTCCTTTGTATTTATATAGACCTAGTTAAGTTCGTCGTTTCGCACTACGTAAGGTCATCTCCGTCATAAAATATTCGTTTTATACCACTCAGAGTGTTTAAAGAGTCCCTTAGTGTACATTTAGATTGACGAATCTACACTTACTATTCAAGCGTTTCTGAGTATAAACAGACGTATTTATAACAATAACGAAAATGGAAAAAGTTTCAGTAATTTACTATAAATTAATTTACTCTTGATAAAAAAGAGCTAATTTGGATGAGTTTATTACCTACACATAAAGGCAAGGTTGCGACATAAAAGTGTTATCTTTATGGTGTAACCTTGATGTTGCAAAAACATTGAAGAGGCTTTTATATTTCACACCAATACCTAGAGTTTTATTTTTAGGGGTCGCAACAACAAGCGACCATTTGAATTTGCCAAAACAGCGACGGGATCACTAACCATAGACATCCTCAAAAGCTGTTGCCTATCTTGACGGAGAAGTGGACGCATAGAAAGAGGATATTAGTTGCTATATATATAGCAACTAATACGGAACGCGGAACGCGGATATCCGCGTTAAAACAAAACGACAATGATTTGTCAATATACCTACTGACTCCCGCGACTTCACCTGCGCAGAAATATGGAAACTTAGCCTATTTGTTCTTCCAAACTATACACTATACCAGGGATGTTGCGGATGTTGATTTTTTCACATCCGCGGATGCGAATGCGGATGCGGAGTTTTGAGGGCTCACATCCGCGGATGCGGATGCGGATGCGGATGTTAAGATAATATGTAAACCGTCATCATCATTATCATTTCAGCCTTTATTATTAATATTTATATTTTTATTGTAATTAATCAAACATTAGTATACAGGGTCATTGGTAATTAGACGTATTCCCGTTAGGATGTAATAGAGGGGATCATTTGTGATAATTTTGACCCCTATTTGCATTATCCAAAAGTTAACCGTTTTCGAGTAATTATATAATATAGTAATTAATTATTCAATATTTTTCGTGATTCTTATCCACTGAAATGCCTTAAAAACGAAAAAAAATCATTATGGAACTTAGTCTGCAGATTTTTTAAAAACATGCCCATTTCCTAAGCTCTCCAAAAATGCATAACAACCAGGAACTTGTCCCCAGGTCACTGAAATAAACACATGATTTCAAAGGAATCAGGTGGTATTCGTACTCGAACTAAAGTTAACGTTGGTTTTGAAAACCCCCATAAAAGTAATTAAAAACAATGCCAAACGACAAATAAACCAAAAACACAAATTCAAAATAAAATTTAGAACCAGTAAGTTTAATAAATAAGTGTCATTAAAACAATCTCTTCGAAAACCCACCTTTGGTAACAGGACAAAGCATGACATACAAGAAGGACGGATGACCTTCACATTTTGGTGGTAATGTTAGGTGATAGCTGTTGCCCAATCCGCTGAGGGAGCGCCATAAACAGAAAATAGAATAGAATAGGTGATAGCTGCGATTTTCCTTATTATTGGATGGCCGAGGGGAAACTTCAAAATATCTTAATTGTTACTTTAATATTCATTGTTAATTTCATTAATTCAATTTATTTAAACTTGTATTTTTGGTTTATTTTACGTTTGTTATGGTTTTTAAATACTTTTATGGGAGTTTTCAAAACCAACATTAGTTCAAGTACGAATACCGCCCGATTCCTTTGAAATCATGTGTTTATTATAGTGAGGACAATTCCTGGTTATTATGCATTTTTTGGAGGGCTAAGGAAACGGGCATGTTTTTAAAAAAATCTGCAGACTAAGTTCCTAAGACTAAGACTAAGAAAAAATTAAGTTTTCATGGATAGTTTA
>NW_013525473.1:4518682-4537364 GCF_000836215.1 Papilio polytes
CGCTCCCAAGGGTGGTGGGGTTAAAGGGGCGCATGGCGAGCTACGCCAGGATGAAACCCCGTCAGACAGTGACGACCGCGGCTTGTGAATCCACTTCTTTCACAACCTTCGAAGCGAATTTACTAAGAAATCCACTATGACTTCATTCTGATACTTTTTAAAATACCAATCTATTACTTCCATACAAAACGCATAATATTTGCAAATCCATGAAGTAATGTCAGAAGCGATAACCTTTTGTCTTTTAAGATAACGAATTGACCGTCGAAAGTAAAACATTATTTAAAAACCAGTGGAACTTCACAAAAGAAACAATGGAGTTGATAGTAGCGGTGCATTTAATCGCAGTCGCAGCTATTTTAACAGGTAAGCTATTTTCATCTACATTTAACAATAATTAAAAAGATTACAAAGTTTGCTACTTTGACCCCTAAGCTGGGGTTATAATATAGCGCGCTTGGGCAACCGCCCAGGGTACTGAAAGGGATGCTACAGTTCATCTCACCAACCTGTTCATCCCACTAGCAAGAAAAGCTAGATAGAGTTAAATAAAAATTAGGCACTGCCAAAATCTCGCCCAGGGCGCTGGCAGCTCTAATACTTAGTACTGTTCTAATGTTTCCTTACACATTCCATTCGTAGTTGTTTCTAAGTTTTAAGATTTAGATTATTCACGCCAGTTTCCCAGCTACATTACCACATTCGTTAGTATTTTTAGTTCGATAACTTCGTGAAATTTGTTTGACTGAAGTTTTATTCTCTTACAACTTAGGTCAACCTTACATTAACGAATCACTAGTTAATTAATGATAAATTAAATGGAAACTTCAACAACTCAGTATTACTATAATAGTGGATTCGAACCCACGACACATTTTCAGCCGAGGTTTTAATAATTCCAAGTTCTAATTCTAAAAAAATTAAGAAAATGTTATGTTCCTGCATTTTCCATACATTCAATCCGCGATAAGGACGCCATTTGGAAGTTTTACAACCGAACAGACAAGTGCATAATTTAATGTTCTTATTACACGAACCACAATATATAACTTACGCCCATAATTTTTTTTCCAAGTATCTTACCAAAACACAGGCTTACATAACAAAAAATAAGCTACTGGCTGGAATCTTATCTTACTAATACGAATATTATGAATGTAAAGTTTTAGATGGTTGGATGTCAAAGATTGTAGACTGCTGAACGGATCTCGATGAAATTTGACATAAATGTAGAGCATAGTCTCGAAGAACACATAGTCTACTTTCTTTTGTTTTATTTAATTTCACGCGCACGCAGTCGCGAACGAAAGGTAGTAGAAAATTTTATTTCCACAATTTGTGTCTTCGACATATTGTTAAGTATGTAATATACGTTTCGGCCGAGCTAACCTTTAAATGTCGTGGTATGGTATGGTGTAGTATGATAACGACCCAGTTTGATTCTCAGTAACACTGAGATACGCGCTATAGCAAATACCTTTATTTGACTTATCAATACGTTTGGTACACATTACTCATATTCGAAACTAATAAAATTTCTTCCAAAAGGATTATGAAAACACGGAGATATTAAGTTTATTATTTTATTATTATTAGCACCTTTTAATGACAAACAAGTCTAAAGGCAGTAATCGAATTTTTAAGAAATACATTTTACTTTTTATCTACTCGGATGCGGGTAGAATGTTCCCCGGATATGACCCAAAAGCAAGGGCGAGCAACGCGAGGCGCCACTTCCGGTCGCGGTTTTGTTTAAACGTAATCGATCAGCTCAATTTCATGACATCCTACGCTAATGGTAGCATGGACACCTTATTTTCAGTTTTAACGCAATACATTATAACATTTACATGTTAATTTAATAAAAAATGCACAAAGTATAATGGCCTACATTATAATAAGATGGATCCCTGAGATCACTGCCCTTTGATAGGAGTTTAAAAAGGTATAATTGCTTCATCTAAACAATCTACAGTTAAATAAAAAATAAGGTTATTGATGGACTGCGTGAAAAAAAAATGGCAAATAATAAAAAAAATAGACAAAACGTCAATTTTTTTCTCTTTCTCCATAACTCTGGCTACTCGTTATCATAACTGTATATATTATGTATATCAAATAATTAAACAAATTCTCAGCGGCATATTAAAATAAAACATCGATGTAGAAAACACCTTGCCTTGCAGCGCTGTTCAATATAATCAAGGGATTAAAAAGAGACAGATTGGAATGCGCCGGGAGCTAGAAAAAGACAACACTAACAATTCCCACGATCCAGCGTGAGAAATATGGGATGCTTGATATTCCGTATGTATTAGGAGAACATAATATCATAGAAGGTTACACAAAATTCCATAGGTGGTAAAAGAAAAGTTTATCTTATAATTTTGGTCTACTGAACTATGCTTCTTAACAATGTTTTCAATTCCGAGGCAAAGAATTTATGACACTCGTTGGTATTATTGTATTTTAGCTTACGAAATTACGAACTAATTTAACAGAAATGATAAAATAACATAATAGATAGTTATATAAATAATAATAGCAGTGTTACGTACAAAATAGGTTCATTTCGCGAAGGCGAATCGTAAACGCACGCCCGTAAGGCGCCGCCCGCCGGCACTCCCCTGACATTTATCCCTAGCCCATAAAAATAAATATCTACCAGGGGATCATATCGTCGAAGTGACGCTTTGTAAAGGCCTCGGCGCGCCCGTAGTCCCGTCCCGCTCGGGTGACTCGCCCCACTAACCCGTTTCATTCGTTTTATTATCTCTTGTAACGTGATGTCGTATGAACATTAAAATCGTAACATGTCATTAAAGTACGTCATTAAAGTAATTAGATATAAATTAATGTACAAATTCGGAAACAAAACAATAAGTCGCATCATATCTGAGTGACGTGAAGGGAAATTGGGCGAGGGTTGTGACGGAGTTAAATGTGAAGGGGCCGCAGGTTGCGTGCGGACCCCGGCCGGTGACAAATGATGGTCATTGTCTTTATTACCGCAAGATGGACGGCTACAATAAATGGTCCACAATTTCTTTTTATTCCGTACGAAATTTTAGGCTTTTTTAACATTTCCAGTGAATTTTGGTGAAAGCTTTTACATAGACGTATACAAATCTTATATTAAGTAGATATTTCTTTCAGAATTATTGTGCATATTAAGTTTCATATTAACTTTACCCTTAAGGGCTGTATAATTCGTTCTTTTTTAAAAAAAACTTATCACTAGCGACATCTATGAACATGAAGTTGTTGCTCAAGCATGTCAATAGATGTCGCCCGTCCGAGAGTTAATTTCATTGGTGCAGTGGATGCCCGGGATGGATGCATCGGGGATCAAATCCGCCTTTTTTATATAATATTATTCACTTTTGTTTAGATCCTAACAACAACAATGGTCCAAAACAAAAAAAAATAGTGATCTTATACAGTAGACTAAATATAAAGTTGTTAAATTATAGATCAACCCAAAAAAATAATATTTCATTATGACCAGTTATAACAAACATTTATACACTCCCATTTGGTTATAAAATAAACAATTCTCAATGTTGCAAGCGTCCGTCCGCTAAGTGCACTGAACCGTACGAATGCAGTTGTGTTTGTGAAATGCACACAGAAGCGGCGACAGCAGGCGGGGCGGTGAATGCACTTTGCATCGCTCACCGCCTCGGCGGGCTGCACGCCTGGTAGCGTGGCCGCGCACCACAGGCCCGTCGCGACGACCACTTGGCAACGCAACCGACCACTCTTTTAAAAGATTCAAAATCACGAAATAAAAAGTTCAAAATAAAGAAAGCTGTCCCTCAGTGTACATTATTCATATTAATTTACACGAAAGAAAAACAAGAAGGACTCTATGGGGCATTTAGTCCTATTAGTCCAACGTCGTTTGTTCATAAAATATATTGAAATATTAATTTTGCTTAACAGTACCAGAGCTGAAAAACATGGAACTCCTAAAAAATCCAACTCTGGCATTGTTACGATTTCATTACTCCAGAATAGCTGAAAAGTATCTGTATAGTTGCAATAAAAAATTCAGTATGAAATAGTGCATTTTTCGATTGAATGAATTTTATTCAAGACAATGACGACGTCGCGGTCGGACAAATCATAGTCTAATTTAGTAGGACTAAGAGTACAAAGGGTTTATGACGACTTGGTCTAAAATTATATCTTCTTGTTTATTATGCTCTGGTATCAGTGGGCAACGATGTCGCCATAGTAACCACCCACACCAACCACATTCCCCGCCTACTTCAGGGAAGAATGAATGATGCAGCGAGTTAACCACTACACAATTATGAAGTCCTGATCACGCCAGACTGTAAACTTTCAGGATGAGAACAACGCGCAGTCGGGCAGCGCATATCCCTGCCCAGCGTGTGGTGATAATAAAATAAGATAACCGCCCAGAATAACCTCCCCTCTCAAGGGTCTGCCCTTATGTTTCCTCTTGCCGAGTATGTTATCCTAATACTTCTTCCATCTAATTACGCATATCATTATAATTTTTCGACTCGGGGGAGGAGATCTTATTTGAAGTGATAGATCGTTTATCAATTGTCAAATATTTATTCTACACGTCTTGCACGTATTAATATTTTTTTTTATTATAAGTACCAAAGTTAAAAATAACAAGAAAATAAATATGTAAAAGGTATACATATCGTTTTCCATTTATAGTGTGTGTATACTTCTGACCATCGTTAATTTGCGAATTGCGAAATAATAAACGTGGGCGGTAACATCCAGTGAGCGCTATCGCTCCCCTGACTATACATAACATTATATCTATACCTAATCGAATTCGTGGGTTCTCTCTCATCGATTTCTGTTCACGGCACCATCTCGCATCTATGTTGCCTTGGTATTTTCCGAACGGTTCGACATTATCAGCAATCGCCGATACATTTCCAATACGGCCCTGCCCTACCCACCCTACGCAGTCCCTCCCTAATTCATCGATAAGCGTTTATATGCCAATTATTTGTTATAAACAACGTCTTAATGCAAATAAACGTTATAATAGATGTAAAAATTATACTTTTGTGTAAGTAGAAGCGTTTGTATTGATCAGATAATACAAAAGATAAAGACGAAAGAAAACAACTGCAAAGGAACAATGAACGCAATGAAGAAAATTATGTCATACCACGTTCCGGTAACGTAACCGACGTCTGTACCAGGACGGCATAACTGATAGAGCGACGTCTCGTTAAGTTATTATCGCGTAGGAACTTTGCCCTGACTAGGACTAAAAGGGAAGAGCAACATTTTCAGGTGTATAAAATGTCTATGTTTGGCAATGATCTCATTCTGTATGCGACGGATTCATTTTCCAATAGAAGCTTTATAGTTTATCTTTTCGGCATTGTTTTTGGTAGTCCATCGAACAGAGAGCTATTTTATTTATTTTCTGGGAACATGGAATCTTAAATAGAGAATATATTAACGTTTTAAATGTCCGTCAAAATCCGTTGATTTTGTTAAAATTGTTTAATCAACCTATATATATGTTTAAAAAAAATTAAATAGGCTGTAAGTACTAAAGCAAAGGTCCAAAGTATTAGTAAATACCTACAGCGATAGTATTCGCGTGTAAAGAAGCGAACAGCACGCACAATATCTGTAGACTATAAGCAGAAGGGCCCGCGCCCCGAGTGCGTAGCTTCTTGCGTAAGACGCTCTCTCGCGATTGGACGAAGAAACCACGCCCATTGCGTAAGCAAACCTTGAATTTGTGACGGGCCCTTCTCTCGGCCCTTATTATCTCCACACACTTTCTGTTCCCCTGGTACGGAGTATTTTATTATAAATAATTTAAAGGGCTCCTAATGTTGTACTAATAATGATTTTTTTTTACAATAAACAAAAATGAAAGTGATTGTAAAAAGTATTGTGGTATGGTGTGGTAAGTTACTTTTCACACTACCAATAAAATGGCTAGTAACTGGTAACAATAGAAATAATTCATCAGCTATGTTCTGTTTACTTAGCAATAATTATCTGATAATAAATAGGCACGTATTAAAGTGGAGTTAATTTGGAAGTGTTAAAAATAAAAAAAGGTTGAGGAATAATGGACATGTCACTCCCAATGACTTTGTGTACCAGGAGAACATAGCTAGCAAGGAAATCGAAAGGGCTTTGCTTTTTGTAAGGAACAGTCCCTTTCCCTTGGCGTGCCCCGCGGTGAGTGAGTGGTTTTGGAATTTTTTTATAAAAATGTAACTTACGATGTCATCTCTCTAAACACTGATCTATGACATTTTGTCTATGTTATTTATTTTTTTGATTTCGCCATTCCGACGACAGTTTTAAAAAAACGAACTCATTTCCAATTTCCTATTTTAGAAGCTATGGGTTACAGATGCTATTCGACTGATAAAAAATTCAAACATGGACAAAAACGTAATTATTTAAAGAAAGCTTGATCGTTCACGGAGCGCTTTGAATTTCTACTGTGATCAATCGATTGCAGAAACATTGCAATGCAACAAAAGGAATAAAAATGTCGAAACCACTGTGCTCAGAGTTTCAACAACACTTCACTTCTGTAATAAAAACTTTCTAACTTACCGAGACATTTTAACTTACACAGAAATATTTTTTAGGGAACTACGTAATTATTTATAAGAAAATTCTACTAAGATTTGTAGAAACATTGAGGGTAAAGAAGTATTTACCTCAAATTATTCTTCATGGCACCGATTCAACAAACAAAATGGCGTCGACAATCATTTCGACAAAGATGGCCTCACTTGAATCTCCGCTACCAGGAGGACATACACCAAAAGAAGTCGAATGGAATGTGTTCGTTTGTTTTCTTAAATTCTTCACAGTGCCTATAAATAATTAAAATATAGTTATTTTAATAACCTTAAAATAAATATGTAACCTAATGTAAAAATTAATGAACGCGGTTATAAAAAATTCTTAGATTCTAAAAAAGTCCTAATAAAGTAGAGAAACCTCATTCTTTTGGAAAACCAGTTAAATAGATAAAATAGTTGAAACTATATACATATAAATAGTGATTGACACGTGTGTTGTATTCTAAAAATCTTCAAATCTCACAAATATAACTTAAAACCAATAAAAGACATACACTTTCATTTAAATTTAAATGAAATCGCATATAAATGTTCCTGTTTCAATATATCATATGCAGTGTAATGAAAATGACAGTCGTTTTTTCCTGTACTAGCGTTCGCTAGCGACTTCGTCCGCGTGAAATTAAAAAAAAAAAACAAAAGTAGTTAGCCTATGTGTTCTTCCAGACTATCATCTACGTCTATGCCAAATTTCATCGAGATCTGTTCAACCGTTAAGGCTACAAACTCTAACAAACATCTATCCATCCATCCACCCATCTGAACTTTCGCGTTTATAATATTAGTAAGAAGTAAGATGGCACTAGTAACATACAGTAAATAAAAAAACTACTTATATTTACAAACCTCTTGGTTTATAAATATAGGTAATTTTTCTCTATTCTATGTTTAGAATAAAGAAAATATTTACTTATTTCATTAACTACTGCTTAGAATAGCTCCCATTTCAATCGCGTTTGTATGCTTCATTTGAGACGGGAATGCCAAATATTTCTTCCTCGCGATCCTTGTCACGCACAAACACACCCATGTTCCAGCCGCAGCCCCTACGTCCGGGGAGCACTCACACGCGTGTCGTGTGTGACACAGGGACTCCTTAACATCTTTGTAACCCTGGTACATGTAACTCACATGTTCAACCCTTTGAACCGTATTTGTAAGGCACACATGTGAAGGTATAACATGCGCGTAAGTGCTTATTCCTGCTTTAGAAATGATTTAGCCAGTTTTGTTAGTTAGCAAAGTGTTCAGTATAGGGTTGTAGTAATTAAGTTTAAGTAATCAGAGATTCAAATCTTTTTTCTGAAATAAGTCATTTTAATTAAAAATTACCTTTGGTGATTAAAAATTTTCAACATATAATGAAAAAAAATCATTTTAAAAAGGACGTTTTATTTTGTTTGGTAATAAACGTCGCGTGAATGTTGTATTCTGTGTTATTTAAAACAAAGAGTTATAAAAATAAAACAAAATTGTAAATAATAAGAGGCAAAATCAGCGTGCACACGCCCCCATGACGCAGTGACATGCGTCAAAAGTGTCTACTGCACCAGAGCACCAGCGAAATTAAAGAGATGCGTTCGTACTTTAACGTGTACTTTACCGTTTTACGAAACAACACTACTTTGCTTCGTTCTGCGTTTACTTACTTTCAAATGCATTTCCTGTTGTACGACAAGGATAGGTATAAAAGTGCCTCCACCTTTCCTTCATGGCTTAGAGACTATATTCACACGCGGCTGCATATCATAAAGATCAAAGAAACATTTACTTATTCCTTTTAGATTGAACATGTGAGATATATTTGCAATTCTTCAATTAAATATCATCAATAGATATAGTTATTATTGTTTTATCAAATTAAAGAAAGGTATTTAAATTTCCTGTTTGTCTAACACTAAGTATGCGAATTGAATTATCTATGATTTGAGCGCTCCTAGTAATTCGCATTGAATCTAGCCGGCCAGCATAGATCATTGGCCCGATTACAATTTAATAAAATATACCAAAGCAACAAAACATGCAAAATGCAAATAACATAGACAAAGAACACTAAAAAACAATAATTTGGTCTGGAATATTACAATACAGGAATTTACAGGACTCTCACACATCCTTAGGATATTTTAAATAATCTAAACCGAAAAAACTATTGCTACAGGATACGTAGTACTACAAGGCAATGCCTCCCTTCCCGGGCACGGAGCTTAGGAAGACCTCTTCCTATGTTATGCAGCCTTGGTAAAATGTGACGTCATGTGCGCTTCGTATCCGGGAAACTTCATCTTAATTTCGTTTTACAGATACTAACTAAAACACGGTCAGAATTTTTTTATACCAAAAGCAGCCATCCCGGTTTACAACGATTCATCCTGAGAGTATCTCATTGGTCAGAAAATATTCTCGGGAGTGGTCAACCGCGGCCATGTCTGACGACGTCCTTTCGACAACTATTGTTTGCTTTCGAAAAACGATCTCCACTCGATTTATATCTTCCTGGTAGAAAAAGGGAGCAATCCATTGTTTCATGTTTCACTTTTTTTATTTAGTTTAGAAGTTCATTGTGATCACGGTTGTAGGTTCGAATAGGAATAACGTTGTGGTAAAATGTACACTTGGATTCTTTGATATCAATAATCTTACTATAATGAGTAAAACCTAGAATTCTAGGTCTAAAGATAGATAAACTAAGTTCAGATTCCTACAGAAACCTACTTTTTCTGTTTAAAACAACACAAGAAGCTTATCTCGATCGCAATCTTTAAATAGCTGTTTTTTTTTCGAATGTGAGATAGATGGCGCTGTTAATAATAAAAGTTATTATTTTTAGCCAGGACGAAATGTTGGAAAAAGATTTGAGTTGACATCAGTTCGCGTAAATTAAAATTAATTTGTTTCAGGTTCCGTTATGTTATAGACTGTAGTATCAGCTTTAGCTCGCAAATGGGGTTCTTATATTGAGTTATTTTGAAACCGAAATTATACATTTTTTGTATTACGAGTAAGTTATAGTCACAAATTCGTAGTAAAATTAAATATCAAATATTCCCAAAATCCATAAAATATTTTTTTCTAATTTCTACCTTTTGGCTATTTTTTTTTTTACATTTTTGACACTAACATTTTTGCACGTTTGAGCAACTGATTTTATTAATTCACTGTGTTATTTGTAAGTGAACATGCGACTGCATTTTATCGCCGGCTGCAGTGCAAGTGAGCGGCCGTTGCACTCTCCGGTCGTTGCCTGGTTATCCTTGAGTGTCTTATCCTTGCGCAGGACGACGCGTCACGCCAACCTCTTACATTATTATGTTGCCCTGGTAAATCGCAGGATATTTTGTCCCTTTGGGAATGCCTACAGAAATCCTAAGGGATAACGGGGCGGTCCTTAAGAAATATTTCTCCTTTTTGCGACTTAAGATTGGTTAAGTTTCAGTTTGTTATTGAAAGTTGTGTCTTATAAACAAAAATTAATCACAAAGGTTTTCCTTTCGAGGTCCTCTTCTTTAAAGATGCCCATGTCAGTCAAGGAGACGTTTTAACGTTCGTCACTAGTTAAATATTTTATTGTGTGGCCTTTTATATGTTACAGCCAAATACAAGATTATTTCGTTGCTTGTATTTACTTTTAATGTAAATTCTTGTCAATTACATCCTTATTGTTTTTAATAATTAGTAAGCAGAGGAATCTAAAATGAGAATAAAAATCATCTCCTGTCGACTTATAAGGTCCTGTTAGTTGTTGACGTCAGTCCAATATTTCATACCGCATCCCTTGGGTACCTCCCGCGTCGCGGATTGGACAATCACAGATTACTTTGCCAAAGTATCGTTTTTTCTTTATTTTTTACATTTATTTATTTCTGAATGCTATTCCCATCCTTTACAAATATCATTAATCGTCGTTTTAACTTCACTAACACAAACGTAACACTTACAACGTGAACTGGTACCGCCCCTTTATAACAGGAATAAGGGAAAGTGTTGAAAAAGGTAGGGTGCGTGTTTTGACTGTCCTTGTCGCACGCACGAGCTTTCTGGAAGCTCTTTCAAGTTTAACCTTCGTGTTGGATATGGCATCCTGGTACATTCCCGCGCCGCCAACGTTGCTGTCGCTAGCCGCTTTCACCGTCAGATGAACTTTTACGAGCCGTGTGTACTTTGAGCGAGATGCAGAAAGCTTACATCTCTCTCGGTTGCTAAGGGCGACGTCGCAACTTAAAGCTAACTTACAAAGGGATACATACAATAGAGCGCGTAGCGGGAAATACTAGAAGCATTGATTTCTGTTATGTACTTATGTATTTATACTATTAAAAGATTTAAGTCCATAGGTTGCAATTATAACTTTGACGTTTTAAGTTTTTTTGGGTAGGTATTCCAGAAGTCATCAATATCTCACAAAAATACATAGTTCCAACTATTAAAGCTAACAAATATTTACACTGTAAAGAAAGATGTACAACAAATTATTACAACAAATGTAAAACCTGTCCCTAAGTAAGAAAAAAAAGCTTTCAGTGACCATGATATTTACTCACTGCAGGTTGCGATGGAGTTCGTAACCCTCAGCAGCCGACACCGACGACGAGCACCACAAGTACCGCCATGCCGGCGCTGGTCTCCCGGTTGCCGGACCCCCTCACCATCGTGCAGGAGCTGCCGACTGCGACGCAGGCTATTTGCGCCGACGCCACCGACCCCGCCAACCCGCTCGGCAGACTGCGCAGCGCGATGAAAAACATCAGTTACACACAGATGAACGCATTCTTTGATGCTTTCCTGATCTTTTACAGTGATGAGCATTTGGTGAGCAAATAATAATAAACACATGTGTTAGAACTATGGCTATGGAATATAGATATTATCCTCCATGTAACACTTTCTATACAGAGTGAGGAACCAGCTCCCGAGGAGCGTCGCTTGCAGTACATCAGCGGGTGGGCGGGCGCAGGCACAGCAGCTGTCAGCGAGGGCGGTGCAGCCCTCTGGGTGTCTGGAAGCGATGTGCGCCGCGCTCGCGCTGTCGTCTCCTGCGCCTGGCTCGTCATCGACGAAAACGACCCCAGCCAGCCCAATATTGCAGAGTGGATAGCGGTATGGCCAGAAATACCACAGAACTATGACACCTTAATTTTTAATATTGATACTAGTATCCTTAAAAAACATTATGAGGGGTAATTCTAAAGCATCTGGCACAGGAGCGTCCGGGTCGCAATGGTCGCGTGGGAGCGGACGCGCGGCTGACGTCTGTCACCGAGTGGCAAGCCCTGTCAAGCAGCCTGCAGCGCGAAGGAATGCAGTTGATCCACACGCCCACACTGCTCGACCAGCTGTGGGCTGACGAGCCCAACCCTATGCTGCGCCGACCCGACTTCTCAAGGATTGTTGCTAATCTACATCACCTGGAGTACACTGGTGAGTTTGGATGTAATAATAATAATAATCATTTTCTATACCTATATATATATATATTACTACTTTCTCTGAAATTGTTTAGGGATGTCCTGGCGCGACAAAGTGTCGGCAGTACGACACGAGCTCCGCGAGCTGAGCGCGGATGCGATGGTGGTGACAGCCCTGGACGAGGTGGCGTGGTTGTTGAACGTGCGCGGCCGCGACTTGCCCTACGCCCCGCTTCTCAAGGCATTCGTCGTCGTCAGTATGAAAGAGGTCCGCGTGTACGCGCCCCCGGGAAAACTGTCCATGCCGGTCCGAGAGGCCTTGGCGGTCTACAATTGTTATACGTCTTCTAATAATTGTACACGGTAACTATTAACTTTATTTACCGCTAACGTACACCCTTCACCTGTATCAGGCATTCTATCATATTCTATATATCTCCCAGGGTTAATGAATACACTACAATTTACTCCGACCTCCGACGAGCGACTGAGACCAAGATTCTCATTCCGACTGGAGACACGTTCCAAAGAGGGGCATCTGCCGCAATCGCGCAGAGCGTCCCGCAGTCAAAGAGACTCTTCCAGTCTTCTCCCATTATCTATTTCAAAGCACAGAAGAACCAAGCTGAGATCAAAGGAATGAAGAAGGCGCATTTACGAGATGCTGTCGCGATGTGCACGGTTTTGAGTTACATTGAGAGTATGGTTAGTAAATAAAATGCAACACATTTACCCTCACCTAAGTTTGCAAAAGGTAATATTTGTTGTTTGTAAGATTCTCGGCTTAATTTTATTTTTCCTTAAAAAATGGAATGTCATAAAATTTGGTATTTAATTAACTTACAGGCAGTCTTAATAGTCTTTAGAGTCTCGAGGTATAAAGAATAGCGCATTCGTGAACTCGAACCTAGTCGGCGAGTAAATTACAAGGGAGGCTATAACCTTAAATCAGATTACTGTATTATATTTTTTTATAATACAGGGCAAGGCAGGTCTAAACGAGCTATCAGTGGCAATGAAAGTAGATGTGACACGAGCAACACAGGCGGGCTATGTAGGTCTAGCGATGCGTACACGGGTCGCTTTTGGTGCCAGCGCCGCAGAACCTGAATACTACGCCATTAATACTACAAGCAGGCGAGTGCTGCTCAACTCCACGATGGTCATACAGTCAGGAGGGCAGTATGATGGTAAGAGACTTTTAATTGAAACAAGATTTAAAATAGAACACAGTAAGCTTACGGTGTCTGAAACCTTTGTGCTTCCTCGGTTACAGAGGGGACTACAGTGGTAACCCGCACAGTTCACTACGGCGTGCCTTCACGGGAGGAGCGTCGAGCATATACCACTACGCTGCGTTCGCTGGCTGCACTTAGCACCCTGCAGATGCCGAGCACGTTGCCCGCCGCCCACGCGGATCCAGTCGCCAGGGCTCCGCTATGGGTTGCCAAGCAGGATTATCCCTCGATAACTGGACACGGTGTCGGAGCAGCGCTGAATAGACGCGAAGGTATACTCTCTTGTATTTGTAAGAAGTTTACCTAATTCTATTATGTCAGTACTGGAGAAATATGAAGAATCCATGACCTTAAAATATACTAATGTGGAACTTAACCTGTTCTTTAGTTACGTTTTTTGTTTCAGATCCCGTTGTAATCGACTACAGACAAGACACAAATTTGCACACGTTTAGAGAAGGATATTTTGTTACAAGCGGTAAGTTAAATTAACTAGTTACTACCATAGAAGTATATCCCTATTTACTTATTATTCACCTTGTATTTTAGAACCAGCATGGTACGAGCCAAGAAAGTTCGGTATAAGGCTTGGGAACGTGTTGGAAGTAGTTGCCAAATCTAATGGATACTTGGGCTTCCACGAAGCGACGCTATTACCGTTCGAACCCAAACTAATTGATAGAAACTTGTTAACTGAATATGAGGTAAATTTTATTTCATCAAAGAAATTGTAATATATACTATTTCTGATACTTTTAATTCAGACAAAACATTTTAACAGATAAACTGGTTGAACATGTACAACGAACGCATTCGTAAGACGGTTGGCCCAGAACTTAACGACCAGGGCCTCACCGACGTGTATTACTGGATGATGAACAAGACCATACACATCGAGCCACCTTCTAAAGCTAGGAAAATGACCAGCTCTGCCACCAACACAGAAATATCTACCCTGTTTTCTTGCCTAATTCTTTCTATTTTGATGTTTTAGGTCATTTGGTAGAAAAGAAACTATGTACAACAAAACATTTTCTAGTTATTCATATATGTTAATACATGACTTACCTTGTAATTATTCTTAAAAACGGTGAAAACTGCCATTTTTCTAGATTATTTATTACTTTTATTAAAAAGGTTAATAAAAAGTGAAATTCGAAAATCGATTATTGTCATAGATTATAAATGCACGAATATTGACATTTTGAAATTAAACGACCGCGAAAAAATATAGATAACAAAAAATCATTTTAAAAAGTAGTATAGTCTGCTTCTTTTCACTCTTTGTTAGAAACCAATAAATTGTAGTAACGCAATTATGGAAAACAATTAATGTTATTTGAAATAATATTTAATATCTAGATTATAATTAAGATAAGTTAATAAAATTCTAAGCTGTAATGAAACGAGACTTCTTTTGTAGCTCCTGCAATAAATTACTAGCAAAATTATTTATCAAATTATTAGCTATTAGCGATCCGCATTCCGCATATCTTTCTGTCGTATTCATACTCTTCCCATTTATGTAGAATATATTATATTACCTTAAGTTTATGTTACTCTAAGAAAGCTTTATAATGCTTAAAAAATAAGTTTCGAAGCTAAATTATCTAACGCAAACTCTATTTAATATTAGTATAGTTTTAAATGTATGTCATTAGTTAAATAATTATAATAATTACGAACAATTATAAATGAACGAGTGCCTGTGTACAATGTTTTTAAATAACTTACTCCACGTAGTTTTGATTGTAGTAAGAATTTGCACTTTGTATTTTTAAAATTGAATTAACTAATAGAAAAACAGTTTATTAATGTTTTTTATTAAATTTATTGTAGCATTGCTATCGCGTGTAGTGTAATTTTAAGTATGCATTTAAGAATAGTTATGAAAAAAGCAATACAATTTTTAAAAGTCTTATAAAATTTTATCAAAGTTGATACTAAAATTAAAGAAATTAATTATAATAGTTTATCTGTTATTTAATTTTAGTAGTGTCATTTAACATATAGGATAAAATTGTAAGTATATAAATGATGAGCATCATGCACAAAGTGCCTTAAAACTGTAGTTTGTAAAAAAATGTAGCATTGTAGTAGTAAAATTGTAGTTAATTATAAAAGTAGTAATTGAAAAATCACTTACATATGTTTAGGCCGTTGTATCACACCTTCTCGTTCTTTTATTCTTTTGCAAAAAATAGGTTATATGCAACTGTCAAAAATCAATGACAAATTCTATTTATCACTGTCTAATATGTTTTAAATATATAAATGTATGCTAAGTCATAGAAATGTATGATTGAAGTTTTTTGTTATAGTAATTTTCGCTTTAGATTATAATTATAAGGGAAAAGAAAGATATAAAAGCAACGCCTTAGTCTATTTTTTTAAACTTAGCATACCAAATAATAATATATTTATTACAATTTGGTATGTTCTATTTAAAAACTGACTTAACTCAGTCATATGCTGTTGTACCTCTCAAATGTATTCTCACTTAGAGGTTTTTGTCGTACACAGATGGCTTATTTCACAAACATATCAATTATTGTGCAATAAAAAATAAACTCTATGCGGTTATAAATGTTTTATTTACATTGGTCCATAAATCACATAATATACAGTGCATGAAAAAGGTAATTGTTTAATGAATTTTCATATGACAGCTGCAGAGGCTTTTATGAAAACATTTTGCAATGGTTTAACCAAGAATATAAAAATCCTAGCAGAGGGCGCTTCAATCGCTTTTATCATGAAAAAAAAAATCCATTTTCCGCAATATGGCAAAGGTTTCTATATTCCTAGTCACACTATTTAAAAATAATATTGCAATCTATTCCCTAAAACACAATCAAAAATACAAAATGTCAGAAAAAACCAACAAAATAATTGTGCATTTAAACGAAAAAAAATTGTTACATTTTGCAACAATAACACATCTTAAATTGATAATAATTTAAAACAAATATATTAAAAACTCATTTTAATGTTAAACACAAAAAAAATATAACGACATAGCAAATATTCGATTTCAAGTAATACTGTTATTAAATGTTTGAAAGCATAACTTTTTTACTATCTGTACTGTACAAATAAATGCTGTCTCTGTTTGTTTAAAGTGAGTGAAAGAGATGACTATATATTTGTTCAAATCTTTACAAAAAATCACAATTATTACATCTTCGTTTCTTAAGTAATAAATGCAAATTTGGTAATTTTATTTTGCAATGGCACAGCACCTCAATGGGTAAGTAAACAAGATTTTTTCCCTCATAAAATGTAAAAAAATATAAATACTAAGTTATATTGATGTAAAATAAATATTAACGACTAAATGCGACAAACATTTCTATGTAATATTGAACAATAACTTTGCTTTTAAAATACGATTACTTCATTATACAAAAGTACTGATCGACAATTATAATTATTTGGTTTACACAAACATTATTGTTCCTGCTTATGTCATATTGCAACAAATTTTTATTCTGCTTTCTTTGTTAAAAAGAATTAACTAATACTAGTATATCACAAGCTTGTCATTTACGTATATAATCACAATTGCCGCTTTGAATTTCAAAACACTAAAAGGCGTTTTCCTTCCAATCGTGTATTTAACATATAAAAGCATTTTCGATACATTTTATTATTAAGTTTTGATTACTTTACAATTCAAGATTCATCTATTCTGAGTATCTTTTAAATCACATAGCGAAAAAAAAAACATTTTTTTCATACATAACATAAATAAATAACTTTATATCTGAGCAAGTACTAGGAGAACATGACATTGGTAGTGACTAATAGATTGAACATATAACCTAAAGCTGAACATTGACTGGATATAAATGCAAGACAATACTAATTTGGATGTTCACCTCCGAAGATCTATCATTTCTACTGAAGCGTTGTTATCAAGACGTATGTGCGTCACATCCTGAAAAAGCAACCGAAAAGAAACCTTAAAATTATGAGAAAATGGATCAAATCAGCTTAAAAGGTAACAACACTCACATAGAATAAAGGCGGGTCATTTGGATGAGGATGGAAACCGCTCTGTCTACAATTCGCTATGAACTGCATCCCATAATCCGGTGTTAGAGCGAAATAACCGATTCTGGAATAGAATACAAACATAATTTTATTGTTCAATACAAAAACACAAAAATCATTTTATCTATACTCTATACTAATATAATAAAGCGTAAACACATTACCTCGTGGCGTAGGATGTCAGAAATCACAGCATAATTTCGAGTAATTATTTCATATATTTTTTTTCTTGTAAATAAAATAATATATTGTCACGCTTTTAAATTTAGGGGTATATGAATTAAAAAAAAAAACTGTCTTGTGGGAAAAGGAATATAAACTACCAGCTGACAACATCAAGGAAGCCAGGTTGCCATGGTAACTTGAATTTGACATTTAAAATTGACAAATTTTAACAACTAAAATAAAGTTTTTATAATTATATGCGCATGAAGCCACAGGGAAGCTCGTTTTTTATAAAAATGTATACATACTCGTTATATTTGGGTGCGCAGACGATAGCAATTGCCTCGGGCATCATAAGCTGGTAGGAACACTGCGTATGTAGGTCCACTGACGACAGGAACGCTGTTTGTGTTGGATGTGTCTGGAATACGAAACAATACTTCTATTATGGGTTTATCCAAACACTTGTAAATATATTTCCATCTCTCTCATTTCCTTTGAAAAAACGGGGATAAAATACTTACATGTATCCAACCGAGTGTAATCAAGTTATGCTGATCCTGGTAATGGAATATCTCCTCTTCATTGTTGGTGCTGCACGAGTCCGCGGTGCCAGTCTGCTTCGGCACTATCACGTGAGTTATCTTCAACTGATCGCGTTCCTAATGGATATAAAAAAATACAAAGTCAAGATAAAAAGTATGCTGAGAAATATTTGAATTTTTTTAAGCTTGTAGACCAGAAATAATTGGAAGTTCAAACAATACACTAAAAAGTATCGAAAGAATTCCTTGAATTTTTAAACCTTTTTAAACCTCCCTTAATGTAGTAGGTGTTATGTCTATATTGTACAATTATTATTACTTTGATGTCGATGTCAGCCGAGGTGTGGAGTGATATTTCTACATAGGTCTTTCCCACATTTTTACCATAACAATTGACAATTTAACGTGTAGTAACGCTTAAGTAATGAATCTACCTTGACTGACACCGACTTGAAAGTAATAATAATAACGTAAAAAATGAATTTAAAAAAGAACTTTAAAAGGAAAAGTGTCTACATCTACTAGGATATCATAAGTTAACAGTAGTAAGTCACCACTTACCAGGATGCCAGCGAGTATGCCACATAGCTCGAGGTTGCGAGCGGTGTGCGGCGCGGCGAGGGCCTGGAAGCGCGCCATCA
>NW_013525473.1:4538245-4551982 GCF_000836215.1 Papilio polytes
AGATATCAGTAACCAAAGACTAATAAAAACTCAAAAAGTAAAAACCACAAGATTGTGACTTAGCATAGTATAAGAGTCACTAATGTACACTTAGATATTAGATTAGTTATCCAAAAATGACAATCTTAGTTAAATGCAAAGTATCTAGGGGTTGATAAAAGTGTAATACCGCATGCAGCAAATGTGGTGTGGTAGTGCTCCCGTTCTGACTGTTCTCATCTGCCTGAAGACGCTCAGCGAGCTTAGCATCTTCTAACTCCTGCTTCTTTCTTGCTTCTTCCATAATTAGTCTTTTCTTCTGTAATCATAAAAAAAACAATTTGCAGAATCAACTTACATTCAGTTTTTAGATTTCAACACTATCCACAATAATTTACAATAAACCATATGTCTATCATATGAATTTTTTGTAAATACCAGCTCATGTCTGCGACTCTGTCCGATTGGAATGAAATAAAACAAAGGTAAGTGCTTAATGTGTTCTTCCAGACTATCTTCTACCTCTATGTCAAATTTCAATTAAAACTATTAAGCAGTTTAGGCTACATACTCTAAGAAACATCCATGTAAACTTTCGCATTTATAATTTAAGATAAAATAAACAATATTTACCTCATTCTCCTTATATAGCTCATGTTCTCTAGTATACTGTTCAAGAAGTTTTTGTTTTAATTTCTCTGCTTTAGGCATCACTTCTTTTAATTTGAGTTGATTAACTGAGCGAACATCCACAGGGACAGTATTGTATTCTGGATGCTTTCTTATCTTTTCAAGAAATAATGTCATGAACTTCATATACAATATATAGGCATTTTCAAGGCTGCCCTCAGCCAAGTACACATTAGCCATCCTGACCATTTCTAAACCTGACCTGTAATACCTAAAAAATAAATATGTATGGATAAAACTTAATTACATTCATACCTATACACTACACATATTAAGTAAGATAGTTTGACTTGATGATTGTACCAGAGGTCCCGAAATCATCCTAAATCAAATTCGTTTTCAGACACTGATGTCCCTAACCTAACAAATCAATAAAGATATTGGATTTAAGAATTTTAACATGTTACCTTCTTGGTGGTACATTAGCGTCAACTTCAACCATAGTCCCGTAATGGGCTAACTGTTTTACTCTCACAGCTGGTTCTAATGAAGCCAAATCTGTTTGTCGTGATCTTTTATCAGACATAGCTATTGTTAATTGTATTAAAATATAGATTTATGAGAATATTAATAATCAATGAATCATTCGGTAAAGATATTACGAAATAATCCTGATTAATTTTATAGCTCTAAGCTGTGGCTACCTAAGGTAAATACCTTAAAAAAACCTTATAAAACAATACAAGTATTCAAAATTCTTGTATACAATTTACCATTTTTACTCCAATTGACATTGACATTAAATATTTTTGACAGACAGGTGACAGTTGAAAATGTTCTATTCTATGGCAAAGAGTAGAGTAACTATGCAAAGTGGAAAGAGGGCGTTACTATCGTCTCGTGCCCTACATTGCATTATACCTTTACAGTGCAACGTCTTGGTCTTAATACTCACAATTTCGAATATGGTGTTTATTTTTCTTACTTACTTTTATGTTAATCCATAAATGTTATCTGTTATTCAATGTCGCGACTTCCATCAGATATACCTCTTAATCAAAATTATCTGTACAAAGATGGTTGCCTATCTCTATCTTTTATGTTTAACCAAACGATAGGAAATGGAAATACACATTCAGGGTCTTTACTTCGAAAAAGTACAAAAGATAATAATAATATTTGCAAAAACGTACGTTTAAAAAAACGTCCTTCATTAATGTGATGGAATTAATCCGTGAGCATTTTACGGCAAAGTAACAAAAATGTCATTAAAAAAGTAGTATTTGATGAACCCCTCAGAATTTAAGTAAATTATTTCAAAGCCCTTGACGAATGTACTACAGGTGCTTTCAGGATTACTATTAATCATGCAACACCTTGTATATATTTTTAATCCTTCAGTAGTTATTCGATCTCTAATAGAATCAAGCTGACCTTTAACATGACCTACTATATCGGAACTGCCATTAGCGGATTGTAAGCGTTGCAAATGTATTAAAGTCAAAATCAACAAAGTAGCCTTTTTATTATAAAAAAGTAAAAAACAAAACACCAACAAAAAAGTGGACTCCAAACACAACATGCAAGAAAAAAGAAAAAAAGGCGCATAACATTGTTATACATTTTATACAAAACCATAAACGCTGGGTAAGCAGAGGGCCAAAGATCGTAAATAAGCTTGCATGGTTTTGGGCCTCTAGATATTAAGTCTTGACATTCTATGTTGTAAGTATTAGGATTCAGTTGTTGCAAAAGTAGTATAAGGTTTTGTTTGAACGTCAATTTAGGTTTACGTTTACGTGCCTTTTCGCGGTTCTTCCTTTGTAGTCTATTCATTTCTTCTTGAGCTCTCAGGTCCTGAGCTCGAAATTCAGCTTTTTGTTTAGCTATTGCCTCAGCACGTTCATCTGCCCTTTGCTTAGCTTGTTCCTTAGCTCGAGCTTTTTCTTCTTTGATAGCAAGTGCCGTAGCTCGATCCTTATCTTTTTCCGCACCTTTTTCCTTAGCCTTTTCCTTGGCTCGTTGTTTAACACTTTCCGCTCGTTGCTTAGCTCGCTCCTTAGCTTGTTTTTTATCCTCCTTATCTTGTTTCTTATTCTCCTTAGCTTGCTTCCTATCCTCCTTAGCTTGCATCTTAGCCTCCGCAGCTTGCTTCTTAGCTCCCGCAAGTTGTTTCTTACTATCGGTAGCTTGCTTCTTACCCTCCGATTTACTTCTAGAAGAACCGGTTATTGGACTTGGTGCTGATCGAGAAGATCGAGAAGATGGAGAAGATTCAGGGATTTGATCTGGCCTTTTATAAATTACGATTTTTTTTGGTATTATTACAGACGTTTTGCGATATTTACATATTTGTTTTTTTGGAAAGCCACGGAGTTCCCTCATAAAACAAAATTTCTCTCTTCTCGGATTGACTCCTCGGGTACTTGTCAACGGTTTTTTATGGCGTAGAAACCTAATGAGTGGGCCTGTTGGCTTTAACATAACTTCTCTTGATTTTGTGTAAATACGTCTTGTATTGCTACCAGTGCTACGTTTTCCTATGCTTTTGCTCCTAACAAAGAATCTGACTCTACTGGGTTGTTTCTTCTTCTTTTTTCGTTTAGTTTTCCTAGATTTCCCAGTTTTCCCGAGTTTTCCAGTTTTTCCAGGTTGACCAGGTTTCCCAGGTTGACCGGGTTTCCCAGGTTTCTCATCCTTTTTACTAGTTGTATCTGTATCTTTTTTTATACTTGTATCCGATTTCGAAACTTTTTCTTCCTTAAATTTTTGCGGAACAGTGCCGCGAGTCATAAAAGACTTTTTACTTTTAATGTATTTAAAAATTCGTGTAGGACCGACGCTACATGTGTTCGTAGCCATTGTAGCGGTAAGAGATCGAAAAAGTGGTTTTTGTGGAAAAGTCGTAGATTTGCTTGATTTTCGAGGTATTTTTACTTCATCCTGTAGACGGGCACCAATAGATATTGACCGAGTACAACGTATCGGACTGGGAAAAAATTTATAAATGTGGACGGGTTTGTTCGCTAACATTTCCTGTGAACGTCTTCTAGCAAAAGATTTACGGTCTTGTAACACTAGCCCTGGCGGCTTACAAACAGTTTTACCTTTTTCAGGGGGAAGTTTTTTCTTTGCCTTTTGTTTCTTTAGTGGTTTCAAAGGTAATTTTATTTCAGTTGTAATACTGCCAACAGAATGCGAGCGGGGTTTTGGAAAAAACTTTATAATTTTAGTTGCTGCTGTGAAGCATGCAGAGCTAGATTTAGATTTGACTTTGCCTGTTGATGGGGGTCTTGGATTACTTGTATTGACACCTGAAGTCATTGAACGCTCGTGAGGCGGAGGAACATATTTTACTACAGTATTGGATTTCGAAGATTCAGTACTTGGGCTCTGTGTAGGCATCTCGACATCAGTATTGCTAGACATATGTCGACCTATCGGGGTAGGTGCTGGCATATACTTTTTCACATAAAAAGGTTTATCATATTTCTTAGCGTTCTTCTTCTCTTCTTTTTCACTTTCTTTCTTTCCAGGATTATCCTTTTCTTTGCTAGGATTGTTAACTTTCTTTGCTACTTTCTCATTTTTCTTTCCAGGATTCCCTTTTTCTTGGCCAGGATTGTTAACTTTCTTTGCTTCTTTTTCATTTTTCTTTCCAGGATTCCCTTTTTCTTTGCCAGGATTATTAGCTTTCTTTTCTTCTTTCACATTCTTCTTACCGGGATTACCTTTCTCTTTGTCAGTATTTTNNNTTCTTTTCTTCTTTCTTAACAGACTTCTCTTTTTCTTTGTCAGATTTTTTATCTTTTTTCTCTACTTTCTCACTTTTCTTACCAGAATTCCCTTTTTCTTTGTCAGGATTTTTACCTTTCTTTTCTTCTTTCTTAACAGACTTTTCCTGTACTTTAGTTTCTTTGGTTTTTTTAGCCTTCTTCTCTTCTTTCTCCAGTTTTTTAACGGACTTCTGTTTTTCTTTCTCAGTTTTTTTCGCACTCTTTTCTTTCTCTTTCTCGGGTTTATTAATTTTCTTTTTTTCTTCTTTTTCAAGTTTTTTAACACTCTTGTCTTCTTCTTTGTCACGTTTCTTAACAGTCTTTTTTTCTTCCTTTTCGCGTTTTTTAACGCTCTTAATTTCTTCTTTGTCTTGTTTTTTGTTGTCTTTCTTTTCTTCTTTTTCACGTTTCTTAATGTTCTTGTCTTCTTGTTTGTTAGGTTTCTTGACGTCTTTTTTTTGTTCTTTTTCTTGTTTCGTCACGACCTTCTTTTCCTCTTTTTCACGTTTCTTAACACTCTTGTCTGATTCTTTGTCAGGTTTTTTGATGTCTTTCTTTTCTTCTTTTTCACGTTTCTTAACGCTCTTATCTGATTCTTTGTCAGATTTTTTGACGTCTTTCTTTGCCTCTTTTTCACGTTTCTTAACGCTCTTGTCTGATTCTTTGTCAGATTTTTTGACGTCTTTCTTTGCCTCTTTTTCACGTTTCTTAACGCTTATGTCTGGTTCTTTGTCGCGTTTCTTGGTATCCTTCTTGTCTTCTTTCTCACGTTTTTTAATGCTCTTTTCTTCTTCCTTTCCACTTTTCTTGCCTTCCTTTTCTTTTTCAATTTTTTTAGCCTTCTTCTCTTTTTGTACCACATTGTCTTCTTGTTTTTTTTCTTTTGATTTAGGAACCGAACAAATTTTGGATTTTATGGTATTACATGATACCGTACGTGAAGGCGGTCGGACAGGTGGGAACAACTTGTGCACTGAAATAATTTTAAACGATTTTTTGCCGCAGATAGTACGATCACAGCATGACGAATAAGGGGCCAACGTAGATTTAGAAGTACTACATACACGTAGCTTGATGCCACTACCTACAGTATTTGTCTTACAATGAGGTGCTGGAAAAAATTTCATCACTTTTGTCCGATTTTTTTCGCATTTATCTCCTTTAGCAGCCTGATTGTTTGTAGCTTGAGTATGAACACATCCACCTGGACAAGGCGGGTGGACACATTTTATAACAGACGTCGTGGATACAGCCATATGTTTAGTAGGTGTGGTGGTTGAACACCAACGATTGGATAATTTTCTCCTTTTCGTGCTCTTACCGGATTTAGTGTCGATGTTATTACAACTTTTATTCTTAGGCAATTTAGAAATACATGCAAATTCATTAGTATTTGAACATGCTCCACATATAGCCGTCTGGAGCACTTTAGTTAAAGATTTTGGTCCGCAAATCTGAACCTTCCCATCCCGACTTTTTTTTCCTCGAGTGCTTTTAATTAAAATTTCTTGGCATTTTTTATTCAATTTTTGTTTTTGCTTCGTATCGCTTTCTATCTGTTTGTCTTTCCCTTGTTTATCTTGTTTCTTATCTGAACTGTTGTCTATCGATTTTTTAGTACTACTTTTTTTCTTCCAACACCCACTGCAAGTGGTATATTTATTTTTGCTTGCATTTGAAGAGGTTTCTATACCTCTACTTTTACTAGACTGTTTAAATGTAACACTTTTATGGCTTTTCTTTCCAACATAAGACGACGGAGCTCCTTCGCATGGTAACACCGCTAAATTCGTGGAACTGTCGGGAAGACGCAATTTAGTCGTTGTTGTTGTCGTGTATTGTGTACACTTCGAGGACTTTTTCTGACTATCTGTACCTTTCATTTTCTTCTTATTAGTTATACAAGAAGTAGCTTTATTTTTCTTGAACATTGCATAACATTTCTTTTTATTCTTACAGTAAGCGCATTTCATTTCTTTTATATTTTTACTCGGTTTTTTAGTTTCTTTCTTTTTAATTTTGCTCTTTGCATCATGATGGGGTCGAAAGGGATAAGTAATTAACCATACAAGGCCTAAAATTAAAAGGCAAGGTAACCATATAATTACAATCGTAATAAAAAGAAAATATTTAATTGCGGCACAAAATAAACCAAATATGCCAGCATGTTTAGATTGTTTGCAGGTATCACATACATTTGGTTCAACTTTGATCCATTTCTTACATATCCTTGTTGGTTCGCAAACATTTACAGCAGTCGGTCCTCCCGAAAAAGATTTCGTCTTCGTATGGTCAGCAGTAGCAATGTTTTTCTCTTTACTTTTAGTTTTTAATGTCTGCACATTGACGTTATCAAAACCATCGCTCTTTTTCAAAATAGACTTTCGTGTATCTAGTTCCAAACAACTGCAAGGGATTTCATACTTTTTTATACTTTCAGTTTTCTTGGCGTCTTTTGGCTTTAATAGGTATATGTTAGACACGGTGGTGCGCTCAGTCACTTTAAGTAAATTAGGGGCAGCAGGGTTGTCACTCTGAGATTGAACGAAAGATGACTTCTTCTTAGGTTTTTCTGAATTAACATCTTCAAGTGAGTAATGTTTACAGCATAAACATTTGTCACGTTTCGCATCACTTTGTAGGAACTTATAAAATACATTTAAATTGTAGTTCAATTGACGTTTTCGTTGAATACAACGTTGAAACCCAAATAAACTAATCTGGCTATTTTTAGTTCGTTCTTTTTTAATACCAGACTTTTTCTGTGAGATATTTTGTTCTTTCTCTTCTTCGTTAACGTCACGTTCGTACAATACTTTAACTTCGTTATTAACTCGATGTTCCACATTTATGTCACGGATTTCGTGTTCGTTGACCACAACAACGTTATGAGAATCAATAGCTGTTATTTCATTAATCTTATCTTTGCCCAAAAAACTAAATGATGACAAAATACTTTTTAAAGGCTTAAAATCAATAGACTTCTTTCCAGTGAATTCTTTCCGCCGTGCACGTTCTGAAAAACACGTATTTTTTTATTTTATCTATTTCCTACTCACAGAAGAGTTTCCCAATCCCTGGCAACATGAGAACACCTTTTCAAATTTTTGTTACCTTTCATCAAACCCAAACATTGATTTTCAAATTTCTGACAATACGAAGAAAAACTATCGTACATTTACTTAAATAAGACGTTTTCTTTAAATTAACTTCCTTAATTCTACTCTCATTAAAGCTAGTCTCTTAAAATCCTTTTTATGTGTCCATATCTGACTTATCGAAATACTAATTTATCAGTGATATCAAATTTAGAAAAATGTAAAAACTATTCTAGCTTTTTTAAGGCTAAAGCTACATTAAATTAAGCTTCAATGATTTTAACAGACTATTACTACAACTCAATTGCTAAAGAATACAAACTTATTACTAGGCAATCTTACTTGTGTATTGTTTTGATTCAAGACTTGATTTTTCGTCATTCTTTAAAGACACATAGGCCAAATCACTTGTTCTATCGTTTGTAGCTTCTTCAGTCTCTCTGCTAAGGTTTTGTTTCTTTTTCTCTCGATGCTTTGATTTATTATGATTAAAACGGATGCCGGCAAAACTTCCTCGTTCATTTTCAACTTTGTACTTGACGTTACAATAACCGCGTAACTTTCCAGTATCCCCGTCCATTGATCGTCGGGGTTAAATAATATGTTCTTAACAGTTTTACTTTTAATGCCAAAGATGTCATCGGAATGTAACAAATTCATAAAATTATCACATTAAGGTCACAATTTGTATAATTTATTAATTTGCAAAAGTAAATACGTCAGTGTTTAATCTAATAACTTGAAGGAGTCCGTCATGGCAATATTAGTATAGTCAAATAAGGATATCACGCCCGGTAAGAGGGGCTGCTATCACGGTTAGTTCTGTTACAAAATATTTAAAACTTCATGGTTATATAAAATTTGCATAAAAGAAAAAAAAGTACATGCAACTGCAATACGAAAATGTACTTTTGATATTTTTTTGGAATAAGTAGGTTGGCGCTAGTGGGCTGCCATAATCTAGTTTGACTTATGCCTACCCGGTCAGATATCCTTGTCGGTCTATATTTTGTCTTCAATACAAATTGATTGATTTTTTTGTATGAGAGCGATAATTCTTTTTACATTGAATTCCATAAATGGACTGGCTATAAACTGCGTTATGTCCAATTTGATTATTTCCGATTAGAAGAGTATTTGAATTCGAAATCATCGAAAAAGATGGAAATGTCCAGCAACAACCTATCCATTACATCACCTTCGCAAAATCTGGAATTTTTCTTTCGATATTACGTACAGAACCCAATTTTACTATCAATCGATATAGAATAGTTAGTTATAAGGTTGCAAATGAGCAAGCGAAAATGTAAATTAAAATTACAACTAATGTTATTTATTCTAGTAAGTAAAACTTTATATTAACAAAACATTCTTTTAATAATAAAAAAATAAAACATAAAACACCAACAAAATAGTGGACTCCATATACAGCATGCAAGTACAAAGAATATAAGGTGACAAACACTGTTATACATTTTATACAAAACCATAAATGCTGGATAGGCAGAGGGCCAAATGTCATGAATTATTTTACACGGTCTATTCGGTGAAGCCATCATATCTTCACATTTTACCTCATAACCTGATGAAGCCAGTTTCTTAAAAGCTTTACCAGCGTTTTTTTTTAAGTTCTTTTTTCCTTTCTTTTTTCGTGGTTTACTTTTTTTTCCTCGACCTTTCAATGCCTTAGCTCGATTTTTAGCTTTTTGCTTAGCACGTTCTTTGGCTTTTTGTTTAGCCTGCGCCTTAGCTCGCTCTTTCTTTAACTTCTGCTCTTTTTCTTTTTGGCTAAGCGATTTGGCTGTTGAACTTCGTTGTTTAGCTTTTTGTTTAGCTAATGCCTCAGCCCGTTGTTTTTCTTTTTGTTTAGCAGCTGCCTTAGCTTGTTCTTTACTTTTTCCTTTAGCTTTTTCTTTGGCTAGTTGCTTTTTCCGTTCCGCTAGTTGCTTTTTCCGTTCCGCTAGTTGCTTAGCCTGTAATGCACTTTTGGACGAGCCAGGTGTTGGACTACCAGACGAACTTCGAGGTGAACTTCGAGAAGACTGAGATGTTTTAGGGCTTTTAGCACCTTTCTTACATATCAGGATTTTACGCTGGTCATCAGCTGCTTTACGTAATTTCCTTTTTTGTTGAAACTTACGGTATCCAGTAACGAAGCAACATTCTGGTTTTCTCGTGTTAACTCCACGGGTACATGTCACAACTTGTGACCTTGGCTGAAACCTAATGACAGGATAGGTGGTTTGTAACATTACTTTTCTAGATCTTGTCTGAACGGGTTTCGTACTAAATCCAGTACTACGTTTTTTTAGGTGCTCCCGTTCGTGACTTTGTTTCTCGCATGGTGTTAAATTTTGTGTTGCACAGGGTTTCGTTCCTGGTGTTGTGCCGGGTTTAGTTCCTGGTGTTGTGCCGGGTTTCGTTCCTGGTTTTGTGCAGGGTTTCGGCCCTGGCGTTGATGAGATTTTTGCTCCTGATGTTAAACAGGGTTTCTTTCCCGGAGGTGTGGCGGGTTTCGTTCCTGGTACAGTACATGGTTTCGCAGGTTTTTTTGACTTTTCTGTGTCTTTTGAACTCTGTTTTAAACATATATCTCCCTTAAATTTTCGGGGCACTGTGCCGCGATGCATTATAGACTTATGAGTTTTTATGTATTTAATAATTTGAGTTGGGGCGGCACTACATGTACTTGTACCCGTTGTAACGGAAAGAGACCGAAAAAATGTCTTTTGTGGAAAAGACGTCGATTTGCTAGACTTCCTAGGTAATTTGATTTCCTCTTTAATACATGCTCCAACTCCTAGTGTCCGAGTGTTGTATCGAGGGGCAGGGAAAAATTTACAAACTCGAGCGGGTTTCCTTGGTATCATATCCTGGGAATGTCTTCTATCATAAGACTTTCGGTCTTCTATCATAAGGCCTGCGTTACAATCTTCTTTTGGTGGAGGTGGAGGTTTCTTTTTTTTCGGCTGTTTTGGCTGTTTTTCTAATGGCTCTATGGGTAATATGATTTCACAAGTACTGCAAGCTATAGTGCTTGAGCAGGGTTTGGGGAAAAAATTTACTACTTTACTAGACGACGACAAGCAAGCAGAGCTAGATTTAGATTTCACTTTTTTGCATGATGGCAACTTTAGTTTTCTTGTGTTAACAGACGAATGAACTAGGCGCTGATGTGGTACAGGAAAAAATTTCACGACAGTAGTAGACTTCCGAGGTTTTTTAGGTTTAGGTAATCGAGTGTTACTAGAGACGTGACGATTTTTCGGACAAGGCGCTTTAATAAATTTCTTAACAGAAATACGTTTCTCGGTTTTTTTAGCGCACTTTTTTTTAAGAGATTTAAAAAAACTAGAAGTTTGTAACATCATGGTATTACTTGATATTGTACGTACTTCTGGACGAACGGGAGCATACATCTTGCTCACTGATACAACCCTTAATGGTTGTCTATCACAAGTCATGCGATTGCAACGTCGTAAACGAGGAAGAGACTTGTCCTTTGAAGTACGTTGCGGTATACAAATATTACTACCAACAGACATAGTCCTTCGAGGTGGCGGTGGTAGGAATTTCATAACAGTTTTAGGTTTGCTACTCTTTCTTTTCTTCCTCTTTTGTTTAGTTTTCTTGCGTTTTTTACCGTCGCCTCCTCCAGCGGCCTGTCTACGAGCAGCTCTAGCAGCACAGCCACCTGGACATGGTGACGGAAGACATCTTGTAGCTGATGATCTAGTTACTTCTAGATTTCTTTTTAAATTATGCATAACGTATTTAGACTGACGACTTAAGCATTTTCTTCTTTTTTTCAGTGCAATGCAAGCCGCCGCTGTGCTATTGCAGCTTTTAATTTTAGGTATTTTACGTACATTTGCCATTTGATTTGTAGTCGAGCATGTTCCACGGAGAGCTGATTGGAGTAATTTTGATAAAGATTTAGGTACACAAACCTCAATTTTTCTCCGATTTAATTTCCCTTTACAACTTTTGATTACAATTGCTTGACATTGATTATTCAGATCTGTATTTTGATCCGATTCTTGTTGGTCTTCGTTCGTGTCCCCACAGATGTCAACCGATTGTTCATTTTTGTCTCGACATCCACTACAGACTTTATTTTTGCTTATTTTTACATAGGTTTCACTTGACCTTCCTTGACATGGTTGTTTAAAGCTTACACTTTTTTGTCTTTTTTTTATACATGCACCGATTTCTTCATTAGGAAACATAGCTACAGTTGTGGTACCTTCAGGAACATAAAATCCAGTAGGTGTAACCGTATATTGTGTACAGTCCGAGCACGTTTTTGCACATTTTTTACCTATGCCTTTCTTTTTTTTAGAATCTGAAGGCGCAGGTTTCTTTTTCTTAAATAATGGTTTATGTTTTTCCTTGTTCTCGGATTTGTTAGGCTTTTTTTCTTTTTTAATACGCTGACGGGGTTTATCTTTCTTCTTTTTCTTCTCTTTACATCTTCTTCTTCTTCTCTTTGTTTTCGCGCCTTTTGAACTACCTGATGCTTTATGAGGTCGGCAAGGATAAGTAATTAACCATCCAAGACCTAAAACTAAAATGCAAGGAAACCATATGATTAAAGTCATGATAAAAAGAAGATATTTCATTGCAGCTTTCAAAAAATCGAACAGCTCAACCGATTTTTTGGAGTTTTTTCGGCTAGTGCTAATTTTGGGTTCGACTTGTACATTTGTGTTGCTTATCTTAGCAGCTGGTTTACAAAGATTAACACCCTTATAAGGAGGCTTAAGATTCAAGTTATCTTTAGTATCTAATTTTTGTTCTTTATCCGTTTTAATTTCTTTATCGTTAGTTTTTAATTTTATTAAATCAGTGCTTTTATTTATTTTTAAATCAGTGTTTTTGGGATCTTCAGTCTTTTTTAAAATAGACTTTCTTTTATCAAGTTCCGAACAACGAAAGAGAGATTTATTTTTTCGTAAACTTTGCAATTTCTTATAATATTTCGGCTTCAGCAGATATACATTAGATATACTACTGTGCTGAGTGAAATTGACTAAATTGTAATGAGCAGGAGCCGCACTCTGAGATTTCACAAAAGACGATTTCTTCTTGGGTTTATCTAAATTTAAATCTTCGAAAGAATAGTGTTTACAGCGTAACACATTATGGTGTTTTGCGTCACCATGTAAAAGCTTATAAAACACGCTTAAATTATAGTTTATATGACGTTTTCGTTGGATACAACGTTGGAAACCAAATAAACTTGTCTGACTATTTTTAGTCTCTATATTTCTAGTGCTATATCTTCTTGGTGAGGTAATCTGTTTAGTTTTTTCTTTTCTGTTAAAGTCTCGCTTGTACAATACTTTAACTTCATTATCGCCTTGACTCCTCAAATTGTCATCACTTGATTCGATCTTATTTATAAAAGTGACGTTGCCAGGGCTAATAGAGATTCCCTTTATTTTACTTTTACCCACAAAACTGCATGATGATAATATCCTTTTTAAAGGTTTGAAATCGATAGATGTCTTTCTTAAGCCTCTTTTGCATCGCGTACATTCTGAAAAATAACACTTCTGTAATATACAGTTACAATCAGCGTCACCCAGAACTATGTTTTTGGGAGTTCGTCAAACCAGTTTCTTGTGGAAGGTATCCACGATGAGAAACAGCTTGGATATATCTGCTCTACATTTATCCATCGCATAGTTACTAGGCTTAAGGACAATCTCTAATTAAATACATATGCTTACTTGTGTATTCCTTTGAGATGCTGTTTGTTTTTCTGTTAATAACTGGAGATTCAGAAAGCCAATCAGTTGTACTAATGTAATCCGTAGTTTCGTCTACATTACAATAACTTCGTCTCTTCTCTCGATACTTAGATTTGCGATTGAAATGGATCGCCCTGAATGTTCTCCTTTCATTTTCAAGTGTATAGGTGAC
The DNA here is from genome assembly GCF_000836215.1 of Papilio polytes. NCBI lineage: Eukaryota > Metazoa > Arthropoda > Insecta > Lepidoptera > Papilionidae > Papilio > Papilio polytes. The sequence goes on from NW_013525473.1 coordinate 4,551,657, forward strand.
ATTGCGTATACCGTGTACAGTGCCTGTATCCCCATCCATTCTTATAGAAAATTAAATAAAATTGCATTTTCTTTCATTTTAATTATAATACTAATATAATCTAAATAAATATCGACGTAAATAAAATCATAAAATATAGTTAGTATAGCCGACAACAAAAGTAAAAACAATATGACAGTTTCTACTCCGGTACACTTTAGTAAAAAATGTTTATAGTGTGTCTAAATAATTTAGTTTAGTTTGACAATTCATTTCAAATTTAGTAGGGATGGGTTGTGTAAAATCAGTCATGAATCTTATCGATTTTCGATTTTTATTCTTATAGA
>NW_013525473.1:4552200-4583351 GCF_000836215.1 Papilio polytes
AATTGTTCGCTATGCGTGTTTATTTCGTCACTACGATACCTGTCTATTAAGTACGGCATTTGCCTTCATAGAAATTAAATTGGATACTTCATATACGTCATTTATCAAACTAATCTATTTTATTTAGACAAACTATAGTGACAATGAATTGAATGAAAACAATGTATGATTTCGCCTTTCTATCACTTTTCTCCTGAAATCATCAGTTGGAAGATCATAATAAATAAAAATTAGTTTTGGACAATATGTATGTGTGTATTGTGGACATAAAAGAATAAACAACTATTTTTATCACTAAATTATAAGTTAGCCTTCCCTTTACGCTGGTAAAAGTTTTATTTTGATAAATTTCAAATGCAATTTCTCAGATTTTAACCGTTTTTTACGACTGTACTTTGTTGCGTTGACATGTGGCTACTACGCATGTGTGGAAATGTCTAGTATGAGCTGATCTTAGACATTTCGTCGAGAAACTCGTTTACAACTCCAGATTGTGCGCTGTTAATTTGACAAACCTTGAAAAATTACATTTTTTAAACTAAAATTGTCAAACCAAATCTGTCAATCTGTATACTAATTCGTATTTAATTTAATTATTGAGAAACACAGAGTACTTTGTAACAGACTGTTGATAAACGATTCGGATCTATTAATCGACGGCGGAAAACTCACTTCAAGAATAACTTAGTCTTTATTTAACGATATTGAGAAGTAAAAGGTAGATATCCTCTAAAGATACAAGGAAATAATAAGACTGATTGTGGATGGATGCAAAGGTAGAGGAAGACTGAAAATATGATGAATGGATTGCGTGAGAGGATATATAAGAAATAAGTGGATTTAGTAGATCTGCTGTACCTCTGTGTGAGGAAAATTGTAGCCTGAGTCATGGATGAGGTCTGTGTTGTACAGATTAACTTCCTGCAACCGTAAGGTCAACGGCAACTACCGCTTCAACTTAGCTACGTCTATCGAGTCTTCGGTCATCGGTCACCGGTCACCGGTTTTCAATCGTCATCGTCTACTCATATCGGTCGATCAAGACCGGAGCACTTCGCCGGCCGGCAGTGTACCGTGAGCATCAGAGAGCAACGTACGTATCACGCGCTCCGTCTCTTACGCGAATAAACCGAATGTAATCTGGCTGCAATCGAGTGACTTTAGCGCTTTTGTGTTAGTGCTAAGATTGTCGTGGACCGCATCCCGAATCGCGCCCCGGTATTTTTAGAAACACCTCGTTGTTCAAGGTTCGAAACTTGTTTTATAGTTTTCTGTTCTAAATTCAGTGTTTAATTAATTTAGTTGTATATCAATAATAACTTTTATTATTAATTTAACATTAAGAAGTACCATTTTAGATGAAACTATGTTTTTAAATATTATATCGACAATGTAAATTCTAACGCCAATTGTTTGCAGATAATATTCTAATGAATATTGTATAAGTACATTAATTTTATTAAAGTTGTATGATATAACATTTGAAATTAAATATTTTAACAGTGAACGTAAACAGGTAATTCGTGAACACTAATGACGAAAAACCAGTATAATAGAAACTACATATTAGCTAATTAAAAAGGTTTTTTGACTAAATTGAACGGGAATATCGTGATAGGACTAGGAAATAAGAAGCGACTCCGGTTAAATCCTTTTCCACTGCTTACTGTATAAAATCATGTATTATCTCTCATATTATGTTTGAAAATGACAGTGATAAAATGTTTCTGTAAAGATGCGCGCAGTGGAAATTCATTGCAAACAAATGTTTTAATATAAAAAATTGTTGTTTACAGTATTCGTGTTGATAATGGCTCGGTATCAGTTGCTGTGTTACTTCGTCGCTCTCGTTGGTAAGGATTAAAATTAATATTTTTAACCTTGTTTTATGTGTTTTGTGCAAATTGAAATAACTCTATATTTAAGTGTATAGAACACTTTAAACATGGAAATCTTCCGCCTAAATCTAAATCCAAATCCTTATAGGAGAATAATTATTGTTCACATTGAACCTAAAGGAATTATTATTAGGTTTTAGAGACATAGAATAAGCACAAAGAAATAAATATAATAACACAATCCGGCTCGAAGGACCACAATGTATAATATCAAAGATTTAAAAATAAAGTTTTAATAGAGTCAATGTGTATTGGTAAAATATGTACAGAAAGTACAATGAAATTGACAATCTGTTCTAATTACAATAATTTGAATCCTTCCTCTTTTCTATTTGCTTCAAAACTAAAAACATGTAAAAAACTCCTTGAACTATAATGCTTCAGGTTAAAATGTAATTTTTATTACGGGTTTGCCACAACCCTAAGACTGCATTGACTTGGGCTTCTCGACATCTCGGCAAACTTGTTTAGATCGTGACTACCCGGGAGACGTGCGTCATGCTGGATATAGTTCACTTAGCTTGCTTAAATATCACGTTTTGCAACTTATTTTAGATGCAGCATTCAATTCTTTGAATGATTTGATTTTCCAACTTTACATATCACCAATATACTAATTTCTTCGTCTCTAATTTTTAGTAGAAACAACAATCACAATAATTCTGAAAGTCATTAGTTTATAAAATGTAATTCTAATCCTAAAATGGATGAAAAATAGGAATCGAGCTCGGAGCGTTACTATGTACAGACTGTACTCGCTGCGCATATAATGAAACGTGACTCACGCAAATAACCCTGAGGGATTAGCAGAGTTTCTGAATTTATGATTGGCGCTATCTCGGCAACATTCACGGTTATACTTCTTGAACAAATATGGATTAAAAATTCTATCTATTCTATAGCCTTATACATGACTAGCTGTTGCTCGCGACTTCGTCCATGTGAAATTAGAAACAGCCTATATTACTCAGCGATAACGTAGCTTTTAAGCGGTGAAGTTTTTGAAATTGTCCTAGTTGTCTTTGAGGTATTTCAGTACATACAAAAATACAAATATTTCCTTAGTATAGATTTAAATAAGTCTGTCTAGCTGACGTGACTAGCCCAGGTGACAGTTCACATGGTTCCAGCGCCATATGTAAATATCTCACGACACTAACACAGTGATTTTACTTAAAGCGTAATTAACAATTTCATTAGTAACTGTACTTAGAAAGGTAAACAATTTACCTAATGAAATTCAGTCTTAAACGACGGGTATTTAAATCGAATAGCAGAACTGTTGTGATGAAGTGATTTTGTTATTTCTACGAAAAGATTTGATTAAAATGGTTAATTGAAGAGAATATTGCTATATTTTTCAATCATTTATATATGTATATAGAAATAATTACGATATACCACTGACTGTAACTGCAAATGTCATCACCAGCTCACTATGTCCCCACTGAGTTAGGGGTGACTAGGTCTTAGTCAACCACGTTAGCCAAGTGCGGGTTGGTTGACTTATATCTTTCTTTGCCGATATGTGCAGGTTTCATCACGTTTTTCATCACCGGCTTGATTAATGATAGGAAGTAATTGTATAGATGTACACAATCCAAGGAAATAAACATGAATCATATCGTGTCATCTTGTCAATCTAATTGAAAAATAATTGTGTTCTCAGTAGTCGTTTCCACGTATAAGCGAATAAAATAATTTTTACATACGCACGCGTGACTCATTCTTTGAAAAACCTTTCCGCTTGAACACATGTTAGCGATATCAGAGATAATGGTTATTACAAACATACGTAAATCTTAGTAGTAAGTTAGATACATGATACTAAATAATAACCCTTTTGAAACAATGTAATGTCTTTATAACTGCGAGGTATGCGTGTTTTCAGTAAATTTTAAGGTTAAGATACTTTTGTCTTAGACTTTTATCCTTACTGTAAGGTGTGACCTTATATTTTTTGTAAACGTTCTGACGTCATGAAAATGACTAAAATTGAATAAACGTTCACGATTTTAGAAATACCTTTAACATTTAAAAGTAACTTGTTAGTAATCACTTAATGACCAATACAAGAATCTGTACCAAGGTAATCGAAAACAATAAGGAACACTTATCTACTTCAACCATAAAGACACGTCATTTGTAAATTTGAGTTTTGTACAAATAGAAAACATATGTATTAGGTTGTAGTTATATTTCTTACTTCTTACTCATATTATAATTGTGAAAGTTTAGATGGATGGATGTTTGTTAGAGTTTGTAGCCTAAACGCCTGAACGGATTACGATGAAATTTAGCACAGACTAGCGATTCCCGTGTGGCTTCACCCGCATAAAATTATAAAAACGTTATTTTATTGTCTACATTTGTCAAATTATCAATTATAAATGTCAAAATGACATGACATGATAACAAACTTGCTTCCTTGATGTTGGCAGCAACTTATGGTCTCTTTCCCACATTAAGGGTTTTATCCAAAATATTTACCCCCTAAGTTTAATGGCATGGAAAATATATAGTCTAAAGCATGACGTAACTGAAGAGCTTTTTATTAAGAAAAGAATTACGTTAAAACATGCTGTAATTGCTGACATCTTAGGCAACAAAGAAGCGTTTATTTACGCTTTATTATAATAGTATAGATGTAGAACATACTGGAAGAACACATAGGTTATCTGCTTTTGATTTTTTTTTTAATTCCACGCGGACGTATTCGCGGGCGAAAGCTAGCATTAACTATAGTTATTTTTCCCCAATGATTCATCATCGCTCATATGCGATGGCCGTCAATGAATGAGATAAAAACCTCACTTACCTCAACAACGACCTTTCATACCATTGGAAGCGTGACAACGGTTTTTATTTCAACGTGAATGTACCAGGGTTGCAGAAGCTATACGGTAACTTCGTGACGTGAAATCGTGTTTTGGCTTTTAAATTTTTTGACCCTAAAATATGCTACCAAATAAGTTTACAACACGTACTTATACAAGGATTAAGGATTATTATAAAAAGTTCCAAGAGAGTGAACAGGGACTGGGTTATACTCACATAGGGATGTCAAAAATCTTTTTCATAGCAAAATAAATGTTTTTAAGCTTTCACTATGATTTTATTTGATAACAACATAACCTATAAAATACTCATGTAATTTTGTATAGCACCAGTTTATTTTCATAACATTAAAGCTAATGAAAAACATCGATTAATAAAACGCTACAATAATTAATTAATGTTTAAAATATGGCGGTAGTTAGTTTGTATTTTAGGAGCGAAAAACTGGATACGGCGGAATTATTGGTGACTGTAACTCAGTACCGACGTTGCAACTGGCTGGAACAAACAGGTTTGGGACTTTGTGCCCGCTCACGACGCGCTAACGAGATTTTGAAACAATAAACGTTTAACACTATTCCGTTAATAGAATATAGGAAAATAAATTTGAATAATAATGTATATTGGGAACGAAAAACGAACTAAACAGTCAGTTTTTTTCTCACAATATGTCTAATGTTACTTAAAAAAAAACATTATTCAGGCAACTCTGGCAAATGTCAGTTTGTTATTCTGGGTTAAGGTTTTGTAATATTTTTTAAAAGAGGCGGATTTAATGGTAACCCTAAATCTATTTGGGTTGAGTGATTGAGCACTTAAACCAATTCACGACAGGAAAAGAAGATTCTCGACTCGACATCTTGTGTGTCTTTTCGTCTGCTTACTGTAACTATTGCAATAAGTAAGGATGGTTATTAAAAATGCAATAAATCAACTACACCGTGTACACCGTAACTGCATTAATTCGTATCCGGCAGCTGGAGAATAAAGAGCAATAACCTCGTTTATAAAACAATAAAAAACGATCCTTTATCCATTTCTAAAGATTAAAATCTTATTGCTTGTATACTACATAAGGTATGATTCAATTTAATTAAAAAATAGTAGGTTTAGATATAAACAGTTTATATCTAAACCCTTGGAGTAAATTTACTTCTAAAAGCGGTAATAAGGAACTAAGGGAATCGGATATAGCGAACTTTCTACATCAACAGCTTCTACGGTTCGCTATTAAAATGTTTAGCTTATTTAACGTTTTAGAGAGTCGATATTATTTTAATAAAATGACTATAAAATTACGCGTAAAAAGGAACGTGAAATTAAAAAAAACTGAATTTTGAAATATGGTCGAACTACCATTCGCTCGCGACCCAATCCGCGTGGAATAAAAAAATAAAGGGAAAATTAAGTAGCTTACGTGTTAATCCAAGCTACTCTCTCCGTCTATGCCAAATTTTATCGATATCCGTTCAGTAGTTTAGGCTACAAACTCTAACAAACATCCATCCATCTAAACTTTTGTATTAGTAAGATTTCGATTTATAACTGATCATTGGTTAAATTAATTTGCATGGAATTTTGAGTATTATTGTTTGAAAGAATCGTCAACAATAATATTGATCGAATGTTGACAATATCAACAAAGTGGTAAATAACTCAACGTCTGGTCACCGATAACGGACGGAAATGGCCTCTTGAATAATGAGAGTCCACATTAGGAATAAGATAAGAGTCAAGTTATTACATTCAAGTAACATCACTTACTAACTTTACGTGTTCTGGTGTCATAGCAATGAATTTAACGCTACCGTAATATGTATTTTCTATGGAAACATTAGACCATTTTACTGCAAAAGACATTTATAGGTTATTTCGGTTTTGTAAACATAAATACTGCCACAAGTAGTATTTTAATATCTCTAAATTTAGCATATGTTTATGAATAACAAAAGCAAACAATTTAAAATCCTAATTTTGAATTTTAACCGTGTTAACATCAATCACATAATATATCTTTACGGTAATGTAACACCATTTTGTTTGAATGCAAAAGAATTTAATATCAATGCACAAAGAACGCAAGTAAAAAAAACGAGTGTTCGATTAATGTAAAAACACTTTCACTTTGAATTTTGAGGTTAACAGAATACCGTGGATAATGTATTAAGTGCTGAATCATCGGGAACCGTTATTTAAAACATTATTCGAATCCACGACACTTGAAAGAGTTTATTGCCTTTCGTAAATCAAGAATATGTACGGTCGTATATTTCCAAAAATCTTTCACGGTCTCTATTGTAGGAAATAACATAAAGATTTTATAAGACAAAGGAAACACGCGTAAGACATGCGTGTTGTTGGAATTGACCTCTCATACCTTACTTTTTGTATTATAAAATTTCTGGCTTCTTTTTCAAATTTTATCAGTATATAAGTACCAATGTTGGATATAACCGGGTTTTAAGGTCCGTTAATCAAACATTTACATTGCGTTTGGGCCAAGAGAAATCCTCGGTTGGTAGGAAATGTTTGTTTTTGGATAAGCTAAGTGATACTCCACGTGTCCGAGCGCACGTTATGTTTAACAACAGTCTACTCATAATATTACGTAAATACCTAATGCTGGTTTCACACGAGGGGACAACAATCACGCATAGAAGTAGACTTGTTAATGTTCTATCTGCGAGTGTGTTCAATAGGAATACTGCAATATTAACTGCTCTGGCTGACTGTGATAGTAATTCTTTTTTTTTGTATTACAGGTTTCCAGGTCACTTCCAGCCAGCATTCAATATCCTCAGAGACTACAGTATCGAGTTTAGCAAAAGAAGTTGAAGATAACAGTCGATATAAGACATTGGAAGCCAATGCTACGCTTTTAAAACTACTAGTCGATGACAAAGATGGCGTTAGCAGGTAAAACACAATACTTCTTATTAAGTATTCAGAATTTCATGAAAAAAACAAAAAATAGCAATCATGTAAAATAGCGACCTATTACCGATTAAAAAAAATATTTATTAGATAGCTGTATAAATACTGAATTAATAAATACAAGACGCAGTTTCATCAAATCACCACATAAACAGATGTTCACTGTCGTAATAGTCTAGTACATGTCTTGCAACGTGCGGTAAAAACATGCAGCTTTCGTTCTTCGTCTGATATGACCGGTTACATTATAGAAATCTTCCTTCAATTAATTTATGCAGTCAAATGCAAGTCGGCATTGAACTTGATTCTTTGATATGTTAATTAATTTAAAATTATAGATGTTAAAAGATAACGACGCGTTAACGTAATCACCTTGTTTCTATTCATTTTATTCGATGCATATGTTAATCGTTTCCGTTCGGTTTAAAAAGCGTCAAAGTTGTAGCATACTGTTTTCAATTTAACCAGGTCATGTATATGCATATTTGTAATTAAATAGTAGGTTACTGAATTAAATAAAAATTTAAGTATATACCGAATATTTTTTTTCAACATAATCTTGTTTACCAAACGGGTTATCGGAATATCCACTGCCGATACTTTAAAAGTTTAAATTAAAACTAATCGGTTAACGATAAAAATTAAAATAAAATAAACTTGACTATCATAAAACTTTGTAGACATACCAATTTATTCTATGAATTGCAATTTATCGCCAGTTCTGAGGTATTTGACATGCTGCATTCGCGTGACGACAACCAGGAGCACATAGACTTGCCGACCTTCCCCGAGGACATGGAGGACGTCCACGTCGACGTCACAGGCATACCGGACGCCGAGGCCGAGTTTTTACAAGGTCTGTATATACCAGGACCTCATAATATCAAAGCCGTACTAATTCCGAATTACATCTTTATCTGTAATCCTGAGTTCTTACAACATCTTTGAATTGTTTCAAAGTAAAGTCGTAAATTCAAGTTACTTCTTAAATAAGTCATGTTCGTTTTTACGTTTCTATCTCAGTAATAAAACATTGGCAACGTATAATTCTGAGCATGTTTTTATTAGACTATTTTGTATTCAAGCACGTCATTAGATTTCCATATGTTCTAATCTTATGACATTAAATGCATGCACTCCGCTAATATCATGGCCCAGAACAAACTTTGAATATAAAATGAGCGGTATTTCTACCCTCTCAAAGGAGTCTATTGATTGATCCTAGTTACATACGTTAGCAATGCCTAACCTAATATAGTTATAGTAATCAGAAATACAGATAGCCTACGTTAGTTCGATCACAGACCGAAGCGTAGTTTGTAAGAACAAAAATTCAACCTTATTTTTATCTCATAAAACTCAATTTCATTTGTTACAAAAATCTGCACTGCTCTCCCTCGACTGGCAGTGTGAACGGTCTCTTACTGTGAGTTACAGAAACATTGATACAATAAATATTCTTGTAGCATAATTAAGAATATAAAAAACCCTGAATTCACTTTATTGATATCACTTTTTATTACGAAAAGAATTTGGTTCCATATTTTGTCCGCAATTTGTAGGGAGTTTGAGGTCAGGCTCTATCTCTCTCTTATTCTATTTGGATTAGTTTATCGGCAGTGGAAACCCACGGTTACATTAATAATGAAGTTCTTTGTTAGCATATCATAAAACACGATTGCTGTAACATAAAGTGATAAAATCACTAACATGTTCGATAACTATTCCAAGTCCGCAATACAAACTGTGATCGTAACTATTAAATGGTAGACGGTAAATCAACATTTTACGATTGCTTTCTTAAGTGATTTAAAACGAGACGCAAATAGACAAGAAGGCGTTCTAACTTTGCCAGTAACATTTGCTTGTTGTTTTCTAATCGGCTGGTTAACTCTAATTAACAAAAAGACATTTTACAAAAACTTTAATCTCAATTGTCTTTGAATTCATGTTTTAACGTCACTAGCACATAATAAAATAACAATTTTATGTTTATAGTTCCGGGTGAAACAGTTCGTAGGGACTCACAAAGATTACGGTACGCAGGTCCGCGGGGCGAGCCTATAGGTGCAGCTGCGGGCATAATGGTGGTGATCACCTGCACCATCGTGTGTCTCGCTTACACCGCCCTCGTCGTCTGGAGACGGATATATATGTAAGTATAGACGAAAAATGTTGTATTGCTTACATTTTATAGCTGCAGTATGTTCTATCCAGGATAGATACATCCTATCCGTATACCATAGACAATAAGTCGTATGGCTGTTCACCACAAACATTTTAATCAAATATTTTACAAGTGTTTTTAATTCTTCGAGATTATTGGTTTAGGGTATCTATAAATTATGTCTTTATAAAAGCACGATGCGACATTTTTCTTGTGACCATGAATAATTTTCTCCTGAGACCAAGACGTTAGGAGCAATACTTGTGAAGGTTAAGTGCCTCTGTTTGCTTAGGTTATTGTATTAATAAATATTTATTATCTACTTTCCAATACAGTAAGTATTTCTCTCACGAATGACGCATATTTTACTGAACTCAGCATGAAATTAAGCAATTCCATTGGACCTTACAACCAGTCTACATGGCACATAAATTTCTCGTCTATTCACAGTAAGGTTTCTATATCAAAACGAGCCGGTTCACGCTGGCTTTATTTGTGGCTTCCCGAGTAATGTGAGCTGACCATTGTGTGGGGTAACTTAATACCGTGTCTTCCCAATGCCCACCGCTGCGTAGGAAGCGCCCGTGTGGGACGGAAACTGCGCCGTAAAGTGTTAAAAACTTATAAATAACAATAGCCACGGAAAGGTTTATTGTTGTTTGATAGGTTGGACATGATAGGGAAAGTAAAAAATGACTACATTATAATGAAGGCGTAACAAGTCACCAATAAAGTTTACGGTTGGAACAATGTATTGTAATATTTTAAATTTACGTTTGTTGTTGTGATATCTTAATAACTCAATTGGAGTATACAATAAACAACTAAGTTTAGTTTGTTATGTAGTTGAATAACATTTAGTTTTTAAAAGCAAGATGTATTCGAGACTATTTAATATTCCTTATGTACAAATTTTGTATGTAAAAAATTGGTGAATGATTATTTACATTCAACTAGTCTGGCTAAGTGTCTACTGGTATCTTTCATGGACTAATATCGTAACTTATTTTTTCAGGAAAAGAAACGGCCTGAAACATGAACTTCTGAGAAATGAGGAGGCTATAGCGGAAACGAGAATTGAAGTAAGTTTACATACACTTTGTACTTTACTTTTGGTTTCTTGGCCGAAAATCCTGGAGCAAGACACGTTATTTGAATTGTTTTAATTACGAAAAATAATTTTGCAACAAGAGTTCCAGTAATCCAGTTACTAGACGTATGTAAATCAGCTCTGAAACTAGCTTTAAACCGTTGAGCTGCAGCACAACAACTAAATTAGTAGCTCACCGCTTAACGCGATGTCTATAACTATGGGACTCGATGAGCCACGAACTGCCCGGTGACTCGCAACTGACTAATATCTCGATGCTAGTACTACAAGAGCTGATTTACGAACCGAACACTTGCGAACTGTGAATTGATCTGCGGATCTTTTTAGTTATGTTACCCGCGTCTACCTGTTACAGCTGGTTGCTAGTCATCCAAGCGGAACATGATTCAACATGAAATGTTATCTCCGATGTTATTGAAACTTGAGTTAATTACGAAATACAGAATTAAATTAGGAAACACCTTTCACTATGAAGCATAAAGCTATTACCTACAAAACAAGTTACTGTTTTTTATACAAAAATGATATCTGGATAGGTCTACAAGATATTCATATTTCAATTTCTAATAGTATGTTTTTGTTCCAGCTGTGAATAATGAAGATGAGCCATAAACATCTTCAGAAGAGCTTTTTTTAAACAAAATTCAGACGATTTTATACAATCTTTGGGTATAAAATATTTTACTATGAATTCTCGAGCAATAAGACTGAATTTCAATAATATGTAAGCCAATAATTCTTGCTTCGTATTTAAAATTTAAACGTAACTCTAATTTGCTACAAGTACAATAGAACCTCGATAACTCAAACCTTGGTAACATAAAAACCTCTATAAGTTCCAAAAATAACATGTTCACTTCCCATCAGAGCCCAAAACTATAACATAGACCCTTGATAACTTAAAACCTCTATAACTTAAAATATTTTGTGTTTCCTTTGGATTTTAACTTATCGAGGTTCTACTGTATCAGAATTTTTTTTATACAAGATGGCAAATGAGCAAGTGGCATCTGAATTTGCCAATAGCGAAGTAGCCATTGCTTTTAGACATTTACAAATGTTTTGCCTACCTTTATTTTGGAACATGAGTTTAGTCATACAAACATGCCATGTGCCATAACAGCAATCTTATAGTCAGTGAAATCATATTTATATCGAAAAATATTTAATTTAAGATTCAAAATATATCTGTGATTTGATAAATATAAGCTAATATCTTCTAAATATAATGTCGATTTAAGGAAATAAATAGTCAAATTCCATAATTTATTTAACGGTTTTTACATTACATTGCATAAAGTACATAAAATACTGAAAACAATTATAGGTTAATATAAAATTGTAGAAAAGTGGCAAAAATGTAATACTAGAAGCTAATAGAACTAGAGAAAAGGTAAAGACAATAAAATGACTTAATAAGTTTTATTTTGTTCATACTTTCTATAACAATTTATTCTTAAGTTATGAGCACACATGACACTTTTTAACACACTTTTTTGACCGACTTCCCAAAAGAAGGAGGTACTAAATTCGTCTGTATGTTTTTTTTTATTAAGTAGTATTGATGTAATTTTAACGATAAAATAAATATACACTTAAATGCATATAAAATGCAATTTTTTATCAGAAAGAAACTTATCAAAGAGTGTCAAGTGTGCCCTGTTTATCACTTTTGTATCACTTTCTGTTTGTTTATGATGTATGTGAAACAAGACCTGCATTGATCAGATCGCTGTGATCGGATCATTTTTTGAGTGATCAATCACAATATGAGCCATTGGTCACCTGACAGACTAAGACATAATCTGAGTGATTCGGTCTTTTAAACCCAATCACTCATGGGTGAGAAATGATCAATCAACACAGGTCTATATGGAACTATTTTTACTTGTTCTCCTTGTGCCTCACTACAACTGGACCAGTGTTGTCTCCAGTTGCTTTGTTATGAGGACCATGAGCACCGTCACAGTACGGCCACTGAAATTAGCAATAATTTATGTATGCTTTATATGTTCATCACATTTTTTTTATAAATATAATTATGAAACATATGTTGTTTGCTTATTTTAACATTGATTTTTTTAACTAAAATTATTAAACTACATATATTTTCAACAAATATTTAATAAAAACCTATTAAATCCCAAAATGTAGTAAAACGAATCAAATACTAAAAACATATATATACATATATTTCCTAAACATAAAATAATAATACTAAAATATGTCACCAAGATAACTATAAAGACTGTTGTTTGTTCGAATTTAAGATATGCTATCTTGTGACAATCAGATAAATAAACCTATAAAACTCCCTGAATGTATGTTTACATACACAACATTATTTGACATAACACACATAAAAAAAAACATATTGACGAATTGAGTACCTCCATTTGGGAAGTCGGTCAAAAAAGTCCTGTCATTTAAAAGTAAAATGACAAATTTATTTAATAAAAAAGTTATCTAATAACTACAAAGCCAGCAACAAAAATGTAACTTACATTTTTACTCCTCCAGCATCTGCATAAAGACACCTTCTCCGTTATATCCTCAATGTCAATAAAATCAACCACTTTATTAATATCCTTTCTAATACATGGGTTGACTTGACCATTGCCAGCTTCATTCGCTTTCTTTATCGTCTGGTATGAGTAGTATGAGATGCCGCCAACAGCAAGAGTTGGAGGCAGTAAGGCAAGCCAATCTTTAACTGAAAATTAAATTCAATACAATGTTAATAAGGTTCAAAATTAATTATTAGTGGTTCATGGAAAGAAATCTCTTGGTGGTCACAGTATGCAATTGCTATAATTAGATTAATACAAGTGTTAGATAGCTAGTGTTAAAGTGTGAAATAGCTAATATAGACATTAAATAAAGGTTTTTCCAAAGTACATTAAGTTATATTATGAAATACTCAGAGTCCTTGACATGTGATTGTTGCATGTGATAAATAATTCATTTTGTCAAGAAGCAAAACTGTTATTGACACAAAAATGCATTGACCTACTTCAGATATTGCATTTGAATATATCTCTTACTTCAATTTTAATCTAATTGAAAAGAATACTGGAAAAACAAAATATATGTTAAGGAAAACTCTCCAAAAAATATACACCCAAATTAAAAATATGAATGTTATTAATTTTACAAATATAATATGCTAAAATTACATTCAAAGGAAAATTATGAATGATAATTGTACGTATCACTTATAAAATTAACCTTAAGACAATAAGGAAAAAGTTTCTCGAAACTGAATTCCCATAGTCATACAATAAAAAAAATATCAAGGACACTATATAGAACGCCAACATTAGAATGTCTGTAAAGTAGCGTATATTAAAACACAACTAAAAGACTACGGTGACTTACATCCGAGGCGAAACCATCCGCCAAAAGAATCAGGAATTGGCAAACTAGCCAAATAATTAGGAATGGTAATCTTAATTACATTCGATATGAAATGCATCTTAACAATACAACGTGTTTAAGATAGAAAGTTATTACACAACCGTTGCGTTGTCTGATTTACAATATACAACACAATTACACTTTACTCTTTTACTAATATCTAACTCCGAATAAGCTTATCTCGTTCAACTTTGCTGTGCTGTCAGCCCAGCTGTCATCTGTCACTCAAAGACATTGTGTCATGTCATTGTCATGGATATGCACTAAAATGTTGACAATCCGAGAAAAATTGCGTTCAACGCGAATTACTAAATGCATAGTCAATTAATAAAATTACATTGACAGCAGTTGTTTTGATTACTTTTAGATTTACCGATGTATTTTGCTCTCGAATAACTTGAAATCGAAACAAATTAAGTTTAGTCCTTAAAGCTGGACTACGACACGTTAAACAATCTTCTGTGAACCTACCAAATTATAGTTTTTAAATGTTGTTAATTTCAGTTTAATGTATTGTCTTTACTAAACAATTTGGGAAATTAGACTCGAAGTTAGATTCTGAACTAGAAGCATTGCTACTAATATTTTGGGAACATATTGATATGTCAGTGTAAGCCTACCTTTATATTTTTACATTACATTTATATTTCATAAATAATCTGTGCCTGTCGTTCGCTTTGGCTGGGTGCGCTTGCTTGTCGTACTTTGTAGTTGTGATTTATTTCATTCAATTTGTTGAGTAATATTCGATGCTATAGTCCTTTATGCAGTGTTTGTAAGTGATATCAGTGAAATTCTGATGAAGGTGGTGACCAATGCTGCTTCACACTGAATATGGCTGACGAAAGACTAGTGGTCCTGAATCGTAGTGACAACTTAGGATTCGGATTTTCTTTGCTCGGCGAAGCCGGTTTGCCACACATTATTTACCAAATTGAAGAAAACTCCCCAGCGGCTCGCAGCGGTGAGGTAAGGCTTAACATCTTTATCCTTCATGAATTTCTAATACAAATTTGCCACTGTATGGAATTACGTTCATATTTTACAAAGTGCATTAGTAAAGCATATTTTATCTCTAAATACATATGTATCCAACATTAATGTTCATTTACACTTTAAAAAATCATAATAAATTTTATTCGTTCTTATCATAAGCGAGATTCTAAATTCAATAATTATGATCATATGCTTGAATCAAAACAACTTGCACAATAGGTTTTACAAATATTGTAATCAAAGTCTGATAAACTTACTCATCTTTTACCTTCTATAAGATTTTTACAATTGCAAACCTTTGCTATATTATCAGATGAAGTCATTGTTAATTCACTTCTGCCCCTGACACTATAAAATGTCACCAAACTTGGAACATAATTGACTCCAATTTATTTAATTACTTTGTACAGTAAATAGAGTTCTTTGTAACTGGGATTGATGTAAATTGAAACATAATTTATGCAACAATAGTATCTTTTTAAACATTGATGATTTAATTGTCTCTGGTTAAAATTGAAGTAGTAAGAAGAGTTAGGTTGTAGATTATTTCGGTTTAAAAGCCTCATAAAAGTACAGAAAAAAAAAGTTATTTTATTATTAAGGTATGTAAAAACCGTTTCCACAAAAGAATAAATTATATTATAAGGAGTTTTGTAATCTTGTCTCTTAATACTAAATGCTGTTAAGTCTACATACCTGATATTTTTATTTGATTCAGTGCTTTAACCTCGAACAGTCAGTCCCTTATGTGTTTGTTAGTATTAAAATGTACTCATTCATCAAGTTGATAATACTTAATCATGCTATGAATGGATATCCTTATCCAATTTGGCAGCTGTTTACATTGAATTATGTATGTCAACCTTATCATAGCTGAATTTGTCTTATTAAAAGTATATACCGTAAATTATTTATATTTATTTATTACAGTGATAGTATAAGGGTAGTTTTCTAATAAGGGAAAAGGATATAGGTTTAATATGAGAACATAAATACAATGTTTTCCTGAAATTTATTATTTTTTTGACCTTTTGGCAATTCATCATGTGAATTGTTAAGTTATTTGCTTCTATGAAATAACCAATCTATGTATTAATTTATCTTTAATGTTACCTTTAGTATTTACTTTTTGCCAAATAAAAAACTTTAGAGAATGATCTACATGTCTCATTGTACAAAACAAAACCCATGTGATGAAGTTACATTTCTCTTAAACCACATTTAAATCCATTTTAATCCACTCTATGTTTAGATGCCATAGAACTTTACAAATCCATTAATATTCCTATTGATTATTTACATTAGTATTGCAGCTCAGTATAGTATTGTCTATATTCACCTGATTATTATCTAATCAACACTAATCTAAGTAAAAAATCGTTGCCAAGGTCACTGACTTTTTCACAGTTTGAATTATCAAGTTTACAAGTTATAGTTTACACTTTAACTATAATGTATAGAACTTAAATCTAAACTACAACTTAATGAATCCCAAGGCTTTCATTTTTGCGTAAGAGTAAAGGGAAAAGTAGAATCAAGTATAAAATTACGACGACGAGAAAGTCTAAGAAAAAAAATTCAATACGGGTCAGTGCTGGTAAAGTGGTCTAGAAAAAAAAATCGGCACGCGACTACGCGCGATCGATTCTGTCGATGATTTCAGTGATTACTTCATTTATTAAATGATCGCATTATATTATTAGTATGATTACCGGGAGTTTATTCGCAAAACAAATTGCTACTTAATAACTTACTATTGCTAAAAATCTGATTTTGTGTTTAAATTTACTACAACTTTGTCACTTTTAGTCATTATTTTTTGCAAGCCTGTAAAAAATACAAGGCTAGTTAGCGTATATTTGAAGCATATAGTCTGTCTGGCGTCTGTCGTTGTAAGTGCTTAAACGCGATGCCTCATAAATAAGAGAACCAATTAGGTCTTTATGTTCGACCTAAATATCTTTCGATATTGTACGATGACTCGTTAAATAACACTGTCGGTTTCAGAGTTCGTGTTGCGAAGCGTTCAGTAGATTATTTTAATAACCGAATTAGATCGTCGTAACGTTTAACATGCCGCTGTTGTGTGGTAAAATAATAGTAAATTCCTGAGTGTTGCAACCTATATGTAGCTTGTGATGTGATTTTGAATTTTGAAGGACAATTTAAAGAACTTTTCGATCAAAAATTTGAATTGTAAGAGGAAAAATTCAATTATTGTAACGTTATTCTATTGATTACTAAAAAAATATGTTTGATTTTATACGTTCATTATTTGATTTAAATTATCTTTGAATGTATTGAATTGAAGGAATATAATTTTATCGTATTTATATTGATTTAAGTCCTTCGAAGACTTAAATTTTTCACCACCTGTTACTGATAACTTCTGAACATGTAGATAACAATTTCAATACAACAAAGTATATTTCTTTCGATCCACACATCGTTGTTAGAGAATTGTGGATAAACTCTCGTATCGCCCATTAGTCCGTCTAATCATGCGCGAAAATGTTTTATCACAATAGCAAACTTGCTCTCCATTCCATAACTGCGTAGTCTACTCGTTATTGCGGGAATTAGAATACTTGCAACATTATAAATCGTTTATTTCTTCAACTTTTAACAATATTGCATACTAGCTGTTACTCAGGGCTTCGCCCGCGTAGCCTTTGTTATTCACAGATAAATTACCTTTCTAACGGTAAAAGAATTTTTAAATTCGGCCATGTAATTTTTGAGTTATTTCAATACATACAAAAATACAAATCTTTCCTTTTTTATAATATTAAGTATAGATAACTTCTATCTCAATCGACGTTTAAGTAATTTATTTAAAAATATAGATGTAACATATTTTGGTTTATATTACACCTACGTTCTTACGTACCGTGAGAAATTACCGTCTATAAGTAGAAATAAATTCTTACCTCTACAACGTGTATTTAACTTTGAGGATGTTTCTTAATTAATGTCTGAGTGGTAGTTTTTTTGTAATACCATTATTTTTTATCGCGTGAATCATTGTCAATTGTGTAGGACATCTGATATATCATGTACCCGAACTCAAGTTTGAATTGAATAAATGTTTGTTAGAAACGAATTGCGAAACATTTTGTGATCGAATTTTTGACTTATAAAAAGAAGTATATGAAAGTTCTGTTTTCTGCTTACTGTCTTATTCGACGAGGCTTATCTCGTTCAACTCATTGTATAGGAGCTTCGATACTCCACTGGTACAATGCATCCTCCGTTGCAATGCGAATGAAGTAAAACGCAAATTCTTCTTGACATTTTACTACATATTCGTAGTAGTGAAATTTTATATTTTTGGTTTAAATAGTACTCAAATTTCTACGTGTCCCTATGGACTTGTTCGTGTACAAATGTTTTCTTTTTATATTCGTCTCGTGTATTAGTTTCTTTGTTTTCTGTAAGATGAAACGTACGATTGCAGCCCTCGTATTGTTAGAAAATATCGGAGAGAATTTTCCATCCTGTGCAAACAACGTTTTCATTTACTCGCCGATTGGTTTCCTTTGCTCTGTTCCTTTACTCACCGGATCTGTTCCCTTTTGTTCCGATAAATATTATGTTATTGTCCGTGACCGAGATTCTATAATAATATAAAATAGTTTAATACAAAAAATATACTTGATAATCAGATAGTTTCAGAGGTCGAGGGCTTTTGCTTGTTTAATATATAACAATATTTCTAACGTTGCAAAAGAAGCGATATTTAACCCATAATTGCATGATGATGCATTTATACATTAGTCTTTTCTTCCTTTCACAGTAAACTATTTTGAAAACAGATTTTTTTTTTATTTTCCTCTTAATCTATGTTTAATTTACTACCCATTTTGATTTACGGTATTTAAAAAGGAAAAATCTTGTATTTGAGGGTTAAATAACATGTTTAATTAGTGGTAATTTAAGGTAAGTAGTTGTTTTAATTGAGTAATGTAAATTAACATCAGAAAGAAAGTTGAACGCTAGCGTGACCGCTATGAATTGCTCCAGATTCCAAACTAGATTTCATGATGCTGACGCAGAATTCGTAGTTACAGTCTAAAAATAATGCTGCCCAGATGTCTAATTTCCTGCTCTTTCAGTTCCAAATAAAATAAATCCGAATATTAAACTAATTATTATTTTTTTACATTTTGAAGGAAATTCTTTGAATATTCTGCCACGAATTTTCCACACCTTCGCAAACCATCGCCCTATTGTCCTGTAACTATGTATGGATGGATTTTTCACTAATCAGTAAAAATTATTGATTTCATTTGTCGTTGATTACAAACAGCTCATATTTCGTTAGCCGAAGGAAATCCACCTTGTCGTTTTGACCCGATATTGACTTGTACTTTTATGGTTTCTTTGTATAATTGAAACTTAAGTCATTTTAGTGTTAGTTAATACGATTTATTTCGTTAAACACTTGGGATAATCAAATAATATTACTTACTTACTTTACATTACGTAAACTGTTCCATACAAAATACGAGTGAAAACGATCATCATCATCCTCTTTATCCTACTCCCGTAGGGTCGGCACAACAGGTTCTTGTCCTCCAAATAACTCTAACATACGTCATCTCAGTCATCACTTCCTCTTTGATCATGTCACCTTTCACGCAATCCATCCATCTCTTTCTAGGTTTACCTCTACCGGTGTACCCTTCCACACTCATAACTAACGTTCTCCTTGTAACATGTGATTCATCCCTCCTCATAACATGCCCATACCTTGCTAACCTTTTACTCCTTACCTTCTCTACCACTGGGACTACTGTGAAACTTCCTACGAGTGAAAACAATAAAATGTTATTTACATTTTGTTTTTAGCAGCCTGTACTTCTATAGTCCTGGTATTCCTGGGGTTATGTAATAGGTATTTGTTCTAATAAAACCTTTAAAAATATCGTATGATAAAAAAAATATCGGTGATATTGAAAATTTACACTAAAATTTCCAAGGCTCGTTATTACCGCGTAAGCATGTAAACATATCATCTTGCAAAAGATTAACAAGTTTTTTCTGTGGTGTAACATTTCATTAAATTGCATAATCGCACATGTGAAATGTCGATCGGTAATACAATGCTAGAATGCTCTCACATTTTTTTCTGAAAGAATCCAAGAATGTATTGTTTGTTTATAGAGAATTTAATGGAGATCCACTAGACTATTACTGAAGCACCAAATACAAGTTATGCTGGCATAAAAACTGATTTAAGTTACTACTAGGTGTTGCTTGCGACTTCGTCCCGTAACATTAAAAAAATTAAAAATGTAAAGCTTTTGTTGTTTACAGATATTTTTTTATGTAAAATAGGATGGCAAACAAGCAAGCGGCCACCTGAATACACCGAAATGGAAAGCGACAGCTGCCAATAAACATCCGCAATTGCAGATGCGTTGCCTACCTTTAATTGACGGAGGAGGAGACGCACATAAAGAGGATATTTCACCTTCCTATGCGTCTCCCCCACCGTCAAATCCACCTACAATTACCTTTTTAATGGTGAAATAATTTTTGTAATCGTCCCAGTAGTTTTTGAGTTATTTCAATACATACAAAAATACAAATCTTTCCTCTTTATAATATTAGTATAGATAATGTAACCTTTTTATATGCCCATATGTTTAAAGTTCTTGTTTTCAATGGGTATATTTATAAAACGTTAATTGTGGTCATTCAATAATCGACGTCTCACAGTTCTGTTCTACAACCGGTGCGTATGTTTCGACATTCATTAATCTTATGCAAATTGCCATACAAGTCGACACTGCCGGAGTTTCAAGTATATTGTGACTTTCTCAGTAATACACGCATGTAATTTAAAATCTTTTTAGTCCTGCCATGACTTTGGTAGTGGATTTAACAGTCCTTAAGTCGTAATATAATTTTTACATACGATATATATTACCTGTGGGCATCACAAAAGTCTGTTGTAATGTAAATTCAAAGTAAAACATCTAAAACTTAAAAAATGCGTGTACATAAGTTTCCTGAACGTTAATCGTCTACAGCTAAAGATTTTGCATATTGTCCGTTTAAAAATTATAATCCTAAGTACGTTGGTAACGTTTAAAAATTCATATCACGTAAATCGGAATCATGCGTTAAATTAACAACACATTCTTCCGGTGTCTATGAATTCTTGTTACAAACAGTGTTACATTAGTCAATCCCATCTGTCATGATATGATGTTTGTCGCAACGTCCCTAGGGAGCTATCGTCCTATATGGCTATGTAAATAATATAGGAGCATGAATAGATTACCCATTCAGCTGTATAGACGAGGACGATAATTTCATACCCGTGATACCTATTCAATGATATATTTTGACGCTGCAATGCAGTTTATCGAAAAAGTTAAGATAGCAATACATAGGTGCTAAATTATAGCTCATATGGTGACAGTTGTCGATACGTCTTCATGTGGGAAGGAAATTTAATTCCTTGGTTGTATATGTTTACCAGTTACGTCATGTGTATGTGCCACGGCCATTGAGTATACGAGCGACGGAACGTGACCGACTCAGAGTACGAGCATTGTAAAGGACAACTGTTATCCTTAGCATATTTACGAATTTCCCCTCGCTAACGGGACAGTAAAAAACTCTTTAAATTTTACCATGTTATACCTCTTCAAAAAACATCTTTACATTAAAAAGTTTTATGTTTTTGTACACGTATTTCCACATTGACATCCCAATGTTAAGCTGGCTAGGTGCTCAGTTTTAACGGACGTAGGTAAATAAAGTGTGTAACGGGTTTTAGAATGATACATTTTTTGTCTCTACTTTTGTTCTTCTCAATAAAATATATAAATAATTATTCTCTTTCAATGTAAAATAAAGGTACTTGGGAGCTTGATTGCAGTTAATATTTAATACGCTTTATATTTACGTTTAATATTAATTCTTATCCTTGTATTCCTAATTGTATGTAAATTTTACTTATTCCGGACAAAAAGTATAGTACCGCGTTAACGTCCATTTTTATGATTATTACATCGTTGAAAACAACAATAAAAATACAGAATACACGTGCAAACATATACGATGTAAATATAAATATCTCGCAGTACTCTTCAATTGTTCTTAGTTCGTTTTTTGTTTATGTTTTAATTTTTAAAACCTTCAGTTAATAACTTGTAGTTAAAACTAAAGGTGTGTAAATGGCATTAGATTTTTAAAATCCTGTTCCAAATGTTTGATTAAAATTATCATATTTTTTTTCTGTCTATAGTCGATTGTGGCATGTTATGCAATATCGTTTATCAGTTGTTAATGCTAATAATGTGCGGTCAATAACACTATAGATATATTGCGTTGATTGGCCAGTATAAAATGCGACTACTTTCCCTTGCTAGTAGCTTGTTTGTCTACTTGTGATATAAAAGAAAGCTCTGAAAGAGGGGCGTATAGGACGAAATCGACGAGACGTGGGGACCGAGTCGAATGGGCGCAGTAGGCGTTTTCATGCACCATAAAGTTGCAGTCACACTCGACTTGTGTTTGTGATGAAATATTTTTTTAATATACAAGCAAATATTTCGTTTAAAACGTGATAAAATTGATCCGATGTATGATTTTTGAAAATATTTATGACCGTATATTAAAAAAAATGTATTATTCGTCTAAATATGATGATTTTATTAACTCAAAATGATAGTAGAATTTGGATTTTTATGTGCGGTAAAATAAAGATTAGTAATATTACTAAATTTGTTGTCTTTATCTCTTTTATTCAATACTTTGAGTGAGTGTTTCAGTATTGCTCATAGATCAGATATGCATCATATTGATTAAGTTCGTTCAGAAAAATCTAGAATAAAGTTCAATTAGGAGCCACCTTTAGTGCTCAGGTCGCACACTTCAACAATAACTCGTGATGTTCGTCGTAGTACGCTCTGCTTATATAACCCCGTGTTACTCTTTCTTTTATTCCTTTGCAATCTGTGAGCTACCGACTGACAAATATGCTCACTGAATGCGTTTTATTTCAAAGTCTACTGTTCTAACCTCTCACTGTTCTGAAGATTGTATGAATATATAACTAATCTTATTATAATCAAGCTAGTATTATTATAATCAAGCAATCTCCCAGTGTGTATAACAACTTGATTGACTTCCTAATTAACCTTTGTAAAGGTTTCTTATTACTTAGGTAACACGTTACAACAGGTAATATTTTAGATTAGGAGATATCAAGTATCGTTGGTAAGACAAACAAACGAGTAACAATAAATAACCTAGAAAAATAAAGTGTATTCAAGGTCCATTTAATGTCTGCGTCAATATCAGCTGTTTCACGAATTTTTGCGTGTTTTTTTAGCGACCAATAGTTAAATTCGTTTCCTTCTATTTTTCATTATGTTACAAATTTTATTCACACATCTTGATGGTTGGACGTCTTGACTGTCACGACACTAGGAAGAACTATTCATTATTTTCTGTCCGTTAGCACTGTTTTCTCATATTAAATCCTACTTAATATTATAAATGCGAAAGTTTAGATGGATGGACGGATGTTTGTTAGAGTTTGCAGCCTAAACGGCTGAACGTATTTCGATGATGTATGGTTGATTGATGTAGAAGATAATCTGGAAGAATACATGAGATATTCACTTCTGTCTTTTTTTTCAATTCCACGCGGACGGAGTCGCGGGCGAAAGTCTATAATAAAACTATACCTTAGTGTTACACATCTCTGAGTGTGTGGTAAATAAAAAATTTTCGTCGTATTATTACTGTAAACTTGTACGTCATTAACGCGGTGTATTGCATATAGTATTGAGTCACGCACGTTTATGTTATTCAGAACTTTTTATCGTAAGTCTTTGAATTGCAATGTTCGTTCAATGGAATGTAATGAAACGTGATATATGTATGTACTTGAACGATTTTACATTCGACCCACACTCATTTACCAATAATATGTAACTCCTAAAAATGTAAATTTATTTAGGAATCTGGTCATCCAAGTGTTGAAATGGTTAGTGTGAATTTTATGGTAATTTTATGATAGTGTTTGAAAAAGGCTTAGCGAAAGCGGAGATCACACGCTATGCGTTCAAAAAGACCCATAACATTTTCACATTGTGGGATACAAAGAATTACATTAAATTAATTTTTATTTCATAAGAATGGTAGTTTATATATCACTTGTAGCAACAAGCAATGTTGGTTCCAATGTTTTAATATGCGCCATAAAGGTTACATAGAGTTCAGGGGTCCGTAAATACGGGCCACTTTGTTATTACCAGCAACGAGAAATTAATTTACAACCTGGTTCACCTTTGACGTGGAAGTGTGGGACGTTCGGCGAGTAATTCAAGCTTCCGCTGCGCCCTTGTGCGCGGGGTTTGATCTAATTTATCTTCTAAATTTGTGATCCATTAACGGACCCCCGCGCGATAACGGAGAATCGACGTAACGCGGACGGACGCATACGCACGCACGCCACAACGCTGTTACATCTCGGCCCGATACTACGTATGTGCCAGTATCTAACAGTTTCCTCGAGGAAACGGACGATTTATCGATGCAAATACATTTTATATTTTATAATAAAAATATATACTGTTTTCAAAACAAACCTCCCGTGCCTAGTTTGTCTGTCGGAGAAGTGTTAAAATCAAAAGTGAAGTTGTGACGTTTTTGGCATTGTTTTTAGTTGCAGCGCCTAACATACGGATTTTTGTGACGAAACAATGAATGCAGTGACATAGTTTTTGTTCTATTTTTTACGTCATTCAACCAAGTAAGTGTATACGATAGTTTGAAGTGCGACTTTTTGCAATTATACTTTTAAACGTGATGTTTTGGTTATAATAAATACGACCATCATTGGTGCATCATTAACGGTTCCCTGTAGTGATACCGATTGTTTATGCCGTAATGTCGATAAGTTTAATAACAGTCGAGTTTTGTTTGGCTTTCCACTCAACTAAAAGCAATATCTGTGCGTGTTATGTACATTGAAACATTTTATTTAATTAAATAATGTTTTTTCATTAGATACCAATGATTGCATACTTTTGCTTATCTTCAATCAACAAATTGTTGAGTGACTATTGATAAAAGTTAAGCTCTACTTTAATCCAAAAACTGAATTATTAAACTTTTTTATTTTTAAATTATTTACTAAATGTATTGTACTTAAATTTGTTAAAAAGATGTGGGAATTAGTTTCGTGCGGAATATGTCACGCCTGTCGTGTTTAGGGCCTTGCACTATCGTTAAATTGTATCCGTAGATTACTGATATTTACATACAAATTACCAATTTGTGTTCGACTGAGTCATGAGATACTATGGTAATTAGAATCGATTAATCACGGTGTAGTACAAGGCGGTAACTCGATACGAGATCGAAGGCCGCTCGGGTAGCGGTTAAGGCTCGCGGGTGATAAGTGTGAACGTAATTGATAGGGACAACGTATCGCCATTAGCAGCTGGTGCGGAACGACTTGCATGTTGTACAGTCGAGGGCATTTATTTCCTACCTATTTTGGTGTAGTCACAATGAACACATTTTGTATAGATACAAGTACTGAATTGTAGCTTTTGTGGTCACACTTTTCTGTATGATATTCGACCAAAGTGGAAACTGAATTGAATTCTTTGACTGCACATATTTTTAATATACCGTTTCCAATAAGTAACTGTTACATACACCATTAATCTCGAGAATATTTAGGCTACAATATGTATCAAAGATTTTTTTAGGAAGATATATCAATTTTACAGTTTTAGGTAAAAATGCAACAGTACATCTAATCTATCTCTATCGGGTTCAATATTTCACCGTAAACCGTATTGAATTTACTGTTATTTTAATGTGTATTTGTAATCTTTATTTCAAATACATTGTACATTTGCTGTTTACTGCAACTCAAGGATAGACTGGCTCTGTGACTAATTTTATGTAGACGTAGTATTATAATGGGTTTCCACTGCGGAAACAATTATACTAAAACGTGTTGTCTTTTTCATATTGTCAATAAGAATTGAGACGACAACATATTTTTAAATGATTGGAAACCAACAGTAAAAGGAAACGATAACGAGACATGTTGTTGAAATGTCCCAAAATTAATATCTTATCATTGCAATTTTTTTTGTTATTTGAATAAACAACTTTGAGTGTTTATATGTTATCGAAATTAGTTCGGTATTTTATTTCTATCAAATTACAACATTCCTGATAAAAATTTCAAATGTTATAATGGTAGGCTTCAAATGTTATAAGGCTAATCTCCAAAAATATTCTCAGCTATATTTCCAAGTTCAATTCGAAACGGCGGTCATTCCAGCCGCTGTAATATGCACAGGAATGCTATGACGAATTTTTATCAAAGAATTTCGTGAGCGTAACATACGATCTTTTTAGGCGTTGCAAGGATGTTTAGTTTTTACCGAATACATTTTAAACTGGATACGTATGTTCCATTACAGGTCGAGGCTGGAGATGTATTGCTCAAGGTTAATGGGACTGACGTAAACCGGTTCACGACCAAAGAAGGTAAGGAGCCAGCCAGACGCGTATGCCTCGTCTTCCAACATCCCGAATCTTCAATTAAATTGGTCAATGTTGAACAAACGGACAACATACCCGTAGACAGACTTACTAGTAATGTAACACCAAGTACAATTTAAGAACTAATAAACTGAGGCTAAATTTTATCGACAAACGACTAATGGAAAGATTGGAAAGTCTGAAACATGTCTATAGACTGTAGAATAATCATGTCGGTTTTATTACCTTTTTCGCATACTGGTTAATACATTTATGAATTTTACATGTGTGTTTAAACGTTAATTCGCAAAATTGTAGTCTTTATAAAGTTAGAGACCTGACATAAAAATTACCGAATTAAAAGTGAATGCAAATCTTCTATGGTTTGGTTTTGTACACGCAGTAAGACATCAATTGTCCGTGTTTGAGGTTTTATACTTCATACCGCTAATTCAATGATCGTGCTATTACAGTCGTGTGAAACACGCGAGCAAGTAATTTACGTTTCACGCGTGCTTTTGCATTGATTTACTAAATGTGTCGATATCTTTATATTTTTAGGTTAAAACTTTGCCACAGTTGATAGCCCACTCTTGGTAATTTTTAAATTACTTAGTAGATGAAGCTTTATTTAAAAAAAATATATTGTGATAATGAAATACCGAATCTGGTTTTCAAAACTATTTCTCAGAAATGGTCGAAATTGTTTCGATACAACTTAGATCTTAAAACGATAAAGCGTGTCCACAAATTTGTTGCTTGCGCAGTCGAGTGATGACATTCTATAGTTTCTTTTACAATCAGATTTTTAATCAAACAATACCCCTTTGTAATTTTGTAAAATTACCTAAGCGATAACATAAATATCAAAAGCACAATCAAGTTAATTATTGCTATTTATTGGCGGAATAATATAGAGTTACAAAGAGTTAGATAAGACCTATTGGTATGAATTTCCTTATTTGTTAACTCTCGCTGGCTAGGTAATGTTAGAAGTGAATCAGCTGAGTAAATTATGCATGCTCGTGATAATAACGAATGTTGCACGATCTCTTTTACAATTCTAATGAACATGTTAACTCAAAGAAAATAAATTAGAGCAATTTCAAATTTATTATCATAGTTGGTTTTAATCAATAACGTTTTTATGAAGATGAAACGAAGTGGTACTTTTAGAAATAGATTACAAAAAAATTATACTTTGATTGTTTTTGGCAGCAACGAACTTTAACAATCAAAAAGTCGACCTGAATATACTCTGTACAGTGTCCTGTTTTCAACTATAAAAACTTAAACGGGATACAAAGAACTCTTCGCATTAAGATACGATATGAATCTATGAATTAACCCTTATATAGTAGGTATGCTATGTACCATTAAGCATTAAAAAAACATTTCTGTACATTACAGGTTATACGCTATTCTTATATAACTCTCGCTTTTCCCACGTGCATTACGCGAACGCATTCAATTTGTTTCAATGACTTAATTTGCCTTAATATTTTGTTATACCGTTATATTTTGTTTCAGTTTTAAAATGTTTGCGACTTTCGTCCGATCCCGTCACTTTAAGACTGAAAAAGGGTGAGTCTCGCTCTATTCCATTTAATGTTTAAGTTATCAGTATGCTTGGAGAATGAACAACGAGCGAGCCGGCCTTAAGTAATAAAACTCGAATTCCCAAATGATTCTGTCGCGTCTGTTCAGTTGCTCCGTACAACTAGTTATTTTCCAGACATATAAATCAATCTATTTTGATTAAACAATATAGAACACTATTGTGTTTTTCCTTTTTGATGTTTTAGTATTATATTGATAGAGTACGGGAGAGGGAAACGAGCGCTTCTTACTTGGAAACTGACGGTTGGAGCTGGCGCGATGCTAGCCGCTAACGGCGGTCTACCATAATATCATTACGTCAACTTGAAAGCTTCTCAAGCCCGAATTTCCAATG
Organism: Papilio polytes; assembly: GCF_000836215.1. NCBI lineage: Eukaryota > Metazoa > Arthropoda > Insecta > Lepidoptera > Papilionidae > Papilio > Papilio polytes. The sequence goes on from NW_013525473.1 coordinate 4,581,054, forward strand.
CCATAACAAAGTTACCGAATTTTCACAAAAAAATTCTTGCTTAAATCATTTGTTTTGGCACTTAGTTAAAGAACTAACTGCTGCAAGTGCTTAGTGTATGCTAAATATAGTTGTTTTATGTTAAAAGACTTTGTTAGTAATCATTTAATGATGAATTTTAAAGTAAATAGATATCTGGATATAGGCACTTTAGAATAATAATAAAAAAAACTTGTAACAGACTTCGTCCGATAAGAAAAAACAATGAATTTATATATAGCACTTATCATATATCTCTTAAAGTTATTTATCTAAAACTTGGTAATTCCAACAATAGAATATTTGACTTCCATTGTTGACGGAGATAAAGTCAAGTGGATATATCCTGTACACAACAAACTATACGTATCTTGAACAATGTAAATATATGACTCATACATCTCAATCAAGGATCAGTTCAACAATGATTCAATTTTACTACTATTGTGCAGTTAGTATACAGATGTTTGAATATACTCGATTTTATCACAATACTAGCTGTTGCTCGCAATTTCGCCCGTGTGGAATTAAAAAAACAATAGAAAACTTAGCCTATGTTACTCACTCATAAAGTAGTTTTTTAATGGTGAAAAATTTAGAAATCGGCGCAGTAGTTTTGAGTTATTTCAATACATACAAAAATCCAAATCTTTACTTTATTATTGGTATAGATTTTGAGGTAATTGTAGTAATAAATCTTGTGTAAATAGTGTGTGTGGTAAATCCTTCAATGGTGTTTATTCATATTATTGTATATGTTATAGTGGATTGTATATATCTGTGGTATTTTCAGACCCGGAGATCAAGGCGAATGTAAGACGTTACATATCGGCAGCGGGTGAGCGACGGGCAGCCGCGGCGCGCACAAAACGCGACAAGTAAGCACAAACAAGGTCTTTATATCAATAGTGTTTAATTTAAAATATAATAAAACTGGATTTTCTCTTTGTAATATCAAAAGAAAAGGTTCAGATTTCGGGAAGATGTATTTTCGTAGTTAGCTACTATAATTACTAAATATTAGTATTGCATTTAATTTTTTCCTCTGGCTGTGTCTGTCCTTAAGCCGCGTTTATTTCGGGTAATCTCCGAAACGGTTTGGCCGATTTCGGCCGGACTTTCACTGAAGGGTAGCTTACGATGGCGGGCATATAATAGGTTACTTTTTATCTTAATATCGCATGGCCGAAGTCGCGGTTCACAACTATAAACATATTAAATTCTTGTACATTAGGTTATAATACTTTCTAGTAAAAGTTTTTGGTCAACACACTAGGAAAGTGACTTTATCCCTCTAGTAGTCTTTTGATACGACTTGATCTCTACGATGTATGTAAGTACAAGCTTTCGCCCGCGACTCCGTCCGCGTGAAATTAAAAAAAAAGTGAATAGGCTATGTGTTCTTCCAGACTATCCTCTACATCTATGCCAAATTTCATCGAAATCTGTTCAACCGTTTAGGCAACAAATTCTAACAAACATCCATCCATCCATCCATCCATCTAAACTTTTACATTTATAATATTAGTAATATTATTAACATAGATCACGAAAGGATAAAATAATAAGCAATATTGATACTTAATACTCACATTAAAAGAGCCGGTGAATAAACTCTATGTACGTGAATTTTGTTTTATTATTTGCTTTTAATTTTTCGTATATCGTTCAACTTTTTGTGAGCCATCGATCCAGCTACGGAGCATTTTAAATTAATTCTGTGTGTACAAGCCGTAAATTGATGTTGGCTTTCGATGCATTTATTAACGCAAAACCTCTCTATATATCGTTTAATATTTTTTGTAATACATTTCATTCACAATAGCTAGTAATATATATTAATAGCTACTAATAAAAACTCTTAACATAACCATCAACAAAGTTGTAACATTTTTTTTAAATACACTTTTAAAAAGCTTTAATGGGCACGTCTTTGGCATTTCTATTTTCGTCTACGTTCTATTTTTAGCATCCCATCGTTTGTAACGGAAAGTCAGCCCTCGAGACAGGCGATATCCGAAAGCGATAAGTGATAGCCGGAACCATATGCGCGGTAGACAGGGGTGGCTACCCTCCGACCACACGTCACAACATGGGGACGACATGTGACGCACCTAAACTACGTTCGTGGTGGACAGGGCACGTGTCAGCCGTTTTTTAAAAATGAATTAAAAACATATGATTCATTTTGTGTTTTTACAAACATGAAGTGTATATCAAGATTTTTTTCTTATGCAGTCATCCTTTAATTGTTCTTAGAAGTTAAACTAGTTATAGTTT
>NW_013525473.1:4583414-4604671 GCF_000836215.1 Papilio polytes
AGAGGACATTTCCCCTGCCTATGCGCCTCTTTTACCGTCAAATCCACTTTTCCTTTCCATCCAATCCACTTAAGAAAAGGGTGGAAAGTGACTAAAATTAGATCTCCTCTTTTAGTCAAATAGTAAACTCTTGTGCGATTTTACACATATTTATGTTACATAGAGTTGTCCACAGAAACATCGATGGTAATTTCGATTTAATTAATGCATTGCAAAGTTACCAGAAGTGGGCATACCTCAGCTAAAATAGACTCCTTGAAACAAAAGTAATGTGACGTTTATTACGAGGGTGACTGAAATAGTACCAGTAATGGTTTATCCAATTAAAAACCTCCACAGGAGACACCGGGAGAACAATATCGTATTGTATCACGGAATGACGCAATTAATTTTGTTAAAAAAACCATCCGTCTAAGATCTTTAAAAAATAATTACTTTGAATTAATTTTACGCTTATTTTTTAGTTATTTGTTACAAATAAATCGTATTAATCCCCTAAAGCAGGCGCACATCTTTGACTAAACAACGGTTGTGCGATTGTCGATTGTTTCGCAGACAATTCAACTGTTTTGCACAATTAAAAATCGAGTAGTGTGCGCAACTCTATATAAGCTTATAGGAATTAAAGCGTGACTAAACAGTTGTTCGATAGTTTCGTCAAAGGTGTCCGCTTTAAGATTGCATCTTTAAGTAGACAATGGTTAATGTAAGACGCAATTGAAACGATCTTTGTTCGAGTGTCGTGATGGTTTATAATGTAAGCAGGTTTTCTTCAATTACCTTGATATTTATACCTTTTTTTTACACAACGGGATCAATAGATTGTTACTGTGAATGTACAATGTTTTGTTTTGTTTTTATTCTAAGGCAGAAACAGTTTTTAGACTATGTTTGTATCAAAATTTGTTTTTATAGCGAAATATATAAGTGTATTTTCTCTAAAGTACATATTTAAACTATTTCTAAGATGTTAGTATTGTATAATAACAATAACAATACTCTTTTATTATTGTCCCATTGCGGAGGAAAGTTGGCAGCAAAAGTTTTTCGCTAAATCCATCCGTAAGTTTTGGTTCGAACGCCGGAATGAAAACAATGCCAACGGACCGGACTTTAATTAGCATACCACGTTGTTTTATGTAATAAGGAATAGATAAATTATTGTATCAAATGTTACAATTATCGTTTCGTAATTTCCGCGTAATATTTGAGTAGTTTTAGGAATGTTGAATTAAAAAACAAAACCTGTGACAATTATTTAAATAGTACATCGTTTCTATGTTAATAGTATTAATTGAAATTCGTAGAGCAATATTGAATCCCACCTATTTGGAACGTGCAATACGTTAACAAAAAGGGCATGGGGATTGGTCAATTTACATACATTGGTTAGGTAATTATGGCGCGGCGTTGGTAGCTCCAAATAAACTTCAAACCAAATATAATTACAGAAAAAGCGTCAATTATGTGGCTTTTACGGACTAAATTTCTTTTACCGATTAACGTATATTAAATGAATCGAATGAGTAATAAATACTATATATTTAGAAGTCATAACAGTTAACTCTTGTATATTTCCTCAGGTCCAGCTCTCCACCATCGAGTATCTCAAACAGTAACTCGATTAGTAACTCGAATAGTAACTCATCGAGTAAATCATCGAGCAACGGTTCCGACGTGGTGTCAGGAGATAGCTGCGAAGCTTTGCTGACGGAAGAGAGGACGCGCGGCCGGCCCACGCAGCCAAAGTTCGAAGCCTACATGATGACCGGCGACCTCATGCTCAACCTCTCCCGAGTGGAACACCCGCATCATAACCACCATGCGCCTACACATCGCACGCATTATCATAGGTGAGCAAAATTCCAATTGCTATAAGTACAATTGGGGAAACTAGCAGTGTTCCACCTTAAAAGCTACAATAATGTAGACATTTTGAAACAAACAATACAACCGGCTTATAAATGTACGAAAAAACGTCTGTTAGTTATACATGGCTAGTGTCTTTTTATGATTATTCCTTTCTTTTGCACCACTTATTGCTGTGTTATTAATTATTTGTAGGAAGTTCTCGTTGCACGAAACAAGGCAATTTAATAAGTGTAATACCGCGAAAGATTGTCTTGTTTCTTGCAACGAGATAAACTTCGCCTCTTACAATACACTAATTAGATACCAGTGATTAGCGCAAACGATAGTATAATATGATGTAATTACCCGCATACTATTAACCAATATTTTATCGATACCGGTACTTTTAAAAGCGTCCTTTTGGTTATAGTTCCGAGTCGTATACACAACGTTCACACAACTGTAGTATGTGAGGTGGAACACCACCACATTCCCTGATTGTACCTACAAATATTAAAAATAAAGTTATGCAGTTATAACGATGGAAAATAAAATTTTAGATATAATTCAACGCCGGCGTCGCCCAGTGAGAACCGTCTTGCGGCGCGCGTCGAGTTGGCGCAGCGGCACAACTCCTCGCCTGATACTGGACTCGGCACTGAACATGCAAACAAGCTGTAAGTCATACAATTCTTGTCGATACTATATGGACTTCTGTTATCCTAGTACAGAAGATATAAATCTCAAGCTATTTGGTACTTCAAACTTAATCAATAGAAGAAAAAAATCTATTTAAGTAGAATTAAATACAGATCAAAGCGGTAAAAACTTGTACTATTCAAAACAACATTTAATTATTCATATTTGTGAAGAATATATATTTAGTAGTTATTTAGAGATTGTGTCCGATCGGCTGTGGTCGTTGAAACTCAGTATGCGTCATGGAGCATTTATCAAATCCCGCGAATGTGGGAAATAGGCCGTTGATTAAATTGTTATCCGCCACCCCACGCACCATACTGATTTTAAATCAATATCACTTTGTTATAATAATTCTATACATTTAACATACATTGTTCACCTTTTCAAGGAGTTTTTATTTAATGAAATTATAACAAAACTCACTGAAATGCACAAGTTGTGTGATTGTCGATTATTTCGCACCCTATTCAATTGTTTCCGCACCTCCATATAATCTCATAGGAATCAAAGCGCTAAACAGTTGTGCGATAGTTAAGTCAATGGTGTGCAAACGCTTTTAAGTAGTGCCTTGTGTAGATATTAGGTTTTTTTATCATCTATCCACATTACTGAGCATTTTTAGTGGTTATTTAACGAGTGTATAAGGTTGGTAATGTTTAATCTATATTATAATTATAAAGAAAGATTTGTGTTTTTGTAAATATTAAAATAACTCAACTACTGGGCCTATTTTAAAAATTCTTTATCCATTTAAAAGCTACGTTATCAGTAACATATGTTACATTTTTTATTATCACGTAGACAAGATCGCGAACAACAGCTAGTTGACTAATAAGTTATTTGTAACAGGTTTATATCCCAGCCTGCGTCACCGGCGGGCGGTGCGGGCGGTGCGTGCGGCGCGGCCGCGCATGCTGGGGGAGAGATGGCGGCGCGTACGCAACACGTAGTGCGAACATCACGCTCTGAAGACCACCTTCAGGTACGAGAGGATATTTCTTACTACTTGATGTCTTTTCGGATGCAATTTGATTGTATTTATCATTTATGTTGATCTATATGTATACATTTCTATATTTAATATGATAAACAACTAATTGTTGATTAATTTTTAAAACTTCTAAAGGTTAATCTTTTTTTTTTTTCTTATAAAGTACGTGAGCTTCATTGACTCCGGTATATATTTGTATAGAGCAGTGGTAATTTTCTAATGGATAGTATATGAATGTGTTCCAGAAGGAGTCGTCGCTGAGCGCGGTGGCGGTGGACATGGAGGAGGACGTGACGTCATCGCTGAACACGCTATTGGACGCGCGGCCCGACTCCGCCACGCCTGGCCCGCGCTCTGACAGCGATCTAGAAAGAGACAGGTGATATAAATATTACGATATTAAAATATAGCCTATGTTACTCACAGATAAATTACCTTTCTAACGATGAAAGAATTTTTAAAATCGGCTTAGTAGTTTTTGAGTCGTTACATAGAAAATTATAAATTTTTCAACTTTATAATATTAGTATACACTAGCTTTTGCCCGCGACTCCGTCCGCGAGAAATTCAATCAAAATTTCTTGATAGTGCAGCCACTTTTGGAGTCATAATACTTTGTGGATTTCTCCTAAGTCTCAGCTTAGTGGCTCACTAATTTACCAAAAAACGACTAATTTTACTTAACGTTCGATTGTACATTTTATATATTGCTTGATTTATAAATAAGACTTGTAATACTACACTATAAGAGGTTATTTAACTATACTGTGTAATGCTACATTGTTTGTTAATTATATATTTGTGTCAGGATCGTGTGGACGTACAACGCGCCGGTGTCGTGCGCGTCGGAGCGCACTCACTGCAACGGCTCCGGCGCCACCTCCAACTCCACCTCCATATCTGATGGCATCTCGCAACGGTACATATATATATAACTAGCTGTTCCCATGGGGCTTCATCCTCATTATATTGAAAAAACTGTATTTTATTGTTTAAATTATGTGAAATATTCAAATGTTAAAATTCAAAGTCTTCAATGACAACGAAAGCCCTTGGCCATTGAAGAACCATGGCAACCTTGCCTCTATGCTGCTATTGGCAGCATTTTACTTTTTTTCACTTTCCCACATGACGGTTTTTTCCAATTTATTTACCCTATAAGTTTAATAGCGTGAAAATGTATAGCCTATAGGTAGGGAAGTGTAGGGATTTAAAAAAAAAGAGTTATTCGAAAATTGTTGTGATTACTAAGTAGTTTCTTTATGTTTTATTATATTAGTACAGATATAGATAGCTCAAAGTAAGAGTACACAGAAAAAAATATATAATCTCTGCTTACCCCTTTGGTTTACATGCTTTAATAGGTTTCTTCACAAATTAACAATAATAGATTTAATATAAATGTGATGTGATTGTTTACTTTCCAGGTCGTCGTCACCCGCGTCGCCGACGTCGGTATCGTCGTCTGTGATGTCGTCGCGCGCGACTCCGCCACATCGCACACACCTGCTCTCCACCTCGCAGCACTCGCAACACAGCCATAGACCTATTAATGGTAACTATTTGTACACTGAGAGATGGTTAAGTTACTAAGCAGTTGCTTAGTGTAAATTTTAACTTGGTTAAACTGCACAGATCTTGGGTTTGTTTATACTCATCATTTCTAAATGTCCAGTTTCACTTTTCCATTATAAGTGAAGGCATTAGTTGATATCAGAAGTCTGAATACATATCTGTTGTTCTGTTCTTCTTAAAGTCCCATCTTCTTTCAAAGTGCTGCAATCATTAGGGCAACTTGCATTCTTGACATCGCGGCTCTAAAAAGTCCAAAACACTTTAGGTTTTTGAGCCAGTATGCTCTATTTTATTAAAATCTATAAATAAATAATTTCATTTTTCAGGTGACATGAGTTTATCGGAAGCTGTATCAAACATATCTAGTCCAGACTACCAGGATCAGGACGACATGTTCGAGACTGGTCGAGACTGTCCCCGGATGGAGCTGTCAGACCCATCAGACTCCGATTCCACTATCCTGGTGTCGGAGCCATGTCATAAGCGAGCCAAGTCAAACTCCTCGTATTCCCCTGATAGTGATGTGACTCTAAATGGTGAACATAAAGACTATAGAATAGTGATACAAGTGAAAGGACCAGATAAAAGTGTTAATGCAAGTGATAGTGTAAATAATAATAATAATTTCACACAAAATGGAAAAGAAAATGGATGTAATTCACCAGAAAATCAAGGATATCAGGTGAGTTTTTGAATTTTCATACAAATGCTTTATAGTTGTTAAAAGTTCATATTATTAGAAGACTAGCTATTCCTGTGTGGGATTCATCTGCATGTTATTTTTTTTATTTCTTCAAAATTCAATTGCATTTGTCAAACTTCTAATGCATAGATGACAATAAAAACTAAAACATCACTAATATAAAATTTTATGGAGGTTATTGAATCCTAAAAAATAACAAGGGAAGTAGATTAAAGTGTCAAAATAGATGTATACATTTGTAGTCTGAGTCAGTTAAGCTGCTTCTGATATTCGAAATCACAAACTTACTAAAATGAGAAAAACATCCAATGATTGTATCAAGCTGTATCAAGCCAATCTGTTACAATTTTAAATGTATATGTATGCTGTTTTCCAGGAGTTAGGTAGCAATTCTGACGTTGGTTCAGACGAGGGGTCAGATGGAGACTCGCTGCACTCGTTCCACTACAGCCCCAAGGCCGTTGACATTCCGTCTGCTGAGAGGCTCGCTAAGCGACTCTACCACCTCGACGGCTTCAAGAAGTCTGATGTATCTAGGCATTTAAGTAAAAAGTAAGTTTACCTTTTAAGTATGAAATTTTTGTTACTCTAAAGGAACTAATTTGATAATTAAATAACGCTTGTCGCAACTTTGTCTGCCTAAAGTTCAAAATAATAAAAATATAGCCTTTGTTTGTTAACATAGCTTTTTAATGATTAAAGAATTTCTGAAATCGGTCCAGTAGTTTTTGAGTTATTTCAATACATACATAAATACAAATCTTATTATGGGCCATTGTTGAAAAACTTCATCAACATCATACTATTTTTTAAGAGGCAGTTCGATCTATATTCCACACTGTTCAATAGTTACTGCGAAATTTAACATTTGTATAAAACATCTTTCTCTTTGCAAGAAATCAATCTTCCTTAAATGCATGATTCTTTCTTTTTAAATACTCTAAATTGAAACGGGTACTATTGAACATAGATCAAGGGAAAAAATAAAGATTTTTTTTTCTGTTGGATATGGAAGAGAAGACTGATGTATAAATGCATCATCAGCATTTAAGGGTTAAAACAGATAATTTAGATGTGTTTGAGCATTTATTATGACTTTGTATATGTTGTGCAGCAACGAGTTCTCGCGCGCGGTGGCGGAGGAGTACGTGAAGCACTTCTCGCTGGGCGGCGCGACGCTGGACGAGGCGCTGCGGCAGTTCCTGGCGCGGTTCGCGCTCAGCGGCGAGACGCAGGAGCGGGAGCGCGTCCTCGTGCACTTCTCGCGGCGGTACCTCGAGTGTAACCCCGGCACCTTTAATTCACAAGGTACATACGTATCTAGAATTTAGAAAATCGACGTCTCAGTTCTAGGATTATGTGGACACATGTAACCTTCCAAAACTTTCATAGTCATAACATTAGTAATAAAAGTGTGATATTAAATCGAAATCTTGTTTTCTACCGCTCTTTTCATGCTCTCGCCGACACTCTCGTCTCTGGCGGAACGTGACAATGAGTTATGTTGTTTCGTCAACTAGCGTTCATTAATTTATAAGAAGGGCATTTCCCAACGGGTCGATCAGCTTACCGACAGATCGTCGTCATCACCATCACCAGATCACTATACGTCCCCACCGAGGGTCTCGGAGCCTACCCTAAGTAAGGAACGACTAGGCTATAGTCAACCACACTGGCCAAGTGCGGGTTGGTATACTTTGGTATGGTTGGTTGACACACATATCTTTGAATTTCTTCGCTGATATGTGCAGGTTGCATCACGATGTTTTCCTTTACCGTAAGAACGTCGGGTAAATTATGTACATATGAAAATTCGAAAAATCGAAAATCACATTGGTACATGGCGGGATTCGAACTCAAGACCTGTAGATTACAAGTGAAGTGTTTAATCCACTGAGCCATCGACGCTCATACGTCAGATCGAATGAGTAAAATCAATCGATAACCTAATGGGAAAAAGACCACTAGTTTGTTCGATCGGGGGACCGATCGGCTAAACAGGAAACATCCTATAAGATAATGGTCATTTGACTCATAATTTAAATGCTTTTTACATATTGAATTGTGTGTATGTATTGTGTAGACGCGGTGCACACGCTGACGTGTGCGATAATGCTGCTGAACACGGACCTGCACGGGGGCGCGGCGGCGAGCGGCGCCGCCTTCCGCCGCATGACGTGCGCAGAGTTCATAGACAACCTGGCCGACCTCAACGACGGCGACAACTTCCCGCGGGACACGCTCAAGCACCTCTACCACGCTATACGTACGCAGCCGCTGCAGTGGGCGCTGTACGTACCATACATACATACATACAAACACTTCAGATAATAATAATGATTGCAGAAAGTCGTATGCGATTGTTTTCGTCGTTCACCGTAAGACCAAATATTTTCGTTTTTGTTTGTAATGAATTCAGGATAGTAATCATGCAAGAAAAAAAATGAATAGGTTGCATTTGTGTGAAAATTGTGGGTTTACGATTATTTACGTAGTAGTCAGTTATACACTGAGCCCACAAAACAGTTCCGATTGTGTGAACAAGATTTGTTGCCAGTCAAATTATAAAGGAATCTATCTTTAAGATAAAGAAATATCAAAATTTATTACTAACTAAATGTAAAAGGCTTTATTCAGTTAATAATGTGTGCGCGTAGTGACACGGAGGGTAGCGAGCGCGGGGCGGGGGCGGGCGCGGGGGCGGAGCAGCGCGGCGCGGCGCTCGGCGGCAACCCCTTCCTCGACGTGCCCGACCAGAGCCGCGCCGTCGAGTACAAGAAGGGCTACGTCATGCGCAAGTGCTGCGTCGACGCCAACGCCAAGAAGAGTGAGTACCTTTCACATCGACACGTACCTCATGCCCGGTTCACACTTGGCCAGTACAGTTAGTTGCCACGGCCAGTCATAAATTGTATGGCCTCAATCGAGCCATTTGGTGTTCACAATATGCCAGGTGTTTGCCAGTTCAGTAAATGAACTCTACTGATTAATTGAACCGGCAAAGTGTAAACTGGTCATTACGTGTATATCCTTACTTAGTAAAGTAGAATTGAAAGCTAAAAATTGTATTCATATACTTTTCTAATAAAAATATTCCTACTTTGTAATTGTTTGAGTAATTTTAAGGGTTAACAAATTAAATACCCCTTATAAAAATGATTTATTTTTCTATGATTTAAGTTTCTATGAGATTATCACTTTTTGTGGTTTGACGTCATTTTAATTAAGGTCTGTAAGAATAAATACGTTTGTCTTTAGCTCCTTTCGGTCGTCGCGGATGGAAGATGTTCTACTGCACGTTGCGCGACCTCGTGCTCTACCTGCATAAGGACGAGCACGGCTTCCGACGCAGCCAGATGTCGGACAATCTGCACAATGCCATCAGGTATTGTACGACAATACACGACATTATACGACAATACACGACACTACACGACAATACACGACACCACATGACAATACACGACACTGAATCACACAATACGAAACTACACGACAAGATACGACAATACAGGACAATACACGACACTATACGATACTATACGACACTACATGACCCCATACGACACACAAACATCCTGCACTATAGATCTTTATTCCTTACTATCCTTTGGAATCCATTCATTGAATTAATGAATCGTTTGCAGGATACACCACGCCCTGGCCACGAAGGCGACGGACTATACGAAGAAGCAACACGTATTCAGATTGCAGACTGCGGATCAAGCGGAGTATTTGTTCCAGACTAGGTGAGGTTACCTCTTAAATTGTTTCTTTTAAATCATAGATAGTATAAGCTTTCGCCCGCGACTCCGTCCGCGTGGAATTAAAAAAAAACTAAGTAGCATATGTGTTTTTCCAGACCATACTCGACATCTGTGCCAAATTTCATCGAGATCAGTTCAGCCGTTTTGGCTACAAACTCTAACAAACATCCATCCAAAGTTTTGAATTTATAATATTAGTAATTAGTAATAAAGTTGCGTGTATTAAAATTTCCAGCGACTCAAAGGAGCTATGTTCGTGGGTGGAGACGATAAACTTCGTGTGCGCGGCGTACTCCGCGCCGCCGCTCGCCGGCGCCGTCGGCTCCCAGCGCAAGTTCCAGCGCCCTCTACTGCCCTGCACGCATACCAAGCTCGCTATGGTCAGTAACAACAAATATACATCTATACTTGAAATAAAATGGAGGGTCTGATTATAATGTCAAAAGAAACATTCCTTTGAATTTCAATTTAAAAGTCACTTAAAAAAAAAATTCTGTCTGGTCGGAAGCCGCGTTTCTTCCGGGTAATCTCTGAAACGGCTGGGCCGATTTTGAAGGCATTGTCACCAGAGGGTAGCTAACATGGATAGTTCATATTATAGGCTATATTTTTAATTAACTGTTGGATTTTTAAAGCAGGTAGTAGAATTTAGATACACTGGGTAATAGAAGACATTATTTTAAAATTCCGCGCCAACGAAGTTTGCAGTCGATAACTTGTCACGCATTAATCTATAAAAACAAGTGAATTTTCAATAATGAAAGTAATAAATTGTATATTTTGTAGCGCGAGCAGCTGGCCGAGCACGAGGAGCGCGCGGCGCGCCTGGAGGAGGAGCTGGCGGCGCTGCGGGCGGCGCGCGACGCCGCGCACACGCACGCGCACAACGCGCACTCGCGCGACAAGGACCACTACCTCGTACACGAGGTACGTACACTACATTTATTCTTTGTATTGATAAGAACGTCCCGTCCCTGTAACATCTGTCAATGACAATCAGAATTATTTAGAACGAGCCGTTCCAATATGCCTTCATCCGCATGAAATTATGAAAACTTTAGTTTATTGTTTAAATTTGTAAAATGTCAAAATTCAAATGCACAAAAGACCTTTGGCGACCTTAGACATTGGATAACTGTTAAGTTTTGTTTTATGTTTACACTTTATTATATTAGTATAGATTTAAAGCGAATATTTTTGTATTCCAGATAAAGAGGTACCGCACGTACGCGTACGTGATGCGGGCGCGCGCGGGCGGCGCGGGGGCGGAGGAGGCCGCGCCCGCGCTGCCGGAGCGGCCGCACCCCCACCCGCACCCGCCGCCCTGACGCGCCATGGCGGTGTTCGCCGCCTGCGTCTTGTGACTGGCCTGCGCCCCGCCCCCGAACACGCCCCCGCCCCTCAACACGCCCCCGACACACGACACGCCCCCGCACGCGCAACGCTACCACAGAATGTAACGATACAGCGGATGACTTATTAATATGACTAATCTAACTTATTTGAAGACGGAGGAGACTCATAGGAGGAATATCCTTTTTATGTGCGTCTCCTCTTTCGTCGATAAAGAGTAGGCAACACATCTGCAATTGCGGATGTCTACGGGCAGAGGTTGCTTCGCCCTTTCCTAAATATCACTCTTACCCGTACTTACAAGATGTAAGGACAAGAGTAAAATTGTTTTCTCTTGACCACGTGCCAATTGTATACTGTTATGTTTTCCCGCCGCTAAATATTCACAACATTGCACAAATACTGTTTTTACTACTTTGGATGAGATCTATTTATGATAAAAACTAAGGCGAACTCTCCAAAATAGAGTTATGATAAATTTAATCTTTGGTCAAAATTAAGAAATTGTATCAATTAAAATTAATTTCATTGTATTGCCCCAAAAATTATGATATTTGGAATTTTAACTTATAAGTCGTGTTAAAGTAGTATTTTAAAATAACGATTACGCTATGGATAATATCTTTAAACTCCTTGGTGATCTCGGTTTTGAAAACTACGAAATTTATTGATATTTTTACGACTAACTTGACAATTTGCCCACCGCAAGCTCGTTGGAGTATTTCTACGCGAGTAAATGATTAAAACCTTAAGTGAATTAGAAAGTATGTCAGAAGATAAATTAAATATGTACGCAGTAAGAAGTAAGTAATTTATTTCTATGATGATACAAAAAAAACAATTCAATATAGGCGGTAAGGGATATCAACAAATTTTCATTACTAATTGTAGCTGTAATTGATAATGTGAAATAGTTTTAAATTTTAAAAAAGGTCTAACTTATTTATAAGGTAGCTTTTAACATATGAATGCAAAGATGGCGGACGGTTGTATGCGGATTCAAAATGGCCGCCGCGGATTACTTTCTCTTACTCGGACTCCGCCGAAAAGACTGAATAATATACTCAAACGACATTCCATTGCCTATTCACAGAATTTTAAAAATAAACAGTTCTGAGCAACAACAATTCACAGAATTTTATACAAATGTGTAAAAATTTTTTTTCTATCGATCGCACTAATTTGAATCGATATATCGACTATACATTATCGATATCGGAATCACTACACTATTTTAGTAGTATAAATCCTCTCATATCACTATTGTTTTTTTTATCAAATATAGTTATTTAAAAAAATATATATCGAAACAGAATTAATAAATCGATTTCAAATCACTATTATTGTTAACTAAAACATACTTCACATATTTAAAGAACATGGTCATTTTAAATCAATTTATAAGACTATGATTAAATTAGATATTAAGTTGATAATTACGCTACATTTCGATATCGATGTAATCGTATCAAATATTAAATTGATATAAAAATCGATAGTTTCGATATTATGAATATGGCAACCCTAAAGCGGCGGGTGGTTGCAGATGACGTCACGAGTTAACGAAAATGTTTTAAAATCTAGTCCTGTCTTCCTGGCACATTGTTTATAATATTTCAGGTCGGCGAGGTTTATTTATTAGAATTCGTAGTGCGGAAGTCAATAAGAAGTTCAAATGTAAATATAAAGTACATAAATATGAGCTTTTTACTTGCATTTCTTTAGCACTTGAAGCTTAATCTCTTAGCAAATGTTAACACGTTGACTGCTACCGACTTGTTCTGTGGGACGTGGATCGTATTGGCATTGAATGTGTTAGAGAAGTATATGCTACATAGCAAATGATTTTTGAATGAATTAAATTTGCTTATTTGTGTTTTGTTACGGAGTATGTTACATTTGGCGCTAGTCCAGCGAATGGTTTTATGCTTTAATCTTTTATCGGCTTATTTTTTATTATTGAAACTATACCATTCCATGTATAGAAAATGAAATGTGTATGTGTTTATTCTAAAAGCTTCCCAATTATTGAGTAACGGCTGGTATCACAATGTAAATAGATTTAGTATTGAGACTGATAAGTAATGTTATTTATTTGTTTTGTAAATCAACCAGTGTCAAAATATAAAATGTCTAGATTCGGACGATTTGAGATGTGACTGTATTTATTATGTTATCTGTCGATGTGAACACGGAGAAATATCATTCTCACTAAAAGTATTTAGATGAGGGCTTATACAGCATGTTTCGATTGTAAAACTTGTAATAATATTGCCTATCTCTTTCACTCTTGTCGACAAAAATGGAGACAGAGTGTGACGGCAGTCGAAACCTAGAAATTATAACATTCTATGTATAAACTATAGTTATTTAGTTTAGCCGATAGTGCCAGTAAAGTGATATTAGACTCCTCGTATTTTGTGATTATTTTGTCATTATTTTATTAAAAAAAAAAACTATGTAAAGTATCATGTGTCTGTTTTTATTATCTGTACTCGTAGCACGATCTTTACCATTTTTAATGTAGAAACACTGAATATCTCTTGTTATGATTTGACCAGGAATATGAAAATGTGACTAATTGTATATTAAAAAGTTATGTAATGAACATACGATTGAAGCGTCTCCAGGCAAAGATTTTCATGTTCTTGGTGAGACCATATTTATGTATTAGTAATCGGAATAGTTGATATACAATTTTTTGAATATAAATGTCGGATAAATTTAAATAGCGCAGTAAACAGCATATTCTGTTGGTTCTAGTTTAACGAATTAAATTTGTGCCAATAGATTGTGCTGTATTAGTTAATATCTAATCAAGAATTAACAATTTTATTCATACTGTACATTTAGTGTTAGATAAATGTAAGTATAATAACAAAAATCAATTAAAAACACAGAGATTGTGCAGTTTTATGAAATTCAAAATCTGTATAAGGTTGAAATTCGTTTTGTCAGTGCATTTTAGTCTAATCAGAAATATAAAATCCCTCGTCATGTAACCGAAAAATGTGGAACTATTTTCGTGATTTTTATATTCTTGGTTAGACTATACATGTAATATAAAGGCCTAAAAATATCTATAGTTGAGGAATTATTCCAAAAACTGCTATTATCAAAAAAACGAGAAAAAACGTTTTATACAAGTGTATCGGAAGGTTCCCGCAGCTTTATGTTGCACAAGTTTACTGTAATTCGATAAATACATTTATGGTGTTCAGTTTGTCTTGAATGCTTTCGTCTATTTAACACTGAGTGTATTGACTGTATGGAACTGAATGAATATGAAAATATGTGACATTGACTGTACGGAATATATTCAATAATTAATTTTTCTAAACATACCAATACAAACTACGCAACAAGTTGGTAAAACGTTAGTTATTGTTAAGGTAATATTAATGGAGAGATCATGCTATATTCAGATGTAATAGTAAATGTGGTTTTACAAAATGTAAAGTCACTCGTCGGATTCAATAAAAATGAGAAATTGTATTTATACAACACTAGCTAAAGTCACTTATTGTCTATGAATTTGTATTACAATGTACAAACATGGCTGAATTTAACAAGTCTATAATAACAGCCTTGTAAAGGTAAATAGGTTTGTTATAATTTCTCATTTCAATTGGATTTGTCTATAAAAAGATGTCTTATAATAAAGGCTTTTGTTCTTTTTATTTTAATACCACAGAGTTTTGTACAATTTCATTTGCAATACTGCAACATGATACTTAAATGTAGGCATTTTGTAATTATTCTGTATTAAATCAAAACATAATTGCATTGTTCAAATAAACATTTTTTTTATATTGTTATAAAAATCGCTAGATATAATTACGATTGCGATGTTTTTAGAATCTTTTTGGACAGAAATTTATCGCTTGTACATAAGTTTTTTTTTACATTTTATTTACATATTAAATTTATTTTTTTATGATTTACTGAAGTGTATAGTTTGAATAGTTTTGTTTTAAATAAAACGTTTGTGCTCTGTGCTTTGATTTATTATTTGGTTGTTTCTTTCAGTACCCAAATTTGACATGTCTACTAGAGTCTTATCTCTACATGGAATTGAGGGTCAAGAAATGCATTATCAAGATTTGCCCATAACTGGATACTGTATTTTCCTGTGGCACTTTGACTACTTTTCTTAATTGAAAAGAGTGGGATTTCTGTCTTATTAGCTAACATAGTGCTGTAGTGTTATAAACTACCACTGTCAATATACTTTACATAAACCTGTACTGCTCAAAAGCATTGTAAATAATAAAATATACAAGTTATTATTTTATTTATTTTATTTCTAACACTTTTACTTAATATCTACATCCAAAAGAGTAATCAGTATTTTTCTGTAAAGGCCTCTGTAGAGGATGAGCCAGCAGCTTGGCGATACAATCGTGAATTTTTGTTGCATTTCTAGAAACTTCATATACATAAGAATAACCATTATCTAAGTCTTGTAGTGCATCATACACCTCCTCACATTTGTACATACTACAATCTTCTTCATGTGATAGTAAAATGTCTATGTAGAAATAAAATTGTTTCTTCAAGTAAATGAAATAAGGATCATCTTGAGGTATTTGTGGAACACAATTTGATCTTCCGTACAAAACTATCATTCTCACAACATAAGGAGGTGGTAAGATACAATCTCCCTGGCTGTATTCTGGTATTTTAATTTCATGTTTTAATATTTGAAATATTTTTTGAAAGTCAAATGTCTCTGTTGAACTCTCCTCTGGAGTTAAAAAATCAACAACACTTATGATATCTTTAGGGTTATTTGTAAAACCTAGTAACCAACATGGCTCATCTTTTAACATGAGCAGAGCAAATTGTGTATGTTTGTTAATTGCATGCTTTGAATGTATGAAGAATTCTAAAACTCTCTTCAACATTTTAACAGATGTAAATGTGGTACCGTCGCCTAAGCGGTAAAGTGAATTTTCATTATCGTAGCAAAGATCCAAACAAATAATAATTTTCTCTGGAACGTTGACATTTGGTAAGTTAGGTTTTTGAAAATTCTCAATAGTTTGATCCCGTAACTCTGCAAAGTCTTCGCGACTTTTAGGTGGATGCAAATTTCTGTAAAAAGATATTTGATGCAAATTATCTTGTTATAATTGAAATAAAACAATACTACAAGTAAAAAAATACCAACTCTGATTCATTCGAATCTGTAACATTTGAGTTACTAGATGATGGCAATATATCCGGAGAATCCATTTTATTTATTATGTTTTTATATATTTAGTCTCCGTTTATAATTATATTTCAATTTGCCTATATATAAAAATAAACATGAAAAATAAAACGAGCAACTAAACTGAATTGTCAAATGTCAACCAACTGTCAGTGTCAATGTTAACTTAAATTATATACAGACTAAACAGGGCAAAATGGGTGATTTTAAGTAAGATAAGTAAGAGTGATTTTCGGTTAAAAAACCTGCGCCGATTTAAAAGAACTTCCAAAAAACAATTTAAATTATTTTCCAATATGACTACGAACAACATTTTCCAAATGTTATAGACAAGTCCCAATTTTTGAACGTTTATAAGTTTGTCATCATTCCTAAAAGAAATTAAAAAAAAACATATTAATGTCATATTTGACAGAACGGTAATGTTGGCTTAAGTTCTTATTCTAAAACAGTTTTTTGGTTCAATTGTGAAAAAGAATAAAGATTACTGATCTTTACAGTTTTATTTTGCAATGGATTACCATTACGAACAGACCAGTGAGGTTGAGGCATTGGATTCTATCTATTACGGCGAAATGAAAAGTAAATAACCGTAAAAGTTAACTTTATTTTAGGTTACTTTATAATTTACTCATGTATTTATTAAAGTTTTAGAGACTGAGCCATACAATAAGTTTTGTATACCGATAATGTCGGAGGGTTTCGAAGACGGTGGTGAAGGTTTAAGCTGCCAGCTCACTTTTACATATACAGCCAAATATCCTGATGAGTTACCAATTGTTGAGATAGAAAATGAAGAGAATTTTGGCGATGCGGACAGGAATCAATTGTTGGAACATTTAATGGAACAGGTTAGTAATAGGGCACAGACTGGTTGATGGCAATATGTACCATGTACAAAGACGACCTATTGGTACTTTTTAATAAGCACCCTATGTACTCTTCTATAAATGTCATATCTGAATTGAGTCTCTTTTTCAACTCGTCCATACTTTGATGTTCCTCTATTCACATGTAATAGTAAGGATCAATTATTTATTCAAAAAGAGACAAAACATTTATACTTCCTGTGTCTATTAAATGTAAGTAAAAACTTATGATCATTTTAATGTGTAGGGTAAGGAGAATCTAGGCATGGTGATGGTGTTCACCCTGGTCTCGGCAGGACAGGAGTGGCTTAATGAGAAATGGGACAGCATGAAAAGGGAGAAAGAAGAAAAAGTTCTTGCTAAAATAAGAGCAGATGAGGAAGCAGAACAGGTCTGTTATGAACTCTAAAATTCTAATAAATATATTATTAATCATAATATTTGCGACTAGCTGTTGCTCGTGACTGTCTACATGATATTAAAAAAATAATAACAAACATAGCCTATGTTACTTAATAATACTTTTATTTGTGAAATGTGTTCCACAGAAAAGATTTGAAGGCACAAGAGTGACAGTAGAATCATTCCTGGCGTGGAGGAAGCAGTTTGAGAATGACATGGGCATTCCTGCTAAAAGGGAAAGAGAGGGCAAAGACAAAAATAAACTAACAGGAAAAGAATTATTCTTAAGGGACACAACACTCAATGAATCTGACCTTAAGTTCCTCGATGATGGTAAGTATCAAATAATAAAAATATTTATACTTTTGATTGTTCAACTTGGTTTTAATGAGTTTTCTAAGTTTTTTAAGTAAAAAAATATGTTTGTTTATATAGATTTTAAAGTTAAAATCTCATAAAAGACAATAATAGACATGTCTAAAATCAGATTCTTATTTCTGTTATAATTACTGTAATAATTGAATTACAAGGCCCGAACAAAAGAAGTTCATAGTTAAAATAATGATGAAGCTTTTATTTTGTCATCTGTACCACAGTGTTGCGAAGAAACATGCAAGATATGTCTTTCTTCCATTTAATGTGGAAATTATGATTTACTTGTGAATCGATTTAGTTAATTTTAAAGTAATGTACTATTGAATGTTTTTACAGGTGATGCGGTCAAAGTTGATGAATCCCTATTCCAAGATTTGGATGATTTGGATATCTCAGATGAGGATGATGAAGACTATGTGCCGGGAGAGAGCGGCAGTGAGAGTGATTAGCGAACAATACCGCGCATAACTGTGCGCTATTGATAGACTGCTTGTGTTTGTGATAAGCTTGGCGTGTTAGCCAATGAGATCAATATTGCATATCAACCTTTACAAGATAAATTTCAGGTTTGTATTTTTGACTTACAGCCTAACATAATCAAGAAACATTTTTACTCATTTATTTTAGTGTTTTTTCATTTATTTCAAATTTTACCGATCCAAAGATCGCAGAAAAGAAAAGTTTGACCAAAATATGAGGGATGTTTTCATAATTCCTCTTATAATTAAAATTATACACCTAATAATGCTGTATGGAGTGAAAGAGATAATAGAAGCTGTAAGGAGAAAAGTGTATTTATCCCTTTCTAAAGGTTGATGTGCAATATTTATAGCCGAGTAAATGCTTGAAGATGAGGCTTGGCCAAAAAGGGACAGAAGTTATTTAATTGTTGACTTGTTAATGATTTAGCAAAGTTTAGTCAATATCCGTTTTTTAACATTTGAGACATGTTTTCATATTATAGATCAGGTTGTATTTCTACTGAAGGATGACAAATAAGAGATATTTGCGTAAAAGTGCTGTTATTGCCAACATTAAATGAGTGATGTTATTGCTATAATTATGTTAGCTATATTGTAATTCTTGTTTGTTTGTTTTTAAATCATTCTGCATATATTCGTCAGTGAGAATAAACGCTAACACTCGATTCTAAGGTTTACAAACATTTTGTAATTTTACAGGCACTTCCAAAGCTTCTCTTCATGTATCAAAAAGGTTCTTTGTAAATAAAAGAATTTGTTTTTATTTGGAGAATAGTTTTTATTTACACCTTTGTCCCTAATATATTATGTATTTACATACATCTATTTAAGTTGTTTATTAAAAAGCGATTGATTTGCAACATCGATTATTATCTAAATTTAAAAACATAACTATTTTTTTGCAAACAAAACAATAACTTAACTGAGTCGACATCAAAAATAAATAACGTAATAAAAAAACAATATCACAAAATGTAATCACAAGTGCAGTCTTAAAATTAAATACACGAAAATTAACACTAATTAAATATCTAAACGTTTTCTATAATTAACCAAGATATGTATAAAGTTTCAAAACGGTGCAAATATGAATAAAACAATTTCGTTTAAATTTCGCAAATATCGCGATTTTGTACATAGAGATATTGCAAAAAATATATTAATTTATCGAAACACGTATAGTAAAATCAAATTTAACACACGACTCACGTTTAATTTTTTGTAATAACGATTGAAAAAGTTACACAACACAACAACGATTTAAAAATAGATAATGGTGTTAGCATAGATATATAATCTAAAAATGGAGTTTTTCTTAGAAGTCACACAAATTGAAATGGTAAAGCATACTGAAGAAATTTAGCCTTATTAGTCCAGAGATTTGGTCACTTTTATGCTTCAGAACGCATTTATAGGTTATATATCTATAGGTGTTAGAATAACCATTCTTTTCTAACACCAAAACATGTAGAAAACTACATCGACACTCGACTCTATCTTTAAAAAACTATGATTGAATTGTGATTGAAGGAGATTCCGTACAGTGAAAAGTAACGGTAAGGTTAGGTTAACCTTACATTGTGTCACTCTTACTTTTACCACAGTTTAAAATAAACTACATAAATAAAAAAAAACGTCTCATCAGAGAAGTTCTAATAGTTCGTCTGCTCCATATATGATGGAAGACTTGATAACTTTTATAGATCGTTAACATTAACATGTAGTTGGTTAAATCTAACAGAGCTACAATGTTGTGAAAAATGATTTCTACCTTTTACAAGCGAGCTCCAAAATAACATTTATTCCGCAGTTAAATAAAAAAATGGTTTGCAGTTGGTTTTAAAAAGTAATTTAAAAAAAAAACAATTTAAGATAATTATTATCAATTGTTTCTCAATTTCAAATGATAATGTAGAGTAAAAAAAATAGCAGTTTAATATTACGTGACATCGGTTAGCTGTTTTTGCTTTAATTATTGTGGCTAAGAAATTATTTTATTTTTATTCAAACTAAATTTTCTTATTTTTACACATTATTCTATCAGGTTGACAATGTGTATGGTTTAATGATGTTTATTTAATATATTTTGTATGTATTTATTCAGATCTATTAATTGAATATCTTACAAAGCTACCTATCTAAGGCTTGTGTAAAAATACTTGGATGGGTGGTCGTCGTTTGTTACGACTGTAAAGCATATTCCAGAAATGTGTTACATCTGTTATTTATTACTATTTACTATTAACTTCTGCGGCCCAACTATTATTTATATTATTAGTACAGCTTGTGTAGTTTATGCAACAAAATTATATGCGATGTAGTGCTAGGCTTGATTATATTTTTTTTTATTTCTATTGAATAGAAATTGGGCCAGCGAGAAGTTTTTATTAGCTATACTACGCGTAGAAAGACTAAGACCACTTTTCCACTATGACTGTGACTGTTTTGTGGTTTAAAATTCCACTGCGAAAACATTTCTATTAAAACATATTTGTTGTCTATCTTATCCAAAGCGGATGAATAGTCCTTCCATAGTAGAAAACTGCATAAATATTGTCACTGCCGCAACAGTCGCACGGTTCACTTCTCAGTGGAAAAGAGATCTAAGCTGTATTAAGGCTAGAGAGTAGTCTACTTGAGGCGCTGTGTGACGTTGGCCAGCGCGACAGCGAACGCCTGCAGCGCGGAAAACGGATACTGGAAGTCCAGCGTGTACGCGTTGCCATCGATGCGCCCGAACTGCATCACCTGTAGTTTTATAACGCGACTCTAAAATATCTTTTATTATATATAGCAACTATATGTGTCACTTTTAAAGCCGTCTTTGGTAATTATGATTGAGACAAATATTGTGGTTATGTGACCTGTTTCCCATGGTACTCAATCTGGAAGTTCTTGGCGGACTCCTGCGTGACGCGGCCACCGAAGTCTAGCTGGTACACCTGGCTGTTCTCGTTCCACATCGGCGCCTT
>NW_013525473.1:4606613-4620777 GCF_000836215.1 Papilio polytes
GGACCGCGACTGTCGCTTGCATTTCTCCACCGTTATAGAGAGTTCGCCCGAATCGAGGCTCCTCGATTTTCCACATTTCTTTAAGCTCGGCGTTTTGCTTTCCATTTGCTTGATGTCGTTGGTCCGGAAATGTCGCTTCGCTCTCCTGTGGCGTTTGTTATTCACCAGGACCAGTCGCCGGGGCTGCTCGCCGCGCAGGGCGGTGAGGCTGTGAGCGCGCAGCACTTGCGGGTCGACGAGGTCTAGGTAGCCCACGCTGCAGCTGCGCGTCATCGTGTCGTAGACGGGCACGCTGGCGCACACGGGGCTGATGGGCACCACGGTTGTAGTACGCTGCACTCTCATCTCGCGAGGTCTCTCGCTCAAATTGTTTATCGTTGTTTCTATGGGAGTTTCCTCGTCGATGAATTTCAAATCTTCACCCTTTTGTATATTTTTCATATTATCTGAGCGCCGCGTCATAGCATCCGGATGCACCTCGTGCTCGAAATTTTTGTTACATAAAGTTTTCAGTATTCTAGTATTAACCTCGAATGACGCCGATTCGCCACGGTTACAAATGTTTTTGCGTAATTTTGAGAGACAATTGTCCGAAACGTGGTTATCGCATTTTTTTATTGTAACCTGCCTACTGGGTTCTACGCTAAGGTTTAAATTGAAAGATTGTTGTTCGATGTTTGGTATATTATTTTTTAGGGCTACGCCATCACTGCGGACACTGTAATCGGTTCTGCCGCCGCAGAAGTCACCGCGACCTCCGCAGGTCACCGTTTGCGGGGAGGGCCTTTCGAAAATGATGTCTGTCGGCGCGACGGCATTCTTCGGGGACTGCAAGGTTGGGACTGAGCTCTCGCAGCGCAGCGGGGAGATGGCGTGCCGGTGGGGGACGCCGGCGGAGCTGTTCACCCTGCGCTCGGGCGCGGGCGCGGCGTGCCGCACGCCCGTCGAGTACACGCTCTCCGACACGTTGTTGACGGAGTCGTTCGTATCTATGTATGGGAATTCGTCGTACGATTCCGCTCGCGCTATGGATGGATTCGAATTGTTGTTATTACTGGAATAAGTTTCATTTTGAGAAAGAACATTATTTGAATTATTGATTCGGTCGTTGATGGTTAATTTCCGCCTAATGTTATTATTTGTATGCGAAGGTGAACTCGAGTCGTTTGACTGAAACACTTCTTCCTCGTCTTCGGAAAATATGTTCGGATTAAAATTCGGATCGGGATCTACTGGGTGGTCGTCCCTCAGTTCGGTTATCATTAGCGTCATTTGTCTCGGTTGCAAATGAAGCAAAGACGTTTTGTAAGTCACTTGACCCAAGTTATCAGGAACATTTTTAGCCAGCCCGTGCATTTTAAATTTGGTGCCCCAAATATTCGATGTGACTTCAACTAATCGAACATCCTGAAAGTATTAAAACAAGTGAGAAGACAAAGCGATTTCTAAAAAAGAACAAAGAAAGCAGCTTACCTCCGGCAAGGAGTCGATGTAAGCGAGTTCGTCGGGCGGGTCGTCCTTGTCACCGGACTTCCTCGCCTTGCGCCGCTCCCGGGCGCGCCTGCGTCGTTGCAGTCTGGGAGATCCTGTACAACCTACAGAACATTAGGATATAAAGATTGTGGCACATTATTTATAGTTTTCGAACACAATTGTTTTCAAAAAATAAGAAAATATATTTGAAGTTATCTAGAGACAAAATTGTAATAATGACAGCAGACCTCTGTCTGACTGACCGTCTTCTCTCTCGCTGTCGGAGGAGCAGGAGGAGTGTTGCGGCTGCGGGAGGCGGGGGCGGTGCGCGGGTGTGGCGGGGGGCGCGGGGCGCGGCGAGCGGGGCGCGGGGGAGCCGCCGGCCAGCCCCGCGCCGCTGCTGCTGCTGCTACTGCTGCTCACTGCGCACGCAGCGCCATCTGCGCACACTGCGCAATACAAATTCGTAATTTTGAAGAATAAGAAAGAGAATTTATGTGTGTGTGTGTACCTTCGGCCTGTGGGTCGAATATGACGAATTCGGGTCGTATCTTGCTGGTGCGTCTTCCCTTGAGCAGCGGTACGAGGCCGCCGAGGTGCTCCAGGTAGAGCGTGTAAGCGCCCGCCTCCTCGTCGTCGTGCCGCAGCATGGTACAGTGCAGCCGCCCGCCCGGCGGACGCGACACGAATCGCCGCAGCTCGCTCGTCTCCGGCACGTTGCACTGGCGAAAATAGGAAATGAATTAGGTGAACAAAATTATCATTCTTTGCGAAATTTGTAGGTATTGTGATGTTTACAGTTTAGAGGAAAAAATGTAGAAACGAGTCTCCAGTATCAGGGCTTTCTAAGTAGGTTTGATAGGAAATTCACGGAGCATTTATAGAATGTGATTGAAGTGTAGGTAGTCGAGTAGTGCTATACCCGTATGGTGTGTGCGAAGAGGCTGGCGAGCGCGGGCTGCAGACGCGGCGGGAGGGGCAGCGCGGCGGCGAGGCGCGCGTGGCGCAGCGCCTGCGCGGCCCGCACGCGCGCCAGCAGCTGCAGTGGCGCCACCGCACGCCACACTCGAGCCGTGCACACCGCGCCGCCCACGCCCACGAACAGACGACGCGCCGCGTGGCCCCACGTCAGCGCACTCACACGGGCCTGCACACAAAGAAATCGACACGTGCAACAAAATTAAATGAAACTCCTTTCATCGCAATAAGCCGTCTGTTTGCAAAGTATTTCATTGAATAACCCTCAACAAATTTACAAGAATCGACTGAGTTATTAGAGCAGGTGCACACGTACCAAAGCCATTTCAACTATTTAGTTGCACAACTAAAAATCGAGTAGTGTGTGCACCTATGGAGGCACACACACTACTATAAGGTCATAGCAATCAAAGCAAGACTAAACAGTTGTGAGATATTTAGTTAAGAGTTCTCTTAGTCTGATGAAGCAAATGATATCAGCAAGGTTTAGGTAAGTAAAGTGAGAAATACCTGCGTATATGGTATGGGCACAGTGTATATTAGCACCCCGGTGTCGGAGTAGAACTTGACCACATTGTTGAACGGAGGCGCTTCGGCGGACTCGTTGGTCTCTGATTACAGATAAATAATCATACGGAATGTTGTAAAATGAATTTTAGAGAATTCAGTAACGTCTTTGCAAAGACTATGGTCCTTCGCTTACATTATAGTCCCATATTTTAGCTGTTAGATAATAAAATAATATTTTATAACGATTTGATGTAATTAAGTTTACGTGACTTAAAGAAGCTTACAAACTGCTTCGTCTTTATTAAAGCGCCTCGCCTACTGCCTTTGATGCGAAGCTACATAAAGATTATGAAAGAAGTCTCGTTTATTGTCCAATATGTGCACGCGGACAAAGTATACGAGCTATTGTATAGTCGCGACGCTCTCGCTGCCGAGACATAAAACGTGAACGGCGAATTTACGAGCCCGTGAGTCGTGATCGTAAATCTTTCCTGCAGATTGAAAGAACCTTCGCCCGGTCCGTTCCTGTCATTTATAGGGTTGTCAAATATGATTTCTAAAAATACACAAAAGCTTCCTTTATTGTCGAAACATTGTTTTATTTGCGACTAACCACATTTATCATGTGTAAGAGAGTATTTACTTTTCACCAATATGACTTTAAACGGGGTGGGATAACCGCTACTGATCAAGTTTTTAGAATATCACAGGGATCGTAAAACTAAATATAAAAATGATTGTCATTTTCAAATAGTTTCCAAAAACGAACAAGTAAATTATTAAATTATTTCGTTTGCACAATCCTGTCAGGGGTGGACCTTTCAACATAAATATTTCACTACGGATACATTATTCATTCACCGGGTATCCCGACGGAGTTGAAGAAATCATAGGTGCGATACGAAATATACATATTATTCACAAGTGATATCAAGAGATCGCAAGGTTATTTTAATTATTTTTTTTTCATTAAATGTGAGATACAAAGAGATGGGTAAATTATTATGTTCTGTGATATATTAATATCTTAAAAACATTAAATAAATAGTAACGCAAGATTAATCAAAGAGATGCCGAGATCGCGTACTTTAATTACTAATCCAATTTCTCAGAAACCGTAATGAGCTACAAGAAAACATTTCGCATTTCGAACATAATTATCTATTTAATTAACTTATATAACAATAGGTAAAGACTTTTCATTTAATACCATATCTTATTATAGTTACCATAATACTTTTGGTAAACGGTAATTGTTATACCATAAACGCGTGGTGGCGTAACAAACACCAGTTTTAATTTACAAATAAATCGTTTTAGTTACCAAAATAATTCTCAATATTGTCCAGCAGTTATGCAGACATAACTCACCCGCATTCAAGGTCCCCGCAACTGCGAGCAATTCTCGTGAATTTGCCCACTCCATGGCCAGCGTGCTGCCCCTGAGGCCAGTGGTCACACGCACTGGACTAACGTCGTCATGGCCATGTAAAAGCACTATCTCTCCGTTGCCCAGCGCGACGGCCAGCACGTGGCCACCGCTACTTTCACCACCCTCTTCACCCTCCTCCATCTTAAATTTCTCGCATGACCACGCCATAGATGTTATGCCACCTTCAGCTACCAGTTGCACCTAAGGGAGACTTTGATTTTACTCGTAATCCTAGGTAAGCGACAAGATGCCATACATCCCTAGCATAAAATTTTCATAATTTTCTCTATGGTTCTAACCTGTGACACCATAGCGCCGTGCACGTCCATAACGACGAGCTGCGCGGAGGCAGTACCAAGGTACACTTGACCGTCGTCAGGCGTCCAACAGCCGCACGTGATCCTCGCGTCCAGCGACAGCATCGAAGACCAGTAGCGCTGACCGGCCACCGAGCCCACCAACACGAAGCCATCCTAAGAAATTTAGAAAATCAATTTGCTAAATTAAAAACTACAGTGAGGTTACAGTATTATAATAAACTAGCTTTAACGCGCGACTTCGTGAGCGTGGCATAAAAAAAAACAAAAGTAAGTACCCTATGTGTTCTTCCAGGGTATCCTCTACATCTATGCCAAATTTTATCGAGATCCACTTTGCCGTTTAGGCTACAAACTCTTACAAACAAACATCCATCCATCCAACTAAACTTTCTCATTTATAATATTAGTAAGATTCAGTGGTTCTTACAAAAGATTTTTTTGTTCACTATTAGTTTGTACTACCATGTATAACTAATAAATCAAAACCAGTGTAAGTTCCAAGTAACAGTTTACATAACGTTGCCCTTAGCAAGTTCACCTTAGCATATTTGATGGGTACGTTTTCAAAGATATCAAATAACGTCAGCGGGGCTCGGAGGAAGCCTTTCAGCAAATTGCAGACACGTTTTCGTCGGCTTGTCCTTTCGCCCCTTTATATTACGTAGCTCAGGCTGTATATAGTTTTCGTCACTAATATTCAAGGAATTACTTATTCATGTTTATACATTTTGGACGAAAGCTTTTGTAGGTTACCTCGTGTAATGACAGTTGTAAAATATAACATATCTTAAATCAAATTATGATGACTTTATAACATAAAATAACAATTGAAATGTTATTATCGGTTTGTTGAACTCATGCAAACGATAACGTCAATTAAGGAATAACACAAAGGTAAGCCTCGAATAGTAATTCGACTTGATAACTGTCTAAAGGGACATTTATTGGGCACGTTTCAATGAGAAAACAAAGGAACAATTTGATTATTATAGGAGCTAAGTTAAACAATTTCATAATTATAATACCGACCCCCGGCGACAGCGGTAAAGGGACTTTGAGGTAAATATTCCTTTACATTCAGTTTTCCCTGTCATTTGAATTATTATAACGTTTGTTTGACATATACTATCAAATTTAGGCCGTTATTTACGTAACTTAGGCATTTTTTTCTGAGGTGATTTTACCTCATAATTAATTTTGGGGTTCCTAGAAAGTTTATTTTAAACGAATGCAAAAAGAAAGAGGCTGTGAATCGATCTGTATGTTTTACTCAAAATTATACATGACCAGGGAATTTTACAGGAGTATTGATTTAATTGCAATTTGAGAATCCTTATTTAGTAATGGGGATCTGATTAAGATCTAGAATGAGTATTATGTAATTAAACGGAAAAACCTTACCTGGTAACAAATAAGGGCCATTCTTCCATCATGAGACCAGGAGAAGTGTGTGACAGGTGTGCTCCTGTCATTTATGAGCTCGATGCTCCATCGGCCTTCGTATTTGATCCATACGAAGATGACGCCCGAACTGTCGCACGACGCCAACTTCTGATATGGTTCGTTCCATTTCACAAGAATTACCTTAAAGAAAACAAATGCTAAAAACAAAGATACCTCCGGTATACAAACTCATATAATGGCTAAAACAAACTAATGGGCTACAACAGTTGACACTAGAATTTTTAATCTATCTCATTCATAATGAAACCATAATTTTCCTATCTACCCTTACTTTTATTGAAATACTGTAGAGTAATAATGAAAATATTTTTTTTTATAACATAAGGAGGCAAACGAGCAAGCGGCCACTTGTAACCGCCAAAATGGCGAAGCGACCGCTGCCCATAGACATCCGCAATTGCAGATGCGTTGCCTACCCTTATACGACGGAGGAGGAGACGCATATAAAGAGGATATTTCCCCTTCCTATGCATATTCTCCACCGTCAAATCCACTTCCTCTTCCCAACCTCTCCTTAAAAGAAAAGGGTGGTAAAGAGAAAGGGACTTAAATTAGGCCTCCGGCACCACACTCATCAGACGAAACACGGAATTGCTTCCATTTCACGCCTGTCTTCTGTGTGGTCGTGGTTTTTAAGGTTTACCAGTTTGAGCTAGAATGTAAACACTAATTCGATTATTACTACTAACGATTCCGTAATGTTTATTACCCTGAATAATTGAAGTTGGTGATTAACGTCTTAGGCTTGGGATCTAAGTATTCCGACAAAGTATAAAGAGATGAAGTGGTTTAAAAGAAAATGTTTCTCTTGGTATACTTACATCAGATCTATGCCCACGTAGGTTGTAGTTGGTACGCAGCGGTAGCTCGTGTTGCCGCCGCGCGTGTGATGACGTAAAAGTCACGCCGACCACTCCACGCACGTTGCCCGTCGCCAACCAACCCTCTTGGTAGTAATTGTTGCGGTTCAACTTCCAACCTTCCTCCTATAACAAAAGGTTCTAATTATACTACCGAGCCACTTGGAATGCGATGTCGATCCCTAACTTGTTAAGTCGGTGTCTACGGTTGAAGTTCGTGAGGGAAAACTTTGTGTGAAATCGTATCCCTTTTGTAGTGTTTTTGAAAACTTGTATGTGATATCTTTTGTTGCTTTTATCAAAGGCAATACTTAACTTAAGTGTTTCTTTAAACTGTGGAAGTGTTATTTTAAGTATTTTGGATGTATTGAGCATGGAAAAAGGAATAAAAGTATGCTGTAATTTACACCAAAAACATGAATTTCCAAATAAAACAAATTTCGATTTTGCAAACTTTTAAAGAAAAAGATACAACTTAGTACTTCAAGTGACTCGAATTGTTCTTTATTTTGTAACAATCACGCTATAAGTTATAAATAACTAATACTTGAGCGTTCTATGAATGAATACCTAAAACAACTCGAGGTTGTATATCGTACTGAGAGCCACCCTAAACCCCTTTAAGAGTAACTAAGCTCGAGGGCTCTCTCGGGTACCTCGGCTCGTGCTGTTACTTCGTTTATTACGAGATTAGACAAACAATCCGGTAGATTGTGTGGATCTACAATTCTACGTCACGATTCTATGGAAAGCTGGCAGTCTTCAAACAAACCAAGTAAACATGTACTACCGAAATAAATGTTCAATCAACCTCGAATTCTTGCTTTATCCAGCAGTACTTCAGAATTATTTTAAATCTATTTGGTTAATTAACTAATACCTCATTTGTAATCAAAAACATGATTAGATTTTTTTTTTCGTAAAAATTTAGGATTAAACACAAAAATTTCGTACTTTACCACGCGTTACAAATTTAATGTCACATTGAAAGTAATTTATATTTAAAATGAATAAGTTTGATAAAAAAAAAAACCGTTTCCTGATTGTATGAAAGACAAAGATTGTAATATATTCCATTGAAAGATGTCAGTGCTCAATTTACCTAATTTGATGCTTGAGAGCCTTTAAGCGTGTGGACTGACATAAAACTGGTGCGGCCCAGATTGATTGGCATCCTTCGGGAACCGCAAATATCCCGCAATGACCTAAATATTAAAACTGGTATCCAATATTGAACTTATAACCTAAAACTTGTTTACTTAAAATGTCAATCAGACAAATTATTTATTAAATAATACATTTTCCACGACAAAATTTCACAATGAAAAGATTTTCATGGTCGTAGATTTTATTGTTGAAATTCCCTACTTAAACACAATAACTGACAACAGTTTTTTTACAAGATATAAAATTATGTGTAGAATAAGAGTAAAACATAAGTATAATGGCCAGTTTCGTAGCTTCGTTTAACCATTCTTTAGTGTTTTTGTTTCGATAACTTCATGAAATGGTTTTCCAAACTTAACTTGAGTTTTACTCCTATGAAACATAACACTAATGAATCGCTAGGTTATAAGTGAAAACTTAAAACTTCAGAAACCCAGCATAAGTGAGTTATAAACAAATACTTGCTATATGAAAAGCCTATTCTATAAAATATAATGTATTTTGATAAGGGTCCGTTTACTGGCGACGTGGGTCAAGTAAATTTGTATATAACAACTTATTTCACTCAGGCGACGCGAGGCAGTAACCAGCGGCCATTGTGTCCGGGGACAAACAATGGAGATTGCAATTTAGGATAGCGGAATAATGTGCGAAGATGCATATTATGTTTTTTCTTTCCTGAAACTGCTATTTTTTATCCTTGCTGATTAAAAACCTTTTATTAAGCTAACAAAACGTATCTGGGAAACGAAATTATCAAATCATCTAATGGACGCTAGTTTTACTGTGGTACGGAGACATTATTAGAATATGTCCAAAATAAGTAAAGTGAACAGTGTTTTTAGAAACGAAACTGGGATATTTTCTGCTCAGTTTAATATTCACATAACTAATTGAATGTCCATATAAAAAACTACAAACAGTACTTATTATTTGTAAAGATTAAAAATCTCAGCTCCAAGTTATCACTATAATTCATAACCTCGTAGGCGTTGAAAATGAAGGTAAACATAGTAAGCATGTCATCAAAAAGGATTGGCATGGGGGACCGGAGATGGAAGTTGCAATTGCCAATTAGCGAAATATTACCAATGCAGGCTCTTCCATTAACCCCTTCATCGAGCCAATTAAGACCGACGCCGCATCTCCCAGGGGAACTTCGGAAATATTTTGTTTTAAAAGCAGGATTAAATCGATCATGAAACGGAAATAAGTAAATAAAAACCATGGGCGTTAAAAAAATAGTCAAATTGAAATTGCTTTCTTTTTAATGATAAAGGAAAAAGCATAAAAATCTTCCGGCAGAAATGATTATGTTTCATGATTTTTTTCCCTAAAAAATGGCGTATCTTTCTACTTCATTAAGCAAAAGTTTTTTAAATTTACTTGAATAATACTTTACTTTGATGTTTCAGTAAGTAATGGAGAAGCGTTAATTTTAATTTTATGTCTTACTCCTGAATGTTTTATTTTATTATCTTAACTTTAATTGCCTCGTAATTAATTTGTAGATCGAGTAACTCGTAATAAGAATTAATAGCGAGTCTACAGACTGCTATGTTTGTTTTAGTTTAATTATTATGATCTGTATTTTTTTTATTTCATATAATTCTCTTAATAGACATCTTAGTAACAATAATGGGGAGAATAAATATCAAAAGGAAAAAGGCTTGTAAAAATTATCGCGCGTTATAGTTATTTTTCCCTAATATATTTAATATCAGCATAATGTGTTCTTGGAGGTTTACACAAGGCCTAAGACGAACTATTTTTTCTTTCCTTTAAAAGGGTATAAAAACCAAACTTCAAATTGTATCAATAGAACGTAATAGAATCGATTTCGAAAATCGTTAACCATTTTAAACGATACAAGCAATTATAAGTGAAACCATTGAATAAAGTAGTTATGTAATGATCCGCGTGCGGTCGGGGACTAGAGCACGGGGCCCCAGGCTGTTAGCGATTATAAAGCACTCATTGTCAACGTTCGACCGAATTAACGAAATGAATCCTGTACGTTAATAGCTTTATAAATGACATTATAACCTAGCAACAATAATCTTCCTACGTCTGAGTTAAGTTAAGAGGGGATATTACAATTCAACGTGTAAAATACATGATGGAAATATCTGATTTTGTTACCTTATCTGACAGTGACGTCATTTTTAAACTATCAGAGCCTCTATAAGTCAGTGGTGGGACAGGCCCTAGGCCTTTGTTTAGTCATTAATCAATTTGTTTAGCGTTAACGTAAACAAAATAACCTGTTCATTGGATTATGCAAACAAAGGTACCATTTCAGTATTGTATAATCTGTGGTAACTATTTTTGAACCTATAAAGCATTTTGTAATATTTAGGTCTATCTTAGCCTACTATTAGGCCTTCCGATAACGCTAATTATCTGTGACTTAACTTTATAACTTGATATTTGTAAGTTATTTTTACTACTTTAAATAAAAGTTACCGCAATATTGTTCTGACCATTTTATTGCAGAGAACGAGCGGGAGAAATAAAATTAAAAACTTCAAATCCATTTCTTTACTACTTATAGTTTCGTTTAGTAATCCAGTAACAAATTAAAAAATTGTAATTAAAAACTCGAAACCGGTATTAAGACTCTTTTAAATAATTGTAACTGCATTATTTTTAATAAAAGACAGTCTTTAAATATTGTATGCAATAAGTATTGAAATAAAGCATACGAAAAATTGCAACTTTTTGCCGCTTTTACTGATTTATTTTATATGTTGATGATAAAATAATTATTACATTGTGTCTACATTGCTTAGTAGCATCTGTGTTACTTATACCATCTCTTTCTCTCTCTTCACAAAAAAGGAGAGATAGCAATAGTGTAGTTCAAATTAATAGTTACCTATAACCTGGCCTTGACCTCACTGAATGCTTGTAATGCTTGAATGCTGCAAATATATGGAAATAAAAATTTCATGCCACTTAAAATTTGCAAGTAACTGTTTTACATGTACCCACAATTATACATTTAAAAGGCTGGAAGTAACGAATAAAAAAAAATGACTTTAAAGTTGCAAATAGGTTTAACATTAATACAAGAACATCTCAAAATACCTAATTTGGTATTCTACCTGAATATTCTATTGTAAATGTTATGGAATGTACCAAGAATAAACGTGGTAACTACTCGTACAACGGAATTAAAGTTGTTCTTGGAAATGGAAAAAAGGGGTTTGTCATCTATCTCATGTATGTTGAAAAATAGAGATCAGTCTTCAAAGTGAAGGGTTACGTTATCAGTGTTTTCTGATACATTTGTTGCTTTTGCGTATAAGAATAAGGATGACTGCAAAATTACAGCTAGTATAATTTTAGTCGTAATTTCGGATTGCTTGATAACGTTTCTAATGTAAGTTCAGTTACAGAATACATAAAGGAAAGCAATCTACACTTTGTTAATCGTAATAAACCTTGTTAAACAAGGACCAAAGCACCGAAACAGGACTCGGTCAAAGGTCATTATATCCATATTTGATTGTACACCTCAAAGAGCTTTGGGTAATGGTTTCCAAAGATTATTCGTTAGTTTTGCGTCTCGCATTAAGGTCAACATTTTGTTCATAACGCCTACAAACGAGCGAAAGGAAAGGCGTTACCTAAAATACACATTTTCTATAGTAATAGACATAAAATTCATATAAAATAAATTGTGTTTCACGTAATTGCGAGTCCTGAATTCGATTTATTGTTATACAAACTATATCAATCTTAAACTATATAAATGGCCTATATTAAACCTTGAAGAAAAAGGCCCTTTTATATTTAGTTTTGTCCGGGCAAGCAGCCAAAGCAGGCAAATAAGTCCTCGACTTACTTAAACCTTGAAAACATGGCTTAACGACAATTATATTAATGGAATTTCAAATCAACTGGTACCAAATGTAAATTTAGTACAACTATTTAATCTATTCAAATTTTGAAATCCTTTGTAACTCATCATTTTAATTACTCTAAAGATAAAGCCTTACGTAATGATCGAAGTATTAAGCCTATTCACCGTCAACTAAACTAATTAAAAACAAAGCTAAGCTAAGAGATATAAAACTAATCTATGCGAGCTAAACTAATATTAATAATAATCTTAACTAAACGTAAACATTTATATGTTATTTATGAAATTTAGTACGCTTATTTGCGCCCTTAATTCGAACATGACAATTGCCTAAGCCAATGACAGATTTAGAACAATGTCCAGTTACCTAAAAGTAAAATTTGTTTTTTACTTTTTAAGGTTAAATGTAGATAATGTATTGAAATAGTTAAAAGTAACTTTTTAATAGCATAAATATACTATACAAGCTACAAGAGACCCTTTTAAGTTGACTAAATGTAACGAAGTTGCGTACACTACAAGCGGTAATTAAATATGGGCTTCCCTTTCATCGCTATACCTAGGGTGCCTGAGTTAGTCATCCAACAATAAGCATTCGTAAGTAACTGACACCCTTTGATGTACATTTGTATAGAAGCCTCTGGTTGAACAGTACAGATTCTTAAGTTTAAATGCTTTTGCAGTAATTGACAACATTCTCTTTAGTGAATTTTATAATGTTTGTCAGGGAAAGACGTGTAAAATGGAAGACCACAGATTCCTTAGCCGAAATGAAAAGAATTCTGTGGTCTTCCTTTCTACCCGGACATCTTGTAGAACACTTCAATTGTACATTTAAATGATTTTATGCGTTAGTTTTTTATAAATTTCCTTTTGTCTAATTCTTGCCTTAGTTTACCGTCATTTATTCTCAACTACAGACAAATTAATGTGTTTACTAATACAATATTTGGTCTGTTCCGATTAAAACAAACATATTGTTTGTTTTCGCTCAATACCATTTTACTAAGACAAACAATCATCGATCTGATGTCACGTAAAAACATCCTTTTGAAATTCGCGTCAATCGATTTGAAGCATCAACAGCCTATTGGTTAAGAGTACAGATTTCCGATCACGTGGTCGAGGGTTCGAAGTCCGTCATTTGACTATTGTCGTAAACCTGGAGATTAGTTGGAATGGTACAAGAAATATTAGTAAATCATCAAAACTCGGTTAATATTAAAAAAATACTATAAAGTGTTTTCCACTAAAACATCTGTATTTACAAAAAAATGTTACCGTACCTCTGATTCTATTTAGAACATAGATAGTTTTGTCTTGATACTTTACACAGTAAGAACCCATCATTAAACAAACGGTGTTCATTGAAAAATTCATGATTCACAGTTTCCATCGACAAAGTATTGAAATTAATAGACTATGAATGGCTAGATAATTAAAAAATGCATGTAGAATAAATGGAAGTATAGAGAATATGAATCTAACTAATCATCAACGAGCAAATGAAAGACTAACCCTAAATACTGCACGTTAGAGAAAACATACATTTACTAGCTTTTGCCCGCGACTCCGTCCACTTGGAATTACAAAAAAACAAAAGTGCGTAGTCTATGCTTTCTTCTAGATTATCCTGTACGTCTATGCCAAATTTTGTCGAGATCCATTCAACCGTTTAGACTACAAACTGTAATAAACATCCAGTCAGCCATATAAACTTTCGCATTTACACTATTAGTAAGATTAGCGTATTCTGACTTTAAAATAAATCGCATGATTCTTTTTAATTCTAACAGCAGTATAACTAAAAGCAATCTGTATAAATTTATTAAATTCTCCGTACATTAAGTGTAGTTTCGAATGTTTTTTTTTTCGGTTTGAGCAAATCGAAAATAGGTCAAGTTACAAATCGACTTCTGAATTTCGTATTTTTTCCCTCCCAACCAAACCTAGAAATTGAATAGGAATGTCGTCAAATCGGTCGGACGGTAAAGTGCAAGAAGGTTAACCCTTTTCTTGTTAGTGTATCTGTAGAGATACATCAAAATTTAAAAAAATCTAGTGCTTTTATTTTTTAGTTAATCTTTGATAT
>NW_013525473.1:4622390-4740912 GCF_000836215.1 Papilio polytes
TTCTAGACACCTTGGGTCATCAAGGTTAAGTGCTATGAATATTATTTTGATATTCGAAAAAATATAATTCTGCCAAGTTAAGGGTTAATTGAATTGTTGACCTCAACTGTTATTTCCCGACCTCAAGGGCTGTCGTGCTATCCGTCCTCAAATTCCCTTCCAAATTACTTTGACACCGTCAAATGGTTTTCAATCTAAGCCGATGATAATGGAAATTTAATGCGCTCCGATCAGTCGGATAATATAGCTAAGAACTAATAACCGCTAATCTATTTCATATTTAACACTTACGGCCGAATACTGGAACATAGTTTAAATATAACAGCGTCTTAAACGATAAGACCATGCTTAAACTTCTAATTCCTTAGCAATTCTCTAATAAGCAATTCAGTATTTAGCTGTTGACATTAAAATAGATAAGGAAATAACTTAGATGACCTCGTGGCGGGTAACTTAATCCCAAAGAGGATGTTCCAATTTGATTCAGTTGATTTGATTTTCAACTATGAATTTTAAAATATATATCGAGATTTTTACGATCATTCGTTTCAAACTGAAACATACAATGACAAAAAAAAATACAATTGTGATAATTTAAAAAGTTGTAAGAAATACCTTTTTGTGACATAAAATATAGGGTTCAAAGCTAATTTCTTATTGGTCTATATTGTTTTTATTATATTTCAAGAATATTTGCTAGAAAAAGGTAGATAGATTATAACGTGTTAGTTAATATTTTAAAAAATGATAAAAGAGGTTATTTAAAATGTTTATAGTAACTTAGGAATAAGATTTAATCAGTATTCAGCTCATTTGTGTTTGATTGAATACGTAACGAGGTAATAAAGTACATTGTTTAAAATATCTTCTGCAAACACAACCATTTGCCGCGGCGCAATCAAGCTGAAAAGATTGCGTTTACTATGTTGAAATATGTTTATTATCATACTTATAAACAATTGAATAATAATTGCAATATTACTTCTCAAAAACAAGACTTTAAAAAGGCAAAAAACAATAAGTGCAATTGAAATGGGAAATCGTAGACTAGGTTACTGTATTAACGTTATAATTAGATAAATTTTTAATTATTGCCAAGTCATATAGCATAGTTGCCTAGTAAAACTGATATTGAGAGAAGTATAAGTGGCATATAACAAAAATTGGCACGTACCTCTGGCAACTCGTCGGGCACCTTTCCCATCCACGACAACGACAGTATAGTACAATCGCATTTAGCGTTAACATTACGCTCGAAGTGTAGATGCATTTTTGAGTAGATTTCACACCTGTTTGAGAGACATTGCTATTGTAAAGACCGCGAGCTTCACACCTGTCTTGGTTAATTTTGTGTATTTTTTCGAGGTTATCAGCAAACACATTTTCTGATATGTTGCATTGGAAACGCGACGATGTCAGGTAGCGTGTAAGCGTGCCGAGCGGCCGAGGGGCGTTCGGTTGTCTTGACAGGGTGACAAGCGAGGCTCGGGCGCGCGGGGCGGCGGGGTGTGGGGGAGCGGGTATTGATTGTGCGCAGGGCTGCGGAGCGCACCCCGCGCCCTCTCACGACATTTTCCGCCCGCCTGAAAAACCGGACTTTACACGGAGATGGCGCTTAGATTACATTCAAACTGAATTTCTGTAACTGAATTTTGAAACAGTTTGAACACGTTTAGTAACAAAATACTAAATGTTAAAATTAAAATTGACAAACTAGGTAATAATTTTGTATAAAAAAAATAACTGTTTACTTTAGTAACAGTCCCTCTTTTCCTAAGTGACAGTAGTTTCAACTATCCGCACAGCACTTAACTCAATTAAAATGTACGAGTGCTTTTCTAACGTGTTTGTCCTCTCTAAATTTATTCATATAGAATAAACAGGCTTTCTCAAAGTGTTCTGTTACTGTCTGAGTTCCCAACCTCAGCTTTTGCTCACGTGCAATATTTATCTAAAGAAAGGATAATGCGGGTCGTTATCCAGTGTTTTGCACAACAATTGTTGAGATTTTCAATGGAGACGGCTGTAGTCGCTACATTTTATCTCTCTTCGAATTGAATCCATTTTTATTCCTTTTTTATGTTAAACGTTTTATATTATTCATAACCTCGATTACTTTGTCAGTCGGACATAAAAAAAAGATATATTTCAGGAAGTACAATGAAATTTTTCCGCTCGGTGAAAAGCTTCTTGTTTAGATTTTATTATAAAAAAGTAGATATTTTACACAAGCTGTCGACCGCGACTCTGTCTGCGGGAAATTAAAAAAATAGTGGTCTACGTGTGATCCACTAAAGAGATACATAGTAACGAACACCAATTAGATGGATTTTCGCGTTTAAAATATTAGTAAAAAGTAATATTTGGCTGGGAATCAAATATTGTAAGACCAGATATCGACTACTGAATACATTAATAACATAGGGGTCATAAATCATAATTTTAATCGAACCTTATCGCTCGGCATTGATTTTGTAATATCCTATTCGTTAACCGGTACAGCGGTACATAGTGTAGGTAGCCATCTCACTGCCTAACGATATTGAAGTGACAGTGCGTGATAAATTGATCGATTGATTCTGATCGAAAGAAGATTGGTAAAAAACATATCAAAATTATACCAAGACTTTATCGAGATTTTTAAAGAAATATTTGATGATACTCTATATTTACATATTATAATTAAACATCCATTAAAATGATTTTTATTCAATTAAAACATTTTTATTACGTAAAGCTTATGTACTACTAGCTTTCGCCAGCGAATTTTTTCCGCGAGGAATTAAAAAAAAAACATATGAGTAGCCTGTATGTTGTTCCAGACTATGCTCTACATCTATGACAAATTTCATTGAGATCCGTTCAGCCGTTTCGGCTACAAATTCTAACAAACATCCATCTATCTAAACTTTCGCGTTTATATTAGTTAGAAGTCAGATGGTAATTATTGCCGAGCTAGAGTATGGAAATGAAATATTTGAATAAAACACAAATTTCGGATAAAAAGAGATTTTATTTGCAAAAATAAACTAATAATCCATGATAATATAGTAAAATATTTTAAATATTACAGACTATATATTTACAAATTTCATTACCAGTCTCAAATTCATACCAATATTTCATTAAGTTTACCCCAAGTTTTTCCCGATTTCACTTTAACTGGTAGCGGAACATTTAAACTTACCGTGTCCTCCATAACTTGTTTTAGAACTTTCGAGAATTCTTTCATATGTTTTTCTTGTACTTCATAAATGAGTTCATCGTGCAGTTGTAGGATGAGACGAGGTTTTATATGAGGCAATTGCGTTTTATCTATAGCGCACATCGCTGCTTTGGCGACGTCGGCTGCCGACCCTTGAATTGTCGTGTTAACTGCTTGACGCTCTGCAGCACCTGTATTAAAATTATATCAAAAACACTATAAACTGCAATAATCTTACTAATATTTTAAATGCGAAAGCTTAGATGGATGGATGGAGGTTTGTTAGAGTTTGTAGCCTAAACATCTAAACAGATTAGGAAGAAATTTGGCATAGATGTAGAGGATAGTCTGAAAGAACGCATTTGTATTTTTTAATTCCGAAGGACGGAGTCGCAGGCATAAGCTATGTTCAATAAATGAAAATAAAACTAACTTCTTTTATGAGGTTGATTACTTCTAATATCAGGTAAATATCTTCGACGTTTCTTTAGAGTTTCAACATAACCGTGTTCCTTACACGCGTCTATAATTGTTTGTGTGAACATTTTTATCGAGGGATACGTTTTATAGAATGTATCCATGAAGACTGCAGCTTCGACTTCTGTTACATCTAAATGTTGACTCAAAGTCCTGTTGCCCATACCGTACAAAATACCGTAGCAAAGTTGTTTAGCTTTCTGACGGAGATCGTCGTCAACCTATGGGAAAAAGGCACACAATTATCATCCAATACTATTTTTAAAATTTACTATACATCGTCACCTTCCTCCTTATTTTACTCGCGTAAGGTCGGCGCAACGGGTTTTTGTCCTCCACATAACTCTATCATACGTTATCTCAGTCATCACTCCTTTCTTGATCATGTCACCTGGCACGCAATCCATCCATCTCTTTCTAGGTCCACTTCTACTGGTGTACCTCCACACTCATAACTAACGTTCTCCTTGTTACATGCGAATCATCCCTCCTCATAACATGCCCATACCATGTAAACCTTTTACTCTTGACCTTCTCTACGACTGGGGCTACTCTCAAACTTCCTCTAATATTTATAATAATCTAATATTTCTTATCTTTCACGACACATCCATCTTAACATTCGCATTTCTGACACATGTAGTTTCATTTCATCCGTCCCTTTACTGCCCCATATTTAAATTTACTATACAAATTCCAAAATTTATAATTTTTACTGTATTAACCATACGATGACACTTTAAACAAAATAGACCCATTATGTTTTTATTTTCAAATCATTTTTCGAAAAGATTTTTACCTCTTTCTCTGATAAAGAGCTCCACGAAGCCGCTATAGCTTTGAAAACATCAACATCAGACCTCATAATCTTCGTCAAAACAGGGTCACGGCTGTAGTGGGTGAGTATTCTCATTTCCAACTGACAATAATCAGCAGAAACGAAAACACAGCCCCGAGTTGCTACGAACACGTTTCTGCAGTTGAACTCTATCACGTCGGTAGAAAGGTCATTTTCGTTTGTCAACGTGAGATATTTTAGGGGAATAGAGAACGTTCTTGGTACATTTTGTAGGTTCGGCTCTCGCATAGTTATACGACCGGTGCAAGTGTGCATTGTGTAGGAGGGGTTTATTCTGAAAACAATGTCGTATTCATGACTCTCACCGCTCGCTCACTATATCAAACACTATGTAAGATATGCGAGTTAAGACTATTCCGAAATGTTTTCATACTAAATAGAGAGTGTTTTATTAAAGTGGTTCTTTAGTTTGTTAATGGAACTGCTACGTAAAAGAATATCTGTAAGAGCACGTAAAATAAAAAAATAACCATGGGTTAAAGTTAAAACCCCAGATAAAATAACTAAAAACACTTTTTAAAGATCTTTAAAGGGTGGTCTATATTTTGTATGTGTGTTTCTGCAATAGAAGCCCACGTTGATAAATTCCATGTAACACAAACCTGTCGACCGTAGAGTAGTTGCTAGCTTTCTCAGTCAGTGGGTATAAAGTTTTAGTTAATATTGCATTTAATTTTCTCCAGTATATAACAATACTGGCCAGAGGACTATTATGTGCGGTTAGCACACTTTTCCTTGTACTCACTCTCCTACCTTTGTAGAATCCTAATACCTGGAATTTAAAAAAAAATCACAAAAAGTTGACACATCCCATGCCACTATGATTGCAAAAGTGAACTTAGGAATCAAAAAGGTAGCAATCAAAGTGTTAATTTAACAATATCTTAAACTTACTACAACCATCTTATAAAAAAAGCAATAAAATCACCTTCGCGACATCTTTCGACGAATTAAAATTAAAATGATATCCGCATATTTTGTAAGCTTTCTTCATCAATATTTCTTGCGAATTTTTCACATCAATCAAAAGTTTCGCGGACAGATCTCTGTCGACCGCGAGGCCGTTGTATTCGCAATTCGCTAAAATCCTTGCAACATGAGTTTCCACATCTATAAGATAAATAAAACTCTGCTAATTGAAAAAAAATGCATACTGACAAACAAAAGAACCTGATAATCAGAAAAAAATAATAGTTTTCTTTTTTTTTCATTTCCTGTTTCAGTACTAATAAATCGAAACCAAGGATTTTCGAATAACACCTTTAGTACAAATATCAAAAAAACTTCAACATTGTCATTTATATTCTACATCTGGAGACTATGCTTACTGCATTTATTCCACCAGAGACAAAGTAAAATAAAATTCACAACACTAACTCGATACTATTGAAAACGAATTATCTCTCGTATTCGATTTACTCGTATTAAATTACAAGATGTCATCTACACCTACATTGAATAAAATGCAGTATTTTGTGTAATAAAATATAAACTAACTTGCTACATTGTTGATATCTTGATATTGTTTTAAAACAAGCTCCTTTTGTTTTTCAGCTAAAGATTGAACGCACCAAGCTTTCAATAAAGAGCTTTCTATACAGTCGATGTTTTTAAGATTCTTTTGTGCATTCCCAATCTTTAAAAGTTCCGACGACAAATCTATATCACAGTATTTTCTCATCTATAAAAAAAACATATATCAATAAAAAAAAAATCCTCTCTTTATAGCATTCTTCAACTTGGCTTGTGTTATTAAAAAAAATCCATGCAACAGAAACTAATCATTATTCCAGGATAAAAGTGACTAGAATTATGCGCTATTGCAGACTTTATTCTATTTTTTTGCCAAATTTTATCTAGATTCCTTTAGCCATTGAG
The DNA here is from genome assembly GCF_000836215.1 of Papilio polytes. Taxonomy (NCBI): domain Eukaryota; kingdom Metazoa; phylum Arthropoda; class Insecta; order Lepidoptera; family Papilionidae; genus Papilio; species Papilio polytes. The sequence goes on from NW_013525473.1 coordinate 4,628,810, forward strand.
TTACAGAGTAACAAACATCTATATGTTTATTTAATCTATGCATTTATAATATTAGTAAAAGTATCAAAATAAGCTTACCAAGTAGTTGATGTCAGGTATTTTTTCATCGCTCTGTATTAACCATTCAACGAGTGACAAATCTGTACAATTCTTAGTTAAATCTACACCTAAACTACGTTTTAAATGCACGTAAGCCGTTATCAACGACAATACGTTTACTTGAAGTGAGTCTTTACTTAGCCATTGTGATATTCTTTTCTTAATATCGTTTGACTTTAACGTCACCGAAGTTAAATCAAAGTAAATACATAGATCGTTACTTAAACATACCGCTATTCCTTTTATACCTTCAACATTATTCAAAACTTTCCCTTTCTGAGTCTCGTCAGCGTTAATAATACTACTTCCAATTACTTCTGTTGCTGAAGCTGATTCATTTATATCTAGATATACAGAAGCATTACACCAAGTTTTTATTTTATTAGAATATTCTTTCAAGTCTATTTCTCTCAAAATATAACAATGAATAATTTTCTTTCTTATTTCAATGCTTAATTTTTGTGATCTTTTACATTTTAAAGTAATTAAATAATTGATATCAGTGTCCCTTTTAACTCTCTTTGCCTGCTGTGGCTCATTTAATCCGGGACTTTGTCTTTTAAGTGGACTTTTGTAATTCCAGATTTCAACTGCATCCTGGGAGTCAATAATTTCGACAACCTGAGAGATATTTAGATTTTCCAGTTTATGTTCCTTTTTATCTTCTTCGTACATTAATTTAATATCTTCATCGTCTTCAGTGACTGCGATAGAAGATGTAAATGCGTTTAATATCGACTGGCGATCTATCGTAATATTATTCAAGCTTGTATTTTTATTAATATCATCGCTATTGCTGAAGTTAGACGGTAAAAGATCGATTGGCAATGTCTCATCAAAGAAACTGGATTCGCTTTCATCAGATGAAAATAAGCTAACATCTTTAGAAGTTATATCTTTACCAGTAACATCATTTAATGGTTTGTTATCATTAGCGTTTTCTCCAGCAACAATCAGTTCATTGTCTCCGAAACTAATTTCTGGTGACATTGTTTTATCCGATGCTCGTAATTTTGATATATTATTTAACGCAGTGGAAAAATCCAGAGATTCCCATACTATATCATCTTTGAATCTCGACGGATTATCAGAATCAGACAAATTGATATTTCTCACTATAGGACTATCTATAATTTCAATGCAGTCTTGGTCAGTCTTTTCTATCTTAAATGATTTCTTTACTTGCGTGGAATTACATTTACCATCTTCGGTATTTTTCACGTTATCTTTATCTACTTCTTCATTTGGTAACAAGGATCCATTATTCAGTTGTTTCTCCTTTTTAATTTTTTCCTCATAACTTCTTTTATCAGTTACAATACTAGTTATTGTTTGAAGACTAGATTGTTCTTTTGTTATTGAAATTTCAAAAGTTACGTGGCCATTTGTTCCATTAATTTTGTTGCAATTTTCTTGCGAATTCAAGAAATTGTTACAATTGGGATTTGAATCTTTATCATTGCAAGTTGTTTTCTGTATTTCGTTCCATTTTATTTCCGTAACTCCAATCTCTTCTTGTAAATATTTTCTCGCTTCAAGGATCAAATTTAAAGCCGCCTCTTTAGCGGTCATACCGCAACAGCCGGTGATCCAAATGTTTTTAATTTTATTGCGTTTCTGTAAATCACTTTGATCATCGCCATCTCTTTCTTTTTCGCTTTGGAAAGGGACAGCTTTTAGCAGTATATTTTCTATCGTATTTACATCTGCTGAGGCTACGCTTGATATTGTTTCGAAACCTTTATCAAACAGTGCCCTTGCTCTTATCCCATTTAATGATGTCAACTTCATTAATTCAATTAATTCTGAATGTATACCAAAATGAAGACGATCTTGGAATTGAGATATTAACAATTCCATATTCTTCCATCCCAATTGATGACAAAACGCTGTTACCATTCCTAAAATAAAAATGTTAGCTAGACATGCGAAAAATAGTTTAAAAAACTCAAAACTACACGCTTACCAGCAAATGTAGCAGCAGCTTGTTGTAATCCTTGTAAGAAACCTCTGGGACATTGAAATTTCTCTGCTACTTGTGATAGTGGTACTTCATTTACTAAATCTTGCAACGCTAATGCAGTATAAAACCTACAAAAGAAGATAAATTAAACATATCGTTAAAAACAAATTAACACTGAAGAGAAATAGTATTTTTTACTAACAGAATGTGACAAAATACCTTTTATGTATATTTAATTTCTTTTGGTCAACTTTAGCATGATTACTCCCTCTCAAACGCTGTATTATAAAACTCTCTTGAATACCAATCAGTTCACCAACTTTTTTCATTGCTCTGGTTAATGATTCCCATAATGTTAACAAATGCAACCAATCAATATCATTCCATTGACTGCTAACACTGTAAGGTGTCACTAAATAAATGAGATGTAAATCATTCTCTAGTACAATACATTGTCGAGCCTTCTGTAGTTCACAGAATAATGACAATCCATCATTTGGAGCCATTGAGGATGATAAACAAGCTTTACCTAAAGATGTCGCTACATATTGAAACTCAGTACCATCATCCTGTACTCTTATCAATTCATAATTTTTTAATTGTTCTAAAGTTTTCCCTAATAACAACATCTGCGATTGTGTCTTCTTCTCTTGGTTAAATAACAATGAACATTTTGTATACAGATTCAATTCAGACTCTGTACAAGTTACTTGACTTGCGATTATTTCAAGAACAGCCCTCATGTACCTGTCCTCACTTTCAATGCAACTTTTAACAGGACTCAAAACACCTACCATTAATTCTTGGCCTATTTTTTTCTCAGCCTCAGTACATATAAGTATACTTTCTCCTTTTACATCTCTGCCCATCCTACCTGCTCTACCAATCATCTGTTTATAAGTTAAAATATTTAATGGTTGTCTTTGAAATACAGGTGTTCTTATAATAACTTTTCTTGCTGGTAAATTAACACCAGAGCTGAGTGTAGATGTCGCCACTAAAACTCTTATAGCACCAGATTTGAATGCACCTTCGATAATATCTCTTTCATCAAAAGTAAGGCCTGCATGATGATAAGCAACACCAAAAGATACAATATTTTTTAGTATATTATCCAAACCAACAGGACAGTTTTTAAGTTGTTCCAAAACTTCAGCTATCCTTTCTGTATTTAACTGATTTCTTAAAACTGTACCTATTTCATTATTTGTACATCCCAAGTTGAAAAATGTGGCAGCAATACTTTGTGCTAGACTTTCACACCTATTTTTAGTCATGCAAAATATTAACACTGAACAACCTTCCTTTATAGTCTCTAAACAAATATTTAAAACACTTCCATTTTCATTTTCCAACCCTGTATTATCATCTATTGATCTCAAGTATGTTCCTTTTTTATCATAAATTTTTTTCCCCACTAAACAATATTCTTCTAGGGGGATAGGTCTAAAATCTGTAATAAATAATTCTGCATCCAACCAAGCAGCCAAAACCTCTAAATTAGGTAATGTAGCCGACATTCCTACTATTTGAATATTGATATCTGCTTTCAAAGATATGTATTTAATTTTAGTCAACAGGAGCTCTAAAATGTATCCACGGTTTGAATCACCCAGCAAATGTAACTCATCAACCACAACTGCTCCTAATTCAGAAATGTTACCATCATCAATAAGGCGGTTGACTAAACTATTTGCTTTTTCTATAGTACATATAGCAACATGCACAGCTTGTAAGCCACCAGGTGGTGATTGTGATCCCATAAATCCTTCAACTCTTACCCCAGAACTGGAAAGTATGTCTTGCAGATAAAACATCTTCTCTCTCACAATAGATACAAAAGGTAAAATAATTAATACCTTTTTTTGACGCTCTAATATTGTTTTTATTGTAAGTATTTCTGCTACTAAAGTTTTTCCCGCAGACGTAGGCGCAGAATAAACTAAATTACGATGTTCTAATAGCACATTTGATAGGCTAAGGCAGGATACCTGCCATTCAAACATTTCTTTGATACCTTTAGCTTCATATTTTCTTGTAATTTCAGGTGGTAAGCCCCAATTCTTTAACTTTCTTACATTCGCATTGTTCTCAGATTTTAAAACATCCTTAGTACATAGACTTAGCTCTAAGTTGGAGACAGCATTTTTCACTGTTTTTTTCTTTACATTCTTACTGATTCGTTCAGCTACTGGGACAGTATTTGTAACGTAGTCTTTCACAGTTACTAAAGAATTGTGTATTGAAAAAGAATTGTCGAAACAAGATTCCAAAAATGAAACATTCTCTACCAATATTTGAGAATCGATCACATCATTATTTGCCATTTATATAAATTTAGTAACTTGTACATTAAACTAAATGGACATGTGATTAAAATATAAACGATACCAACACAGTATTATTGAATAGATGATTTTTAGATTTGTTTATTTACAATTTATGATTAAAAATTCATCAATCACATTTTAAAAATGACATTTACGTTGACTTGATCATCATAGAGTATTCCGTAGACGTCAATGTCATTTTTGTTTCAAAGTAAAACCAAGGAACAATCTAATTGTTCTTTGGTTCTACAAAAAAGAAAAATATTTTTGTATACCTCAAAAACGCATTTACTAATTAACTTGTATCTCTCCTTAAGTTTCTTTGTTATAAGCAGCTAAAAAGCCTTCATATAAGGGTAAAAGAAACATTCAATTATAAATATCATTTATATTAAAATAAATAATATCACAAATTATTGCTTACGATGCAATGTAATATCACAAGTGGATTTTATTTACAGAAAAATATTTAATTTTATTCACAAAACCCAACTATTAAATACACAATGCAACAAATTAAAGAAATATCGTGATTTTCATGCTTTTAACCTTTAAGTTATATTTTAGACTACATTTAAAAGGTGTAACTTTTTTACTTTAGCATATCAGTATTATTTTTTTTATTTCGAATTTTTTTATAGATACGCTTTTCCAAAAATATGGAAAATCATAAATCAATTTTAGTAGCAGTGGGTTCTTTTCCTTCTGTGAGGGCTCGCGATTCGTGGATGAAAACCGCGTATGTAACACCCTGAAATTAAAAAAGAGAAACATTTAATACTAAAAATATGTATGGTTTTACAAATTACAAAACAAATAAATAAAGACGGCATATTAATAAAAATAAAATGCCAATAATTGATACCTTCCACTTCAAATTCGGATACAAAAAATCCACATAAACAAAATCATACATACTAGATATATTCCTATAACGCTTCTTTCAGGGTTAAAATACATACCTGTTGCAAAGCAGCTCTAACAAAACCTTCATTTGCTGATACAGTCAAAGCTTTAATTCTGTGGCCGAAATTAAATATGACTTTAGATCGCAATCTCACATGGCCTCTAATCTTCAAATTCTGTCTTGGATAATCATCTGCACCTATAAATATAATTATTTTCAAAATAAACTTCATTGCCCCCAAATAAACTTAATTGTCCCCATCATTTCGTCGCATAACATGTCCATAACACGCTAAAGTTTTACTTCTCAATTTCTCCACCACTGGAGACTTAACTTTCTTCAACAACTTCTTAACTTTATCCATTCTTGTCACACCACACATCCATCTTAACATACGCATCTCAGCCACATGCAATCTCCTTTCATCCGCTTTGGTGGCCCAACATTCAGATCCATACAATAGACTTTTTTGTGCGAGTTAAATAACAAGCTAGATAAGCAGCCTTCAAAACTTCAATATCTATGCCAACTTTATTTGAGAGACAATTTTTTTTAAAGTTTATTTATATAAAACTTTTCCTGTTAATAATAAACACAAAAAAAAAGCAAAAATGATACAACCATTCAAGTTTGTTGCAGCGATCAAGTTAAAAAGGTTTTTTTATGTAAAAAAGTATTAAAACATTTCTCACCACCACTGTCATCTGGGTAAACTTTGATCATTTCTTTCAACAATGCAGTCCTTTGCTTTTCTAAAGGTCCTCCCAAAATGTCGATAATTTTATTAAAATCATCCCATGCAGTTTTGCAGCACACTAAATTCTTTCCTAAAAATAGTAACAGCATTTAACTTTTTTTAATTTTTTTATAACCTATTCTGACAATACTATCAAAATAGGTAAAAACATTGAACAGTCTTAAAAATCTTAATCTCTGTAACGCTTACCTACTCATTGGTATGATTTATAAATATTGCACTAAAAAAACAAACATGAAAATAAAAAAATAGTATTTTTTGTGTATGTCAATTTAAATGTTTTTATTACCTTGAAACAATCTGTCCAGCACCGGCTTAACAGGTCTTTCCGCTTCCCAAGCAGCTTGCTGTGTTAGCACTTCCTGTTTGAATACGTAATTACAATGTCCATTTGTCATATTACTAACATACGCCATCATAGCACTAACATCCAGATTTAATGTTTTAATTTCTAGTTGACTTTCTTTACATTGGGGAACTTCTTGGACGGAATTTTGTTCACTGTAAATTATAAAATAACAGATATTAAAAACAAGACTAGATGTTTGCATGCAACTTAATCCTCATAATATACTATCCTCATAATGTATTTAAATTATTTTTTATAAGTCGTAAAACTTTAAATTCAAATACTCTAATGTCTGTTATGGGCTGAGAATTTAAGTAACCATAGCAATCTTCATTACTTGGTGATATTGTTAGTTTTTGTCTCTTTCTTACAAAGCATTTTTTCCATTTGACCCATCCCCTAAGTTTGATACTGTGAAAATAAATTGACAAAAGAGTGTCTAGGAGATTTTGTAAAAAAAGGAATATTCCATAATAAGCTGTAACAAAAACATGCACCTCACCATGTGCAAATGTAATATTTCATAAGTATTTAAATTTAAGCAAGTTATTTTAAGTAGGGTTGTAATGGAACTCTGCGTATGCATAACTATAATTGTTATACATTATATTTGCATAATAAATTGTATCTTGTAATTATGTACCAATCTGTATTTTGGTTTAACATAGTTTTAGTTTTTATTTCTGTAATAAATCGCAATTATTATTTTACTATTGACCTCCGCATCCGCTTCCGCTAAAATGGCCTCCATTACAACCTTAATTTTAAGTATACATAGTAATATTAAGACTTACTTAAAGTCAAGTTCTTCATCAGACTCCCATGAGTTATCACATTCATCATCATGTTTAGTATCAGGTAGAACTTCACCCTTCACTATAACTCCAAGAGATTTTAATTTGTTTGCCAATGATTCTTCTATTCCACTGACAAACTCAAATACAACCTGACAAAAATTATGTATGTAAAAAACTTATAATAGTATTATTTTTGTCCATTTTTAAAGAAAAAATAACAATTAAGAACAATCTATATATATAAAATATAATTGGAATATATACATATAACATCGGGAAAGAAATTACATTTCTTGAACATGGTGTATGATTTGGAGACAGCAAAAACCCAACACTTAAACAAAAATTATCTGTCAGCAAATCTGCATAATCTTTGAAATAAATAGACTGATTTTAACAAGGCTTTCAATAGAAGGTTATTTAGGCTTATGGAATATTACTTTTTATTGAAATTCTGTGTAATAGATATACTTAACAAGGATAATTTTACACACTTAAATAACTGTACTAACCTTTGGTGGTTGATACATACATGGATAGAGCTTAGCACATTCCACATAATCTTGTGCCTGGTCTACAATTGACCTTGCACCATATGATGCATTACCAGAACTGAGTGCTGACAGTGATTTTGGATTCCGAGCTATCACTACAGAAAGGAAGAGATTTTAAATTCTATAATCTTTTCTGAAGAGTTGGTAATTAAAGAAACACATTTCTTAATAAATAACTAATATACAGTCTTGTAGGATAAGAATGTGAAACCTCAATGTGTTGAAAATCACTGATAAATTACAGATTTAAATAATAAATGAATTACTTAAATGTTATGTCTAATTGTATGTGAGATTAACACTTTTTAACATACTGTGTTTACCTTTTTTAAATCTTTATAACGAGAAGGGGGGGTTTGTATCATTAGTAAAATTTTAAATCCCAAAGTGCTCTTAGATATTAGGAAATGAGCTGGCAAAATTGTCCAGCTGCATTGATAGTAGGCTCAGCCAGTATTAATATTACTTTCAATTCTATAATAAGCAATACAATATACCTTTGTTCCATATTTTTCCATTATCACTAACAACATCAACTAACAATTTATTGTCGTCATTAATATGAAATATTTTACACACAGCGACAGCACCCGGTCTGGTTGCACAATCAACCAAAGCACTTAAATGTCTGAGATTCGAACATGCCAGTTGTTCTATTTTGATCTTATCTGATTTCTGTAACTGAAACAAAAATAAATACTTTGAGAATAGAATTGAGTTTTTTTTACAAAGTAGGCACTTTGAATTGGTATAAATAAGTGACTACTGCCGATAGATATTTATGAATTGAATGGTTGCGTACTATATAAGATAAGAAATTAAAAATCAAAAATAATTACTCTTTGTAAAAAATGTATCTCTTGTCGTATTTTCCTTTGCAGTTTCAGATTGCCGTCTAATTCTTCTATAGGATTAATTCGTGTAATAAGTTCTAATCCGAATTTTATTTTTTCATCCAACATTTTCCTTAACTCTTCAGCTGTATGTGCCATGTTATTTTTCATAACTTTCTTTTCTTATTAATTTGTTAACATAAAATGTCTTGCTTAGAACTTTTTATGAAAATTGTGCAATAAAAATTTAAATTGTGAAAGTTTAGGTATTGTAGATTAATTTAGTAGGATTAAACTTTGCGTTTTAGTGGAATAAAAGATTGGTTTTATCTACTTTGCAATTGTTTCGTTAATTTTCCTTTTTATTTATTATTCAAATTGGATTAAACATTTGACATTGAGCTCTTTGATGTTGACTTCCGAGTTGATTACGAAAATGTCAAAACTGTTCAAAAACTCACAAATGAATAGGACAAAAGTTGCGCTTTAAGAAATAAAACATATTTAAATATTACCACTTTAAAATTAATTTCGTTTCTTGAATATTGAAAAGTTACTTCTTAAATTCGGTGAGAATGAAATAATAAAATAACTATGATGAAATTAAGTGTAAGTTATTTAAAATAACTGCGTTTCGAACGTATTCAAAGTTCTTGACTTTTGAAATGACGTCATTGTCACGTGACCTACATCCAACAAATCGGCCAACCAGAAACAAGCACCCGACTAACCAAACTCCAGTTTAGAGAAATGGCTGACGACAAAGAAGTCGAAAAAACTATTGCAGAAGACTTGGTTGTTACCAAGTACAAATTAGCGGGTCAAATTGTTAACCGTAAGTACCACGATAGTTCTTTAATTTACAAAAAGTAACCGATTCATCAGTAAATGATTTTTCTCTACACTTGTCTCATGGACGCGTGTCATCGCCATGCGGACAACGTGCTGTCCCTAAAAGCCAATTTCTAAAACTCTTGAAACTTTTCTTGATCGATTCATGCAAAAATGGTAATCATTTTTGAAATTGTTTGTTTCAGGCGTTTTAGAGCAAGTTATCGCAAAATGTGTGCCTGAAGCGTCTGCCAGAGAAATTTGTGAATTTGGCGACAAATTAATATTAGAAGAGACATCTAAGGTATTCAAAAAAGAGAAAGATTCTAAGAAGGGCATTGCATTCTCGACATGTGTGTCTGTAAACAATTGTATATGTCACTTTTCACCGATACCAAGTGAAACTGATTACTTTCTAAAACAAGGGGATCTTGCGAAGATGTAAGTATAAATCACTCATCGTTCTATAAAAAGAATTCAATTTGATACCAAGTAGTTTTAGGACATTAACTACTTCCTGTGTTCCTAGGATTTACAGCGTACTATTTTATATTTTCAATTATAATATCCAGCATATTAGACAATAATATCAGATATTAGATTTATTAATAAACTATTAAAAAAATATGTAGCCAAGCTCACAATCTGAGATTGCACTACTAAGGACAGTTTTAATTGTGTTAGTATTTGAAACTAGTTATATTTCTTTATTCAGAGATCTTGGTGCTCATATAGATGGCTTTATTGCGGTGGTTGCCCACACCGTGGTGGTTGGTGGTGGGGAGGTCACGGGCCGTGCGGCAGATGTCCTTCTTGCTGCATACCTTGCGAGTGAAGCCGCCTTAAGATTGTTGCGACCAGGCAATGAGGTATTCCATATATTTTAAATTGCTGATTCTACCGATAATAAATGAAATAATGGTCTTAATAAACAAATAATGATTTTTATATGTAATGATAACTTATATTTTATTACTGGAAGTTTCTATCTTAAATTGTAAAGGTATTAGTTCCCTTCCTTACAATGATTAGATATAAAATGGCTTTAGAATTGTTTGATAACATCCTGAATCTTTCCATGATAACTAAAATAGTTAATTTTGGTACAAGCTCAGGAGAAATTAATGTAAATTATTTGTATGTCAGAATAATTAAATTATATTTTGATAAAAATAACTTTACAATAATCATAAAAATTTCTTTACAAATCCTAAAAAAGATGAATTCTATGATTTAATACATGAAACTATTTGTATTATTTTTAGAACCAAGCAATAACAGATGTAGTACAAAAGATTAGTGCAGAATATGGATGTAAGCCGGTTGAAGGGATGCTTTCGCATCAATTAAAGCAATTCCGCATTGATGGTGAAAAGAGTATAATACAGAATCCTTCGGAAGCTCAGCGTAAAGAGCATGAGAAAGCTACGTTGGAAACATATGAAGTTTATGGTATGGATGTGCTTGTTTCTACAGGAGAGGGTGTTGTAAGTTAATTGATTTTATGTTCTTTACCTGCAAAAAAAACTTGTATTTTTTGTCACAAATATTGGACTGACTTATTCCTAATAACAAAAAATATAGAAAATACTGGTTATCTGTAAGTTTATTTAAGGACAATAATTAAAGATAACCTTACAAGCCAATGGTAGTCTAATTGTGCCCTCTCTACCGCTTGGTCTGTGCTTTAGCTTTCAATCTCAGCTACAACCAAATATGCCAAACACTACTGTTTCTTGTTGCAACAGATGTTCATTGACAAAGAAATATTTATTATGTGTAATTTAAAAGTAGAAGTTTTCCATTAGTAGGCCCTGACTTCTTTCCAGGTTTAGTTCACAATAACACATCTGGCAGTACTCAGGGAATATTAAATGTAGTATTAACTCTTCTGAAATGTTTTCCTATGTTTCAGCTTTTAAAATACTTCAACATTCATTTGTATATGTTTATCAATGTTCAATGTTTAATTATAATTGATTTTAATAGATCTATTTCTTACAGGGTCGTGAAATGGATACAAGATGTACAATATATAAGAAAACTGATGAAATATATCAACTTAAATTGAAAGCGTCAAGAATGTTCTATAGTGAGGTAAAAATAATTGCCATGTTTCACAAATAAAATTTCTACATGTTTAAAGATATTGTTCCTGCATATTTAGTCAATTGCATATTTTTAACTTGTTATTTTCTCCCTGAATGTTTTTTTTAGTAATACACATATTGTATTACTATTTACATTCCGGGTATATAAGTGTAATGTGTTTGAGCCATTGTAGAATTCTTTACATGGTGCAGTGGCATAAGTCATTACTACAATAATTTTAGTTTAGTTACTAAACAAATAAGTTTTAACCAAAAAAAAATTAGCAATTTTTGTTTAAATAATTATTAAAGTGTTAAATTATGAATTGAAAAGACTTTTTCCGTTACAGGTTCGTAACAAGCATGGCTCAATGCCGTTCAACTTACGCAGCTTTGATAAGGAGACGAGCGCCCGCCTCGGTGTGGTTGAGTGTGTCAACCACAAGCTTATTGAACCATTCCAGGTAACTTGATAATCAAAACAATTAAGAATTACTTTAGTCCATGCATAATTAAAATAAAACTTGAATACCCTAGAACAAGATTGTAGACTATTCTTCATCTATGTCAAATTTTTGACCGACTTCCCAAAAGATGGAGGTACTCAATTTGTCTGTATGTTTTTTTTTATGTGTGTTATATAAGATAAATTAAACTGTTTGGAGATAGTGATAACCATCCATCCATCTATCCCAACTTTCACTTATATAGTTAAAAGTAAGATTTAGGTAAAGTTTCCACTATAGTATAGAGACTTTAAGGATTCTTTTTATTCTGCATCAACAATAGTTTTAAATGTGAAAATTAATTGTAAATTTTATATAACAGGTGTTATATGAACGACCAGGAGAGTTAGTAGCGCAGTTCAAGTTCACAGCGCTGTTGTTACCAAGTGGTACGCACAGAATTACAGGATTGTCTTTCGACAAGAGCCAGTGTAAGACTGACCGCACCATCAAGGATCAAGAGCTTAATGTAAATATATTTACTGATATCAATTACATGTAAAAATGTTGTTTAGTATATTTTTGGGGTTATTTATGAGATTTCTGATCTTTTTAAGATGTATTACACCCTGATATCTTTCAAAATAGATTCCTATGTAATTCATTTTGAACAAGCACAGGGTAGAAAAATGTAATTTTTTTGAGCTGATTTGTTTTTGTTAACACTTCAGTTTGAAGAATTACAACATTTATAATACTAAATTAACTTTAATTGTTACTGTCATCTTTATTACTCATTTAATCAGATTCTCTTACTACTAAAATGGTATAAATTTGCCTGGGACATGTGTAAGGACTTCTTGGAGAGATCTGAGGACTCTGCCTACCCATCTGGGCTATGGTGTGAGTTATATTATTGTTAATACAATGTTTTTGTCCACCAGTCCCTTCTGAACTCCTCTGCGAAATCCAACAAGAAGAAGAAAAAGAAAACCGGCACAGAAGAAGCCATGGAGGTTGAAACTGCGGCATAGCATATCTGATCACCCTCACAATGAGGACTAAATTGCTGAAACTTTATACCAACTCATTTTCCTGACATCATGCAAAACATTCAGTACAATAAAATTAACTTTGGAAATAAATTGATTATGTAAGAATATTTTATTTTCAACACCCACTCTCCTGTTATAGAAAAATCATTATAAATCTGTAGTCTTACATTTACACAAAGTTTTTCTTAAGGTCACAACAAAAGTATTTGTAAAATTTGAATTAATAAAATAATATTTTTACAAACTATGATCTAATATTTTTTCTTTTACAATCCATGCTTATTTTACCCCTTCATGATAAACACAATGTTAATAAAAATGTGTACATGTTACATGTAGTAATAATGGGACAAGCACATTTGTCTTGGGTGCATTATTTAAAAGTATATATGTTGCTTGATATTCCACAAATTTCTGAATATGGTGTGAAGTATTCATATGAATGTGATAATATTAGCTTTTTTATTAGAATTATTATATTACATTAATAAGACTGAAGAAAGTATGGATGGATTATGTGAAAGAGGATATGCTTAAGAAAAAAGATGGATTCAGATATGACTGCTGTTAGAGATGTATGGAAGAGCAGCACATACTGTGCCGACCCTCCGTAAGGGATCAGGGCAAGTGGTTGATGATGGCTATATTACATAGTGATAATAACACTACAATATAAAGAAGGTTCACTTTTTACTTGTTTATTATGTTGTAAGATATTAAGTCACAACTTGGACAGCAACTTAACATCAATAGCTTGTAAGACTAACAAGTTTAAATAACAATCTAGTTCACAAAATCACATTTTATCCTATATTAAACTATTTTGTTCCCTCTTGGCTTCTTTCAGGTTCAGACGAGTTTGTTGACGAAGATATTTTATCATATGCAGATGTTAATGCATTTGTGGTATGAGTAGGCAGGTTAATTAGGAATTGAAATGTTGATTTCACACCACAGTTCCAGTAGTATTTGAATAAATATGACACTCTATCATTTGATGGGAGTGGAGGCAGCTGTAAGCAAACATAGTTTATGAATCCATTAAATCAGTTTAAACAGATTTTTAAAACGTCGTAATGAAATATGAAAAATACATTTTCTTAAAGGCAAAAACAAGCAATAACCGACACTGTTAATTACCTCAAATGGTATTTGTTTTTTTAATTCACCAACATAGGGGGACACTCCTTTCTCTAATTCATCATAAATTTCTCGAGTCGATTCACTATCCTTCCAAACACCTTTATCAACAGTATAGTACACTGCTGAACCTAAAACAGCCGATTTAATACCAAACCTGTAAATAGAAAGTTCAACTTTACAAATGTTGACTTGCTTAGCATGTATAAAAAAAGCTAAGATTTTACATTTACTTTATCATTTTCTTGGCTTACGAGAACATTAACCTAGAATGTAATTGTTAAAATGTTTGAATTACGTAATTTGACATAATTTCATCTGTCAACTGTCAATGTCATGGCCAATTTATTTTTAATTTTATCGCATTTCCACAATGCTCCTTTCACCAGTTCAGCCACAAATTATAATGCAGAATGTAAATTATAGAACTATTTACCCATTTTAATGCTAATCTATCTCAATATGTGTGTTTAATTTTATTAGAGTTAAACTGAAATAAAATTGAAAAGTTTGTAAGCATTTATTTACTCCTATTGTCTACGATTTGTTTTTAAATTAATAGCATTATTGTCTTTGGTATATGTCAAACTGTTAATGTCATTGTGATAGATATTGTTGTTATATTAATATTAAATTTGTAACTATTAAATGAATGAATTATTGCAAAAGTACGCAAACGATTTAATGCACAACAATCATGAATAATATAGGAAAAATAGAGCAATTAATTGATTTGTGTCTTGTACCAAAACTTAGCAAGAACTATGATGAATGCCAAAACCATCCTGAATTTGGAATTCGTAATAAAAACTTGGATAAAAACTTTAGTTTTCTCCTAAAACAACTCGAGGAAGTTAATTTCAAGACCTGTAATAAACCCGAATCGGTGATATCGCAACTATTGATTTTGTATTTTGAGTTATCAGTTAATACCACATGGAACGATGCAAATTGTTTGAAATGCTCCGAAAAATTGAATTACTATTTTCAAACATTCTACGAACTCAGTCTTATTAATGTATTATCCGAAAAGACTGATTTCGACCATCAAGAAATATTCGACAAATGTTTGGAAAACCTGCATAAGAAGCTGTCTCCAGCTGAATTCAAAAAATATCCAGCGCAAATTGCTGTATATCTTACACTTATTAAAGATCTAAAAGTAAGTCAGTAACAATATTTATGACAACTAATATATTATTATCCTCAATATATTTTTCTGTTCTTTATTTTCAGAGATATAATGTGACTGTAGGACCTTCAAGAATACTTCCAGCAGCTTTGAACTTGATAGATGATTATATAATAGAGAATAAGCTCAATGGATTAAAGTCTTGCCTTTCCATATTGCAGTGCATGGTGAGAAAATCTTTGTTAAACCTTAGTATTGATTTTCTACATGACAAAGATAATAAAATAAATCTATTGTAGAATGGACATTAAAATTTTTTTTGCAAACACATTATAACTTGATACAAAATAGTTTGGTTTATGTTTTTATCAAGTAATGACTTTTTAATAAATATTGTATGTATTTATGAACAGAATAAGGATGCATTTGACAAGGGGAATTATTTTGAAGTTGTATATTTGAGTCTCAAGAAACTTACAACAGAAAAAGATATTGAAGCAACAAAATTGCTGTTTGAGTGTTTAATAACTATGTACCATATTCTACCAGCTAATAGTAAGGTATGTTTTATTAAAAAATATTTTTATTTACACTTAGAGTAATAACCATCTAATATTTTCATCAAAAAGATATATTACTAAGTAAGAAAAATAATAATCATTATTTTGGTAATATAAAGGTGCAATTTGTTAAACTAATATTTGATTTTTCAGAAAGTAAAACTAGATGAAATGTATAATGCAGTACTGGACCAACTTATTGTTGAATCTAATTTATACAGAAAAGCGGAATGTCTAAAGTTTATAAGGACTATAATATCTATTCATAAAATACACTGTTGCAATAGAATTATATTTTTTGCAATAATTTCTGATAACTTAGACTTGTGCTGCAATGAAGCTGTGAGTGAAGTGCTATTGGAAATTGTACTACAGGTGTGTATTAACATCTTCCGTCTATCTATATCTATATCTATCTTACTTCTTACTAATATTATAAATGCAAAAGTTTAGATGGATGGATGTTTGTTAGCGTTTGTAGCCTAAACGGCTGAATGGATCTCCATGAAATTTGGCACAGATATAGAGCATAGTCTGGAGGAACACATAGGCTTCTTTTTACCCCGGGAATAGTTACGGTTCCCATGGGATTCATTAATTTAGTTTTTTAATGTTTACTCGATCATTCTGCAACGGTTCAACATATCTTATTGAAATTTGGCACAGATACAAAACAAAGTCTGGAGTACACATGGGATAAGGTTCATCCCCGAGAAATGTCTGGTTTCCGAGGGATACATAGCATTTTGTTATTTAAATAGTTCGCATGTTTTCTAATACCACGCGGATGAAGTCGCGGGCAACAGCTAGTAATATTATAAATGTGAAAGTTTAGATGAATGGATGGATGTTTGTTAGACTTTGTAGCCTAGACTGCTGATCAGTTCTCAATGAAATTTGGCATAGATGTAGAGGATAGTCTGGAAGAACACATAGGCTACTTGGTTTTGTTTTATTTTTATTATCATGCGGACGGAGTCGCGGACGAAGGCTAGTAATAATTTATTAACACATGAACTCGCAAATAAAATACACATGTTTCCAATTTTCTACTGTAAATTTCTTTTCTTGGAAAATTACAAAAAAGAGTGTTTGTCGAGTGTGTTTTTGTTTATTGTTTTAAAATAATTTCTACAAACATTTTTTCTTAAAAGTCTATAAACAAAAAATGTAATAAACTAGAATTTTACCTTAATTAATCCATTTGTCTTAATTTTTCCTTGTTTCAGACTTTAAAAGAATGGATCAAGTATTGCTGGTGTGTATGGAAATTTTCTACAGGACATAAAATTATTTCCAATCTTTTTAAAGTTCTATATTGTTGTAAAGATGAACACTTAATATCTGAGGTGCATAAAATAATCGTAACTTTAATAAAACTGTGTGATGATGCAGAGAAAAAAAGTATTATTAGTAATCTAGAAAATATTGATTGTACAATCGGTAAGAATTTTATAGACAGGATAAATGCAATAAAATCTGATGTAACATAAAATGTTTTTTTATTTCATAAATGTGTAACAAAATATAATTTGTGAGTATTTAAAGCTTAGAGCTATCACAATAACACTTCTATATAATAAGGAATTCATTTATAGAATTGTGATCTTAGAATGATAACATTTTTAAAACCAGTTTGATTGTTTTGCTAATAAAATAGTGAGATATTAGATTTCAAACTCACCTATTCACGATATTTAAATATATTTATTTGCTCATATCAGACAATGTATCACAAATTTCCTCTATAGATGGTCTATTGAACCTTTCTTGTTGTAAACAACATCTAGAAAGTTCATATATCTCTTTAGCTTTTGTCCAATTTTCAACTTTTGAATCTAAAATACTAGTAATATCACCATTTTCTTTGATACTTTCTTTGACAAAATCTTTTATGTGTATTCTATCATTATTACTGTTAGTAACAATGGGAGTTAAACCAGTAAGCAGTTCTAAAAGTACAACTCCGTAACTGTAAATATCTATTTTCTGAGTAATGGTGCCATAAAATCCTTCAGGGGCCATGTAAGCGGAGGTGCCCATTGGGGATGTGGTGACAAATGTTAAATCATATTGTTTAACAAGTCCAAAGTCACAGATCTGAAAGAAAAACATTGTTTATTGTAAGAAATTCAGAACAAAAAGAAAAAAAGTAGTGGTCCATACATGTTCAGTGATTATTTAGATGGTTCGTTAAAAATCTCGATAAAATTAAGCACAAACATAGAACATAGCAAAGTATTTTGTTTTTAATTTTGCATGGACAGAGTCACTGGCAAAAGCTAATTTTTACATACATAAAGTTTGTGTTAACTTTTTTGTGATTATTTCACACTAATAGTTGTAGTTTGTGATTTACCTTAGGGACACAATCCTTTGTGAGGAGAATGTTAGCACTCTTCACATCACGGTGAACAAAATTATTTTTCTTTACAACATTTTGTGTATTGGAGTCACCTGCTGTACTGGTATTTGGAATTATATGTTCACTTGTGTGTAAATATTTTAAACCCTCAGCCGTACCCATCATTATATCAATTCGTTGTCTTTCTGTCAGTTTTTTAGTAGCCAACTGTTCCTCTAACGAACCTCCGTCAACATATTCACAAATGATACATGGAACAGGTCCATTCATAGAGAATCCCAGTATCGGAACAATGTTTTTATGCCTAAATTGAATCAAATTTTTAACTTCGGTGTTGAACATATCAATCACCATATTTGGTTTGTGTGTTGGCCACAGTAAGTGGGTATGAATTTTTTTAACAGCAAGAGGTATTCTGTATTGAGGATGATAGCCCAAGAAGACTTCACCGAACCCGCCACTGCCTATTTTTCCACTAGGACCATATGGACCATCTACTATTGTTTCAGAGAACTGTGATGTTATGTTTTCCAATTCTCTGTACTCAAAATTAATCAAATTATCATCTTCTAATATTTCCTTATCAATATGACTGTGTAAATCAGATATATTAGGTAATGATTGTTGAAAGGAAAAGTTTGTACTGTTCGGTTTAGTTTCCAGAGAGGTTCCTTTTTCACTTTCAGAATTTGTTTTAGTACCACTATGAGATGATTTGACACTAAGCTGTTGTGACTCGGGAAACATCAAGTCTAAATTAGGTATATTTCTTGATGATTGCGCGACTTGTGTAGAGTTACTGTTTATATTTACCGTTCGCAAAATATCTATAGCTGGAATATTATAACTGATATCTCCATTTTCAGTTTTCATCGGCACAGTGCTAATGTTGCATACATTTTTGTCTTTAGATGTGTCATTCTGAATTCTCTTGGTTGGATCAAAGGAATTGAATCTTTCATTCATCTGTTCATTTTCTAATATGATTGATACATCTGTTTCAATATCTGCTCCAGGACCATCACTCGGTCGAGGCGGTCGGTTCTCTGGAAATTAAGTTAATTATGAAACAAACTGCAAATTCATGGTAGATTTTTTTATTATGTTGTTTTGAAAACAGATAGTCAATTAATATACTTCCATTGGTCTTATTAATCTATTTAACCTTATGTTTTTATTAAAGCAAATGGTGTTTTTTAATGAGTAATTTCACTTTACCATGAAGGAGACCGGCAATTTGATCTGCAGCTTTCAAGATATTTGCCTTCAGTACAATCTCTTTTAATGTGGACAATGTTGGTCTTATTTGTCCTGAAGTTCCCCACTCGTCGATCATTATTTCAGCACATTGCCTGTTACTTATTTTTGAATAATTTTCAATAAGTCTATAAAAAAATATGAAAGCTTATTTTAGATTATGAAATTAAGTATTTTTATTAATAATATACACAAAGATGTCTGTAATTATATTAATTTTATTTAAAACATTTGGTTCATACCATTTCAAACATAAATATTACACATACCTTATATCTTTCTCGGTATATTTTTTTTCAAAATCAGAGCTACCAAGATTCTTTGGTATAATTGACATAACATTTTTCCAATCACTATTGGTTTCTAAAGTGTTAATAACCTCATAGAGAGCGCCCGCTGGTAATTTACGCAGTTCCACATTCGCAAGCATTTTAAAAGCGATGTTTTCCTTATGTTTTGATCGTCACTCGCGACGTCAATATTGATAATATTATGGAGTTGGAGATAAAAATTGACTAAAACCTATGTGACAGTATTATTTTTTTTATAACAAAAACGATAACTCGAAATAAGAGATATAATAAAGATATATAAGTTAAAGTAAATCTTGAAAGTACAACACTTGCGCATACGCAACTATCTAAATGGACAATGATCAAATTCACATTGACAAATGACAACTGTCAACTTCTGACTGACGTATAGATTGACAAAGTTATCTGACCCGGTTGCACTGACCCTGACTTTTATAAATGGACAGGCTGCAAGACGTGTGACTATATGCCTGCTTGATACATACTTCATAATATTTCCACGATGGTACGGTATTCTTTAGTAAAAGAAAAGAAAGAGTGGTATTGGTAAGTATGGGAAACTGATATCCACACTTACCTACAAAATTAATCTTAAAATGAGGAGCTGGCGAACAGTGGGCGAAAAATGCGATTTTTATAGGCATTTTCAACTTATGTTTTGAAGGTTTATTTTTTGCTGTAATGTGCTTTGTATGATTTAATTTATGCATAATAAATAAAATACATTGAATTTCAAAGTAATTCAAGGTCTAAAATAATAAAAATGTTTTCTGCAAATTAGGTAAGTTTGATAAAAAATTACTACTGTATACCTATTAAAAAGATTTTAGTTATTTTTTCTGGGGTACAATGCTGTATATTATAAAGTACACTGGGAGTCATTGTTATACTGTGCATACTTCATGTATCTATATATGAATTATGAAGGTGTCTAAAATTATATAAATGCAGCACCATGCCAATATTTACTAATTAATTACTTTTTCTGGATTACCGTAGAAAGGGGGAAAATAAAGAGACAACTCAGTGTTAAGAAAACAAATGTGCATTTTATTAATAAATATGATAATACATGATTTTTCTTAAATTATAATTAAAACTCTATATTGTGCATGGCCAAGTGCGGAGGCAGATTGTTGAAGACATCCTGTATTTGTTGTAGTTTGTGTTGAGCGGTGATCCTGCGCCACAGCACGGGGCACTCTGTATTCTCGCAGTTCTGATGCTGAGAGTGGCCCGTGCAACTAGCACATATCTAGAATTTCAAATTGTATGCCACTGATAAAAAATTAAATTTGTGAAATTAATTTAAGAAAAAAAATAATGTCTAGTAATTTAAGGTGAAGGAAAACATCAAAACGAAATAATTGTGAAATTTATATTACGCACCATAGACTTTAAAAAATATGCAGATTGAGGCATAGCGAACAAATTTCTTTCACCGGTACTTTCGCTGAAAGGTACTATATCAGTTGTCAAGTTACAAAATAAATTAATCATCATTTAACGAAACCTATTGGTAATTAATTTAAATACAATTAATTATACTGAAATAAGGCTATTAACAAATAGCGTAAGCCATCGTGTTAAAAATATCATTAGTGAAATGTCAACTATGTCTCCTTTTTATATTTTCTGAATCAATTAACAAAGATTTTCTCAGTTTTTTTTTTATAAGAAATGGGGGAAAACAACCGTGTATTAAGGTGATTATATAGTTTGATTGTAACTCACATCGTAACAGTGGTGTAGAAGTCCGTGCGCGCGCGCTAGCCTGGCGGCGAGGGGCGGCAGGGCGCGTGGGGCGGCGCACGCGGCGCACAGCGAGCGCGCCCCCCGCGCGCCGCACGCCGCGCACCGCCCGCGGGACATGTACCGCGTTATACCGCCCGCGTGCGCCGCCCTCTCTAGCTGCACCTCCCGACCCTGACCTACTTCCTTCCACCTGGTAACAGTTAAGTTTTAAGAAAACACAATAGTACAAAAAAATCAACCTCATATGATAGAGAAAGCCTTTAGGTCAGAAGTAAATTGGGATAAATTCCATGTTTCAACTACGTGCGTACCGAAAGCCTCACTTTAGTCTTCTTTTTCCACAAGAAAAGGATGAAATAAGAAAGTTGGTGTAAAGGGAAACATCCCCTTTCTATGATCTCTGTCTATTAAAGGAATGCATCTGAAAATGCGGATGTCTACTAGCAGCGGTCGCTTCTTAATTTTGGCTGATTCCTTAGTAACTGGACTTGCATTCGACTGGTATAGTGTGAACAATAACTGGCGCCAGTGATTCCATATATGGCCTGCCCTACGATACTAACCAACTTTATTAGCAAAGTATGAACTTCGCATTTCACTAAAAAAACTGGTCCTTCGAGTCGGATTTTTGCAAAATACAAATGATTGAACACTGACCAGTTGAAGACGTGCACTCCTAGTAAGGAGAGACAGCGGTGCAGCGGAGGCAGCAGCACTCGTGTGGCGTAGTAGGCGACGTGCGGCGCTGCGGGCTGGCGCAGCAGCTCGTGCGGCGCGCGCGCCAGCCGGGACAGCGCGGTGCCGGGCGCGCCCGCGCACACCAGCCACGACACGCGCCAGCCCGCACGCGGCACGCTGCGCGGGTCGCGGCTCAGCAGACGCCTACAGTATTACACAACTTTTAGGACCTGTCCCACCACTGGCTGATAGAGGTTCAGATAGCGTAAAAATGACGTCACTGTCATATAAGAGAAGAAAGTCCGATACTTCCATCACATATTTTACACATTTGTTTGTTATCATTTTTTAAACTACGGCTTTACTAGCCGTAATAATAAATAAATAACGAATCTTAGGATGTTTTTAAAGTGCTATTTTATTTTCGAAGATCGGCGGTCAGTAGGACAACTTGTACTCTTGTGGGTGCTTTTCTAAAAAGCCAAGATATTTTTCTACCTACTTTTAGAGCATTAAATAATATTGTTAAAAATCTTAGCATTTTGCTGGATAAGTTGTATTTTTAAAAGTTGTAATGATCATACTTGGCGATTTCATTCGGCGGTACGGCGGCAGTGGACTTGTAGCCTGCGGGTCCGTGGTACTCTCGCGTGAAGAACAGTTGTTGCGGCGGCAGCGAGCCGTCGGCCAGCTGCGCCAGCACCGCGCATACTACGCGCTTCACACGCGACATGTCGCCTGACTCGAATAACTCGCACAAACACTGCTGGAGGAGCTGCAAGTTTACAAATAATCATACTAATATTATAAATGCGAAAGTTTAGATGGATGGATGTTTGTTTGTTAGAGTTTGTAGCCTAAACGACTGAACGGATTTTGATGAAATTTGGCTTAGACGTAGAGGATAGTCTGGTAGAACACATAGGCATTCAGTTTTGTTTTATTTTAATTCCACGCGGACGAAGTCACGGGCGAAAGCTAGTTTTTTATAATTCCCGTTTCATTTTTTTTTTAAATCGAACCTATTGGATAGAAAACTCTGGGGGTTACTTAATCTTTGCCAAATTAAAATTTTTAGGGTGAGTTGCATCAAATCGCTGGTTATCGTAAAAGTTATAATAGGGTTACAAGTGCAAAAACATATTCTCACAGAGGTTTTATGTGTTTTTCGTTTTTACAATGGAAACATTTAAACCTGAATGTCACTAAAGTGTCAAGTTGGTGTCAAGAATGACATTTACGTAAATTAAAATGTTTGGAAATTCATGTTTCGCCGATTATATTTATGTATCATACGCATGGTATTTTATAGTGAAATAAACTTTTTGCCCACGAAGATGGAGAAAATGGCAAACTCTTGTGAAAATAAACTAGTTTGGGCCATTATTGAAACTGTATTTACTTTACTACTCAAATATGTAGCAATAATGAAGCAATAAAATTATACAAATATAAATGCATCTTATTTATTTTCCATATTATAAATTGTCCTGTCAATGCATATTATAAATTGACCTTTTATGGAGGACATTTTTTTAAATAAGAGAAAAGGGACAAGCGCTGTTGCTCTGGCCTTAGACACTCGAAATTTGTCCAAACTGAATGTTTGGCCAAATTTCGAGTTCCATCTTGGAAATCCATTATTTCCGAGCACGCAAGACTTTATTCTTCTGGATTACGTATAAGATAATAGTAGAGATTTTCTTTTTCCATTACTTTTTCCATTATTTGTGCTTTTGAAGATAAGAGCTTGTGACAGTTGACACTACCGAACTGACACTAACCGTAACGCTAACTATAACCGCCCATAATCGGGCGGTTATGATTAGTGTCAAATATGACGTCATTTTGACCAGCGCAAAACTGGTGTAGCGAATATCATGAACATCCGAAGACGTAACCATCGGGAATGTGCTGGTTAAGGTTTATAGTTAGTTAATGTAACTCATCCTTAGTAAATTTTAAGGTTATTCCAAATATTACTGTTACAAATAATTTTAACTTTAACGGTAACCGGCGATATGGTGCAACTCACCCTTAGTCTATGACCGGACAACTGTGATATTTGATTTTTGTGTGTCACATTAAGAAAGGAAATAAACACGTATTATTACAAGAATATAACAGAACCTTACATTTCGTTCAAACTGTTAATTTGACAATCAAAAATAAAATAAATACTTGCAACTAATCGTAAAGCAATTATTTGCTTTAAAAAGCACAATATACCTTAACTCCAGCAGGACAGCCGTCTCTGCGCACTGTCTCTATGCCTTTAGCTTCGTACACTGGCTTCTCTTGTTCCGCGCTCTCGTACATGTAGCCCACGTAACGCTTCTTCGTTTGTAATATGCAGGGCTGATATACCTAGAAAAATCATTATAAATTATTTTGTTTGGGAATTTAAAATCTACGAGAAAAATTGCGTTACGAAATGTTGATTAGTTATTTAAAATTGCAATGTAATTAATATAAACGGGTATTTAAACAATACTTTCGAGTACATATCTCATAGTTAAATTACACTTAACCGGAACAGACAAATTATTTAGGTTAGTATAATAAATAATACACGTCACTAGTAAAAAAAAATGTAAGTAGCCAATGTCATCTTCCAGACTATACTCTACATCTATTCCACATCAAGCCGCGTTTAGCAGTTTAGGCTACAAACATCCATTTATATAAATTTTCATATTTATAATATTAGTAAGAGTAAATATATCTTTTCTAAAAAAAGAAAGAAAGAAAGTATGGATGGATTGTGTGAAAGAGGATATGCTTAAGAAAGGAGTGGATTCAGATATGACGGCTGATAGAGATGTATGGAAGAGCAGCACATACTGTGCCGACCCTCCGTAAGGGATAAGGGCAAGTGGATGATGATGATGAAATATACCTTTTCTAGTTTTAATACGACTGGTGAGGGATTGTCGGCGGTGACGGCGTCAGCTATCTCCTGTCCGATTTGAAACGCGCGCTGTCTGCTCGCGCCGGGAATTAACACGAACATTGAATCCGTATCACCATATATTACCTGTAAAATAAATAAAATAAGCTTTTATTACTGTTCTTAAAGTAAAATAATGTTTTTTATTTAAAATTATATGCTACTAGTTGTTCCCGTGCGGATTCATCCGCATGAAATAATAACAACTTTAGTATACTGTTTACATTTGTCAAATTCTTAATCGCAAATGTCAAAATTACCGTTACCATAATAACCTTGCTTATTTAATATTGGAAGCTTGTACTTTATGGTCCCTTTCCCACATGATGGTGTTTCAGTTTTTTTCACCCCTAAGTTTAATAGTATAAAAATATGTAGCCTAAAGGTCGTAAGTGTAGGGTGTATTCAAAAATATGCTGTGATTGCTGACATCCTACTACACGAAGTAGTGTGTTTACGCTTTATTATATTAGTACAGAAGTATAGACTTTTTATTTATCGCCTGTAATAAAATAATTAAAGTGTTTATTAAATTCGTCAAAGTAAAAAAAAAAAAACTTTACTAGTAGTCTATTTCTTCAGGACTGTATTCTACAGCGTTAGCAAATTTCATTGAGATCCGTCCAACTCTTTAAGCTATAGTCTTTAACAACATCTATCCATCTAAACTTTCGCATTTATAGTGTTAGTAAGATGGAATTTTTTATAACATAAAGTGGCAAACGAGCAAGCGGCCACCAAAGCCCGCCAAACTGGCGAAGCGACCGCTGCCCATAGACATTCGCAATAGCGGGTGCGTTACCTACTCTTAATCGACGGAGGAGACACATAAACAGGATATTTCCCCTTCCTATGCGTCTCCTACACCATCAAATCCACGTTCCCTTCCCATTCTTTTCTTATAAGAAGGGGGAAGGAAAATGGTTAGTCCATTTTCCTTAGTTGGGTCTCCGGCACACACTCTTCAGACGAAACACGGAATTTCTCCCACTTCACGTGTGAGCGTGGTATTGCTGGGGGCGAGCCGATCTATTAGTGCGAAGATGTTAAAGCGGGCTCTACCAATGTTAAGTACTGTTACTTAAGTAGCCTTACCTTTGCATTCCACGTAGTATTATTATTAACGAGTTTGATAGCTCTCTCGAGTGTTTCCCTTCCTTTAGCGACGACACTGTCGCCGACCTCCACACACGGCATGCGGCCGCTGAAGTTAGCCGCGGTATAACCGTATGTAACATTGGCTATTAGTTTTAACCCTGAAACAAACAATAATGTTCAGTTTCAGTTATAAAATAGAGGACAATTAAGTAAAATGCAACTTGTAGCTCACAATGCAGCTCAACTCTTAGGGTTCGTACAAAGACCTGAGTACAAAGATCTGAGTTGATACATCACATACAAAATTGATCTTTATGCGATTAAGAGAAGGTTTAATTTACTTTGTACCTTTTCTTTTAAAAAAGAAATCTTAAAGACAGACAAGAAATCTTAAAATAAAATTAAACCTTGTCTCAATAGTATAAAGTTCTATTTTACTTGCGATAAAATGTTACTTTGCTTTATTCCGTCGTATAAACGAGTTCTTATAGAGACAGCTGTACCTTAAGTGGATAGGAAATAAAATTTTGACTGCAATTCGGAATGTATTATAGTTTTACCTAATTGTCTTGAATGCATTGCCTTTTTGACTGCGTCATCTGTTTGCAGTTTCATGTTGTTCTTGACAGCTTGGCGCGCCGCGAGGATCCTCCGGAGCAGCGCGGGCAGCACGCCGCGGCGCACTGAACACTTGATGAAGCCCACGCCTACAGGCGACCAATGCACCAGACCGTTACCCACTAGAGTGTCCAACTTTGATTTTGGTATACGTAAACGCCACGCGCCGAATTCGTATGGAGCGTCGCTAGAATTCATTAAAAATGTTTGGTTTTGTTTAATGTCATTATTAGCTTTGCCCCGCGACTCCGTCCGGGTGAAATCAAAAAAGTAAGTAGCCTATGTGTTCTTCCAGAGTATGCTCTATATCCGTGACTAATTTCACCAAGATCCGTTCAGCAGTTTAGGCAGCAAACTTTAACAAACATCCATCAATCTAAACTTTCACATTTATGTCATTAAACATAGTATTAGAATAATTATGTTGATAGACTTACCCATTTATATTTTGCACGCGGCCGATGCAAGTAGAGAAACAGTAGTTGTAAGCAATCATCATAGACGGGTATAGACTTTGAAAATCCAACACAATAACCGGGTCTGAGTAGAAACGGGATTCTGTGAAAATTATTAATATTTCATCTACACGAGATTTTAAGATATAAAATTACGTGTAAAAGAAACTGCACGTTTATTTTATAGGATTTCAATTAGATCCAAATTTATAAAGTGTTTCAATTTACTCAAGAAGTAATTCGAGTAAGTCCTGTTCTTACTAACAAAAAACAGTAAAATTTACAAAACGATATATAGCAGTCATAAGCAAAAAGTACACAAGCGATATCAAGAATAATAGTAAAAAATGAAAAACAATTTTTTACAGAAGAATAAGACAAATATACTAAATTAAAGTGAGGGTTGCCTGAAAGAGATCGCTCTTAGCGATAAGGCCGCCCTTGCGCAAACTTAGCAATAACTTAACTCCACCTTTCTGTGGTATTATTTGTACAAAAGTATTAAATACATAAATAAATAAAGTGAGACGTTAAAAGTTCTGAATTAAACGAACCTGGTTCAAATATAAGGGGCAGACATTCTGGCGCCCGCATGGCGGCTCGCTGGCGCACAGTCGGGGACAGCGCGACCAGGTTGAGAGGGCGAGCCGCGCGCAGCATCAGCGACTCCACGCGGAACTGGGAGCCGCGGGACAGCACCTCCCACCACTGTAGACCGAATAGCCGCGCCAGCTCTGATGTACGGTCTAAACACGTACCCAACTTATTTGCTACATTTCAAATTTATTCCACTAACCATCATCCTCCTCATCCTACTCCCGTAGGGTCGGCGCCACTTCTTTCTACTAACGCCTTTTAACATTAGTTTTTTTGTTTCACCCCCATTTTTAGTAAACCTCAATAACATATCAGTTTAATTAAATCTATAGTTTAAACTAGACTTCTTAATGGACGAAGCAATAATACTACAGCTTTACAATATTGAGAAAAATTTTTGTTCAAAATTAGCAATAACCAACAGCGCCCCTAAAACCCCACTCAAGGGCAAAGCGTTCACAAGGGAAAAATTTTGGGTAAACCACTTTGGGAAAGACTGGTCTAAATGGAAGCATACCACAGTCAGGGAGCCTCTTAATATATTGTGTAAGGAATTAAGATGAATGCGTAATAACAATTTCAACTTTTGGTATTTTTTTACATCTAATGCAACTGAAATTCAAGTGAAAACTATACAGGCCAATATGTTACTTAAAATGAATAATAATACTCACTTATCATATCTAGTTTCTCCAACATCCGAACTGTCCCGGACAGTTTAGTCAGGTAATATTCAACGGGAATCCATCTGAAAATCCTCGACTCGTCGCTCCACCATTCAGATAATTGTGCATAACTATACGTTGGTACTCTCTCATTTAGAATAATGTACATACAATTCTCAAAACTATAACTTGATAATGCCAATTCATGTCGAAATAAACGCCAAACATTGAACGTAATTCTTCCAATCACCCTCCCTTCCAGTTCGCTTTCATCATTCCTCCATCGCTTCTGTCGATGTTTCTCGGTTATTCTAGAAATTTCCATTATAACCTCAATGCCCAAGTTTTGAGCCCTCTCTATAATGTAACCCCAAGAACTCATTTCAATATCATATCCGCATAGAATATCTGGATCGTTTTCTTTTACTAATTGTATCAATTTTTCTATACATTTGATCTCATTATCTACGTAAGTCACTTTTGAATTAAAAACACATCTATTTAACAGTTTAGGAGGTGGAAGCGAATCTATGACGAGAATTTCTGTCATCTCATTTTGTAGATAGTGTTTTGATGGACAGTCATTTTTAACAGTAATAAATATGGCTTGGATAGGATCGATTGAAGGATCAGGGTTCAAATCTAGACGTACTGATGTATGCACTTCTACTAGCATTAGTGTAAGGAAATCAACCTAAAAAGTAAAAACAGAAATAAACCACGATGAAATTCAGCACGCAAGAACACAGACTGCATATTAAGTTTTTTTTTAATTCCTCATGGATGAAATATCCGGCAAAAGCTAGGAATAACATAATCCAAAAAATTACTTTTTTAGCAGAATTAAAATAATAAGATAACATACCTCCAATGCTGGGGTGTCAGAAATATTTTCGCTTTGATTTTCTGTCCCAAAACAAAGAAATGAACCATCAGAGTGCATCACTTGTAGACTATTAGATATTTTTGTTTTATCCTATAAAAAATTAAAATAAAAAAGTACTAAATCTATACTATTATAATAAAGCGTAAACACACACTTCTTTGTTGACTAAGGTGTCAGCAATTATAGCATATTTTTGAATAACTCTTTTTGTAATAAAAAAACCCCACACTTACGTCATGCTTTAGGCTATATATTTTCACGCTATTAAACATAGGGATTTAATATTTTGGATAAAAACCCTAATGTAGAAAGAGATCATAAGTTACTGCCAACATCAAGAAAGCAAACTAGCCGTAGTAAGGTAATTGGTATTTTGACATTTGCAATTGATTATTTGACACATGTAAACAATAAAATAACATTTTCTCAAGTTTACGCGGATGAAGTCGCACGCGAACAGCTAGTACTTAAATAAAAAAGGTTTATTATACTTACTTTATCTGTACTTTCTAAGCTAAGGCTACTGTTTATTTCATCTTCATTTAAACCTATAACTTGTGATGATTCCAATTCATCTATATTTCTACTTATTTCTTTACAATCTAAATTAACTTCTGTAGTTATTTCTTTATCTTGTTTCATCCAGTTTATAACATCGATAGTTGTAGGAGGTTTTTTAATTGGTTCCAAAATGTACTGTTTGTTCCCCGCTAATAAAGATTTTAGTATTTCTGGTTTTGATATGTCATTAGGCATTTCATTTGTCTGTTGCAGAAATAACAATTGTCTCCATTCTTCTATACTAGTTGTGTTTAATACTTTTTCAAAAGGATTCATATCTCGAGCTTGAAGACTCTGTAATTTTATGACCATTTGACCTATTTCTATTTTATCACCTACATCTTTATGGTTCGAGAAAAATGGTTTCAAATTAAGATTTTCTGGAATGGAATACTTTTGACATGTTGACATAACATCATTAGTAGTAGGTGGTTTAATTTTAGGTGTTATTATAATTTTTTTATCACTTATATTGTATGATTCTTCAATTTCTTGCTTAATTTTAGTTCCATAAATTTCAATGTTTGTAGGATTCTGTTCAAAATTCGTGAGACTATTTGGAATGTCTTCAGAAAAGCTAGCGTCAATTTCCAAAGACGTATCAATAAATTTTGATGTATCATAAAAACTAGTGATACCCTTGCTTTCTTCTGGTGATGATTCGAAAGAATCATTTATAGAATTATCAGGTATAATAATTTTCTTTTTATTTGTTACGGGTTTTGAAGGTCCAGCGATAGGTTCAAATTTCTTCTCCTTATCATACACAATAGCTGGTTCTAATTTAAAACATTTTTCTGGTTTATTAATACTATCAGATTGCATTTTTACTAATTCAGTAACAGATATATTTGTGCTAATTTTTTCTTCAGGTTTCTCGTTATTTAAACTTACATCTAAAACGTCTATAGACATTTGTAGAGAATTTGTCGTAGTCGTAATTTTGGTTTCTCTACTTTCTGAATTTTCAGATACAATATTTTCTTGTTCTGTTTGAATTGTTTCAGTACCGAGATTTTCGTTTAATTTTTCATTTCCATCTGTTTCAGTGGACTTTTTACTTTTTGGCCTTGATAGACCGAGTTTGAATGATCTCATCTTTCTTTTTCTTACTTTTTTAACATCTAAAACAATATTAAAATCAAGGCATTAGTCTGTTTATCATGTTTTTTTTTCTACTTTTGTTCACATTACTAATTATAATACTTACGATCGTCGTCACATGTACCATCTAATTGTGATATATTAGCACCATCCCAAAAGGTATCATTCCAAGACAGGCTTGTTTCTCTAGTGTCACTTTCACTGCAATTATCAAAAAAATTCTTTATTATAAGGTGTCAAAGTTCGGTTTCAAAATAATAAGTGTAATTAAATAAAATATTACCTTATATCACATACCATTTTTGCAGTTCAGAAGAAATATCATCATTAAATACTTGTGAATATTCTTTATCAAGTTCTGTATCAGAGTTAATTTCTTCTGCTTTCTCTTGAGTACCCATTATACTATCTTCATCAACTGCCTTATCATCCAAATCTTGAAGCATATCCACCAATTCAAAATCTTCACTATCCACTGTAAATACATTTGAATTAAATTGCTGGTTCATCATCATCACCAGCCTCCTACATATCTCAACTCAGGGAGTTAGAGCTTACAATAAGTTAGGGTGACTAGGCCATAGTCAACCATGCTGGCCCATTGCGAGTTTTGCAAGGTTGACTTCACACATATATTTGAATTTCTTCGCCGATATGTGCAGGTTCACGATGTTTGCCTTCACCGTAAAAACGTCGGTTAAATTATGTACACATGAAATTCGAAAAATCGGAAACATGGCGGGATTCGAGCCCAGGACAGTAATCGACAGCGATTACAAGTCAAATGTTCAAACCGTTCAGCCACTGACACTGTAATTGCTGGTCATTTAGTTAAAATTAGATTGGAAATTACTTACACAATACTTGACTGTAATGTAGGGAAAAACTGCTATTTAATGCTATATCTTCATCAACAACTGTGCTATCAAGTATTGTGTTCCCACTATTATTTTTTAGTGTAGTATTTATATTTTCGGGTAAATGTGTACTGACATCAGTTGCATTAAAGAGTTGTGATCCCTCTATAGTCATTTCTGCTGGATAATGTATTCTAGGTTGATTTGTCACCTCTGTATCTATTTCAACCGGTTTATCTATCAGATTAGAATGTTTTACTAAAAACATATTCTGATATTTATAATGTGAATCTGTTTCATCTGTTCCATCTCTATTTTGAGACAGTGTTTTTGATGCTAGAGATATATCTAATTGCTTCCTTCTTTCCATTTCTTGATTCCATACTTCTTCTAAACCTGGATTTTCTATCCCTTCCGCTTTACCGATTCTCTGTCTGTTAATAATCTGTGACGCGACACAATCAGCTTCATAATAACAAATACTTTCAGGCTTTAGACTATCATCGAATTCGTCTAAAGGATCATTGCTACTTTGCGATAGACCGTTTCTACGATATTTAACACTTTGTAAATCTATATTGCTCATACCAAAAAGATTAAAATCTATGAAAAACTGCAAAGTGAAGTTAAGGTGGGATTCATGTGGCTGTAAAGGTTGACCCAATATAGCTCCATTACTACACAATTCTACTGCTTGTCTAATTAAGCCTGGATTATATAAAAATATCTTTAAATATAAATGCTCCTTGTCATGGAATCCATAGAAAGGTCTGAAAGTATACAATAAAACATGACTTACTAGCTTATATGAGTTCTATCTAAAATAAAAAAAAACAACTTACAATCCTTTAACCAAAGTTATTTTATATACATGTTGGTTTGCTGATGTTGCTTGCTTCAATGCAATGTTTATGGCTTTATCTAAACTTGCAGCTATCTGTAAAATTTAAAATTATATACACTTTTTTTTATAATAAAAGGGGGCAAACGAACGGCTTGAACACCAAGGTGGTCAACAACGTCCATGGACATCCGCAACACCAGAGGAAATACAGATGCGTTGCCGGCCTTTGAGGAAATGATAGGCTCGCTTCTTGAAGGACCATAAGTAGTATTGGTTTGGAAATAGTAGAACACTTAAACCATATTCAAAACAATTTAAATATCAAAAGATGAGACATCACATGTAACAAGGACTTTAGTTATGAGTGTAGAGGAGTATATTTGTAGAGGGCTAAAATGAGATAGATGTATTGCGAGAAATGAACATGATAAAGAAGGGAGTGATGGCAGATAATGGAAGTAGATTCAACGAAAGGGCAAAAACCTGTTGCATTGACCCTAAGGAAGTAGGATAAGGATGGGGTGATGATGATGATAATTAATTTGTGTTTTCACCAACGTCATATAAAGTTTAATAACATCATACCTGATACAAAAACTGTGGTTCCGGATTTGGTGTTGGACATGGTAAGTAAAAGTAAGGGAATACACCATGTATATGAAGGCAAGCCTTTCTTCCTTCCGGAGTAGGACCAAAAATTCTTAGCACTGGCACCTAGTAACAGAAAAACATTACTGACAGTCAAGAAAAACTACACTTTTTAAGTTACATTTGGGTAAGGCTTAAATACATAAGCTATATTGAAATCATGATTATGGAATCAATTATAACTCTTAGAGATTTTATGTACCTTTAAAAAAAATATTTCAAGTACCTGCTTTATATCCGATCCTCTAAATTCGGAGTATATAACATCAATACCTGGTATTGGCTTTGTAAGATAATGATCACACACTACTATTCTTACAGAAAATTCTGCCTTCCTTGATAGAGATGAATCTGAAATTTATATAAAATGTATCTGTATATGACATGATAATGGTTTATCTTTTAACACAGTTTATTACTTAGTACTCTCAATTTGTAAGAGTTACAATCATAAACATTAAAATGCACAATCTTAAAAGAAATTATACCTGTAAGGTTAGTTCTGTTAGTATTTTGAATAAAGGAGTTTGAAGAATTCATTTTCCACTATTGTATACTACAATCTCGATAAATTAGGGAAAGGCTTCTTAAAAATATGAAAACAAAACCAAATTAACATCTTGGTACGTATTTTCATGTTTAATCATGTTTTGTTGTTTTGAGTAATGAAAATGACTTTGTCATTATGACAATGACATAATGTCTTTTACAAAGAGTAGAATTTGACATTTTACATTCCTTCCTTTTCAAACATTCCACTCACCCGATTTCATGTTTCTTGTGCTTTGTAATTGAATTAGAGCTTTAGAAAGATATATGCTGCAAAAAATGGCCTTAAAGCTTTAATTTTAAATAACCTATTTCAAGTTTTCCAAAAACATCGTTCTAAAAAATTCTTAGACAAAAGCTTACTCTTTTATGTTTTATTGAATTTGATTACTTATGGTTTTATTTGACATTGTCACTCTGTCATTTACATGTCATTGTCTGTCTTTCAGCTGTTTCAGTTAAAATAATTACAAAAAAAAATTAGTCGTGTCGTACTTTGTTCATCGTTCTGTAGAAATTGTGTTAAATAAAAAGTTAATTTTTGGTACGTGGAAGAAGAAACAATAATTCTTTGTGCAATACATTAAATAAATTGTTAAAAATGTGAACAAAAAAAGAGATAACTCTATTGCTGTGATATTTTATGATGCAGTGGTCAGTTTATGTGGGACATCTTGTTAAAATGTTCATAAAAAGGTAAAAACAATCGAATGGTAAATGATGGATGATGAGGAAGCTGATTTGCGCGAGCAGATATTCCACAATAATGTTCGGGAGCAGATCGTAAGTGTGACACACATTTTACGTTGTCATTTTATGAATACTGGTACGCAATTTATTCATATGCTATAATTTGCATACATTTTGTTGCAGATTTTCTTGCTATTATTTATATTATTATATCTGTTGTCGTTTATGCTGATTGAGAAGTTCCGACGGCGTGACAGCGAAGATTACTTTACAGCTGATGAGGATGAAGTCAAAGTGTACAGGATCAGTCTGTGGCTATGTACCTTTGCCCTAGCCGTATCACTGGGCTCTGCTTTATTGCTGCCATTGTCAATAATTAGTAATGAAGTGCTTATTTTGTACACCGATACCTACTATGTTAAATGGTTGAATAGCTCTCTAATTCAAGGTTTGTATATTTGTAAATTCAAGGTTTCATAACCCTTTTATTTTAAAAAAAACCTGCATATTATGTATGTATTTTTGTGTTTTAGGTCTTTGGAATCATGTATTCCTATTTTCAAATTTGTCGCTATTTGTGTTCCTGCCATTTGCATACTTATTCTCCGAGTCATCTGGGTTTCCTGGGTGCCGTGGCCTGCGTGGACGTGTATATGAGACATTTATAGTCCTGGCGCTCCTGGGTGTGGTGATGTTAGGCTTAGCATATGTGATATCTGCTTGGCTTGAGGGTGACAGATCCAGTATTGATGCTCTGCTTAGTAAGTATGAGGTTTTTTATTTATGGTACAGTAGAAGTTTTAAAACTAAAAGTGTAGACATCACTTTTATGTTGTTTTATACTGAAAGTTGAAATTGTCTATGTTTTCTATTGTTTTTAAATATGTTTGTTTTGTTCACAGGTTTGTGGACTTATCTGCCATTTTTATATTCTTGTGTATCCTTTGTGGGTGTCCTGATGTTGCTTGGTGAGTCATTCTTATTTAAAAACCTTTTTCTAACATGAATATATCTAGCAAATTTTTTATTGAAGCTCACAAAAGGTGGTTTCAAAAAGAATTGCAAATCTACCTAGTCATTTACAGATATATGAGTGTAGTGTTCATCAATATGGATTGTTATTATTTTGATTTTAACACAAATTGGTTATAGTATATCTACTTTAGATTGCCACCCAAATAAATTTCGTAATTTTTATCTTTATCAGAATTTATTATCTTTGTTTTGTTATCTTTATTACTAAGTGAAGTATTATAAACCATTCATTTTGACATTATTCAATCTATAAATGTGTACAAAGTTCAAAGTTTGTTAGAAAATGTTGACTCATTTATACACTTGTACAATATCAAAATTTATAGCAATTGCATGTCCATAACATTATCACAATAACTGACATAACTAAGTTGTTTATGTTCCTAAATCCGTTTCGTTTTATTGTTTGTAATTTCTCTACAAATAAGTACTGCATATATTATATGAGGGGTATAAAAAATAAATATGCTTAAGTCTTTTTTGACTGACTTCCCAAAAGAAGGAGGTATTCAATTTGTCTGTATGTTTTTTTTACACTAAGCAGACCAATTTGTAATACATCTAATAAGCTATTGGTATGCTTAATATAATAAATATGGACTGAGACATATTTTTATTTATACTCTCCATATTTCGGTATATTGTGTCTTTATCAAGATTATCAAAACGCCAATCAGTTTTTGTTTACGGTGCTTAGTAAATCAAACAAGATTAAATACTTTATCTTGTAATTGCGGGCACATTATCAAATAAATAATATCCTGTAATTTCGACAGTAATAAAGATTACAATAAATGAAGAAATGAGAGACCCAGTTAATAGCAATGCAGTAATAATAATTTTATTTCTCACGATGATTCTATGCGCAATTAGTCAATCTCTATTCATTAGCATAGATGAATTTAATTAAAATAAACAAATTAAGAAACAAAAACGTAACATAATGGCATAAATATCAGTAATAAATTAGAACGAAATTCGAGAATTGCTCACTATTCAAAATAAATATAAAGGAATTCATTCGTCATTATTTTCAAAATTCTCCTCTTTACTAAGAAAATATGTGATAAGTTCTTGATGTTGTGGGAACATCTCCTCTACTTCTCTCTTGCTTTCATCAAATTTGTCAATTTCTTCCAACTCCTTGTATGCCTTAGTTTTGTATAGGCGCGCTTTAAAACTCTTCTCGTTTATACGCAGTGCCCAATCGCAGTCATCGAGAACCTTAAAATATAACACACATAGTATCCGAAGGTAATGTCATTTTTAAACAATTTAAATTTTACCTTTCGATAGTTTTTGAGTTTAATGTTGGTGAGTGCACGATCACAGTACAGCATGTGGTTGTCCTTTATGAATTCGATGGCTCGATTGTAACATGACAGGGCTCTGTCGTAATCGCCCCGTCGGAAAGCCTTCATAGCCTGCGTCTTCATCGTGTCCATCTTCTCATGGCGTATCTTACGGTCTTCTGCACGCTTCTCCGCGTCTTTGCTGACTTCTGCCATCCAAGCCTCTTTGCCCATTTCGCCCTGGAAAATTGTTGTAAATATTATTCGAACTTAGGGCTCTAAAGTCATGTGTTATATTTTATAAGGTTAATTTGTTGATTGTTTAAAAGACGTAAGCCGTTTGATTTAAATACATTTTCAATATTTCTTATGTATCTCTGTGTTTTTACTTCACAATCACATAAGTCAATATTTTCTTATATTAAATAGGAAATACAACTATACAAAAAAGACTTTGTCGTTATGTAGTTTGTGGAAGATAATTACGAAACTCTACGCGAATGGTTATTTTGTCTCTGCTTAATTGATTCTCGTTGCATAGGCATTTAGGTCAGCATTCCTCGCGGCTTGGCGACCAACTTTGTGTTTGCGGAATGTTTTCTATTCCTATTGCACTCCAATTGATTTACAAAATACTTTATAACAGCTCTCGTTGCTCGAATTACGTGTAGATTTGTCACGATTATCTGCTATTTGTAGTCTACTAATTGATGAAATTATGCCTGTATAAATAGTTACGTTGTATATTCTACTATAGTGAAGCTTATTTTAATTCAAATCTTTTTTTCGTATTTGAATTTGGGGGCAAGAGCTATATTTAGTATCTCATTAGCCCAAAATAACACCTTAAAACAGTTTTATTCCGACAAAAATAATCTTTACATCACACCAACGCAAATGTACGGGAGAGAAAACAAACGCCAATATTAATACGCGTTTGAAAGCCAACACGCTTTCTACTAAACATACATGAATACGAACATATCAAAAGCATCTCGCACGTGTAATAGCCTGCGGTAGAAAAATCAATAGGGTAATGATTGATGTTATTAAAAAGAGAATAGAATAATATATAATTGTTACATTAGCCTTAATAAATTTGTTTGGTGGATTTTACGTCATTTTATGGTAAAGCTACACGTTATCCATATAATACGTCAATGCCAATCAAATTTCATAATACTTTTTCATATTATATTCAATCGTATAATGAATTCGTAGAATGTAACATAAAATAATGTAAACAAGGTAACAATGACTTACAGCATTATTATCGAGGCCTTCAAATGCTTTCTGATTTATAACAGTTCTATTATCTTTAAGTTTCATTTCTATATCTTCGTCAGAAATAACCTTTCCTTCTAAATACTGATCAGCGAGAACAGTCGCGGCGTCAGCTTTGGCTTTGTCACCACTTGCGAGGTCTTTCACCAAGTTGGATACTTCGCCGATCCTCTTCATAAAATTGTTCCATTCCTCGTTCAGTTGGATTTCTTTTGTAGTTTTTAATGCAGGGTTTGATAAGATTTTCTTCGTGTTCATTGTTTATGTATCGATAAAATCTTGTTTTGTTAATCACATTGACATAACAGTAAACATAGTAACGGTTGTTAAGTTATTTGACAATAAGATAGTGTTGCACCAATCTTTAAATTGTTACCAATTTGGTATATTTTTAGCTTGTCATTTTCACATTCTTTTTTTCAATTGCGTATCGTTTTGTTTTATTAATAGTTGAAAGAAAAGTGTACGCTAGATTTTTTCTACTGTCTAAAACTAAAGCTGTTTAAATGCTTGTCGGATAAGACAACTTGAAACATAAAACCTCATCATCCTTATTTGTTTTGTATAAAATGAAATGTAATCAACTCAAAAACTTGGCATAGTAATCACCTTTTTGTCATCTATAAAAACAATGAACGTGTTGAAACAAATTAGAATTTTTTAATACGTAAAAACGATAGCATCTGATTCGTCTAAAACTACGATTACCTTGGACTATGTCCATAATTTCGTTGTGCGGGTCGCGTTTTTGTTGAATTCAAATTATACAATCGGCTTTCATGGTTACGACAATAAGTGGAAATGGTTGCGGAAGAGTTAACGTCAACAATCATTGTTACATCGTCGTTTCATAATAGTTAATGATCCGTATATCCCATTAGTAAATTTTGAGTACAAGTAATAATGTTGTGTTGGAGATATGAAGTGTTAATGATGGTTTATATTTTCTTTAGCTTGTTTACTAGTATTTTTCCAGATGCCTGATAATAAAATACAAACGATTGCAAAAGCTATAACGTTTTTTAAAGAAAAAACTTACTTTTTTTAGTATCCTAAAATTGGCACAGTTTTGTAAATTCATACTTCAGTTTAACCTTCGTTGTGTATTTATGAAAAAAAATCTTACTGAAATTTGCATGTTATTAATAAGTAATTGAAATCATTTCTCCAAAGACGGTATTTCCAAACCTTCAAAAAGCGAGCCGATCATTTCCTCAAAGGCCGGCAACGCATCTGTAGTTCCTCTGGTGTTGCGGATGTCCATGGGCGTCGCTGACCACTTCGGTGTTTTCGCCACTCGTTTGCCCCCCTTTATTATAAAAAAAAGACATAACGACCAGCTTTCTTAAGACTGTCTGAATATTTTAATAAATATTACGAACTGTGACTAAATACGCGTAAAGTAGACATTTGTTTGGGTTTCGTGTAGACGTATGTTTGTAATGGTTTTATTTACTTGTTGAACAGTTATCGGAGTCCAAACGTCAATAAGGGCATTAATTATTTACAGGATTGTATTTAATCGATATTTTGTCGTGGCTGTTAAAGGTAACTCTACATAGTAATAAATTATAACTCACAAGCTTTTTCCCGCGTAGAATTACTTAAAAAACAAAAGCAAGTACCCTATGTGTTCTTCCAGACTATCCACGAAGTCTGTGCCAAATTTTATCAAGATCCGTGCAACAGTTTAGGCTATAACCTATCCATCTATCTAAAGTTTATGATTTTAGTAAGATTTTTAAATCTCTTTTTTTTATTAAATCCAGTATGCACCCCTTTGGGCTTCGTGCGTCTCTTCGGCGTGATAAGCGGTGTGCTGGTGAAGCCTCAGTTTCTCCGAGACCTGAACGAGGAGTACTATGTCTACTCGTTTGAAGAGAAGACAATACGGCGTAGGATCGACACATCTCTCGCCTCAGGTCAGTTTTTAATTTATAGTACGTTTCAAATAAATTGCAAGTACCGGCGCTATATTGTAACGTCATAGCTGTCAAAGAAATAGACTAGATTAAACAAATTATTTACTTAAAGCGCACGCACCTAATTGACTAAACAATTGCACAACTATTTAATCGCAGTTTGATTCCTATAAGCTTATATGGAGATGCTGAAACTACTCGATTTTTAGTTGTGCAATTAAACAGTTGAATGGGCTGCGAAACAAGCGACAATCGCACAACAGTTGTTTGATAGTTTAGTCAAAGGTGTGGACCCGCTCGTCTAAAATTGTTTACGCAAATGCTTTTTGTTGAAGACTGTACTTTTCTTATGATTTTTGTAATGATAGAGGTCATTGACGCACGTTCTACTTGACACTGGCCCAATCCGCTGAGGGAGAGCCATAAACAAGAAATAGAATAGAATAGAATAGAATAGAATAGACGCACGTTCTTGTATGGAACTCGTGTATGTATTGTTTCTCGGTGTTGTTAGTTAGTTTTGTTTTGTTAATTTTAAGAGCATTATCTACACAATTAAAATAAACAAATTGTTAATTATCAATGAGCATTGAGTAATATCTGTATTGTTTATAGTTTTTTTTATTTCTTTGATTAATTTACATTATTGGAAATGATGAAAGCAAAGAATGCAAGATTTACTTCGGTAAATGTTTGAAAAAAGAATGTTTTGTTATGCAGCTACACAAGTTAGGTA
This sequence comes from Papilio polytes, assembly GCF_000836215.1. Classification (NCBI taxonomy): domain Eukaryota; kingdom Metazoa; phylum Arthropoda; class Insecta; order Lepidoptera; family Papilionidae; genus Papilio; species Papilio polytes. Next base: position 4,669,813 of record NW_013525473.1, read on the forward strand.
GTTAGTTTTTGTAGATACCACAGAGTTTTATATTAGACATAATATACAGTTATAATACGTATGTTTTCGTTACGTTTGTAAGACGAAATCATCATACAAAAGTTAACGTGTGTAGCCTGCATTAGTCTAAATTTAGATACAGATAAAATTGTAGATCGCATTTTATTATCTGGGATTAAAACAAATGTAAACGTTGATATTGTTTGAAGAACGTTGCCAAATGCATTATCTTTGTGTATTGGTTGGCAAACGATTTATAGCGGAGCACGATAGTTTCGCGAATAATCGGCAAGTTTAAAATTAGAAAATCGATTTATTTGTTCTACGTTAAATAAAAATTTATATGTTTTTACTTTCGAATAAACGAGTTATCATAGTATAATCAAATCTTTGCATCGCAACTTTATTTTTATCTTGTAAAAGCTTCATGTATATACCGGCTATTATTTTCTTCATAGAGACAAACAGTAAAACCGGTTTAAAATCGAGACGATATGCAATTAACTTTTATGGTTTACCTGAGTTTTTTTACTCATGGCTAGAGTACGCAAAAATATAATAAGTTATTTGCCTTGTTAATTAAATAATTAAAATTAATTGCAGAGTATGTTTTTTTTAGTAAAACATACAATTTGTATAAATAATTTAATGAATTTTGACCTCTTGGGCTTGTAGTGTTTAAGATGTCGTTTGGTACATTACAATTATGGACCTAGAAACTAAGTTTTTCTGTCCGTAACCTAACAGTTTAGGTAGTATTGTCTTATACCTTTGTTGCTATCCACATTCAAACTTAATACCTTCTTGTTCATGTCTTTAGCTCTCCGCATAACATGTCCATACCATGCTAACCTTTTGATTCTCAATTTCCCTAACATTGGCGCTACTTTCAAACTTCCTCTAATATACACAACTTGATTCCTTCCTGTCATACCACAAATCGTTCATTTTAAGCATTTTAGCCAAATTCAATCTCTTTTCATCCGCAACAGCTAGTTGATCTATACAAATTACATAAAAAAATAAAAATTAGCTTTTGTATATTGTTAGCACTATGTAATGCATAAATCATACAGTCAAATCTGATGCGACCTCGGCACCACGACCTTCGTACTAAGTTTGATCTCTACGTGACGCACATATAATGATTTTTTTTGTATATGTAAGTTTTCTTACCTGTTTGTTTGCACATTGTTTTACAGATTAAACAAACATTAGAATTTTCTTATTCATTTAAATCATGTTATTGTACCAAAAAAGAAGTATACAAAAGTGAATCCTAATTCACGTAGATAAATGTATTGACATTTGATACGTTGCATATTAATTGCCTAATACTGGACATCAATAAAACGATAATTTAAATATTAAAATTAGCTCGGATCCAAGAAATTGTCTTATTGTCAGATTAGTAATGAAGTAAACATTATGTTTAATTTTTTTATTATCACAGTTATATTATAAATGCGAAAGTTTAGATGGATGGATGTTTGTTAGAGTTGATAGCCTAAACGGCTAAGCGGGTTTCAATAAAATTTGGTATAGATGTAGAGGATAGACTGGATGAACACATAAGCTACTCACTTTTGTTTTTTTCAATGTTACGCAGGAGTCGCGGGCGAAAGCTAGTATCTAAATATTTTTTGCGAGTTGTTAACAACAAAGTTGTTTAGAAGACAGATTGAAACATAGAAAAAGTTAATGTATAAATTTGTATTACATATTGTAGAAGCAATTTGCTCTATATTCTAAATACACTTAAATCAATAAGACAACTAATTAACGATTTTAATTTGTTAGGTTTTTTTATTGCAGTTGTCATACTGAATGCTTTTATGTTTTAATTTAAAATCCTTTAACGATTAATTTATTAAAAAAAATCAAGGCAACCACTTGCGGTTAGTAAACGATATTGGTAGTACATATTAATAACAATTATCTTTATATCTTGAGGTAAAAAGACATTGACGATATCTTGTCGAGGTTTAATGCGGTTTGGATCATTGCCTTGCGAACTGCTTAAAGTTTCAATATATTTCTACGCGCATTGTGAATATTATTTCCTTACCAAACCGAAAGTTGATGTTCTGTCATCTTGTTAAAAATTTAGTTGTTTACTGAAATGTATAAATTTAAATATTAATTGCCGTATGCTACGCGTTCCTTTACACTTATCATTTATTATAGTTTATGATAAGATTAGTTTTGGCTTAATAAAGACTTCCGTAGTAGTAATGGCTCCTTTTAAAGTCCTACAAGATACCAGATTAATATACAAATATCGAGTTTAGATAGACAGGTGTCCAAAAACCAATACTGTGATTTTTCTTTGTCTCTGATAGATTATGAAATAATAAGTTTTAAGAAGGTCTTATTTTAATTCTTTGTTGTCGATGCGATAAACCGGTACTTTTAGACTTTAGACCCAATTTGTAAATACGTTTATGTGCCATACAATATTGTTTCTGTTAACTATATAATAATAGCTATATACTATATAGTAAATAATGAATTATTAAGGTATACTAATAATATAATATCAAGTTATAGGCTAATTTTGATTCATTGTTGTCTTAGAAATAGTTAACAGTGGTAAAGCCCGCTTTAACATCTTCGCACTGCAGGGTCGGCTCGCCCAGTGTAATACCACGACCACACAAAAGACAGGCGTGAAGTGGAAGCAATTCCGCGTTTCGTCTGATGAGTGTGGTGCCGGAGGCCCAATTTTAGTCCCTTTCCCGTCCCACCTTTTTCTTTAAGAGAAGGATTTAGGGTAGGCAACGCATCTGTAATTGCGGATGTCTATCGGCAGCGGTCGCTTCGCCATTTTGGCGGATTTAGGTGGCCGCTTGCTCGTTTGCCACGTTTTTGTATAAAAAAAATATAGTTTAGGAATACCTTTAGTTTTATTTGTTTAAGGTCTTTAAAAACTGATTGAACTGTTGTCTAAAAATAGACGCATTGTCTGTAAGATTTCTGTTTATCTTTGAAGACACGCAGTTCGAATGTACTTAGTGGCTGATAATGTTGAACGAAACCTTGACCTTCTGTTGAGCGTGTACTGCGAAGTAGGTAGCAAGTTTTTTGTTTACATCTTGAAGGGCTGACAAATATGTGAAGTAAACTGTTCGAGATGCAAACTACGTTATATAAAAAGCTAGCTTTCGCCCGCGAGTACGTGCGCGTGAAATTAAAAAAAATTGTAAGTAACCTATGTGTTATTCCAGGCTATTGCCTACACCTATGCCAAATTTCATCGAGATCCATTCTACCGTTTAGCCTACAAACTCTAACATCCATCCGTCTAAACTTTCTCGTTTATAATACTAGTAAGATTGGTAAAATTAGTAAGATAAGATTTTCAGTATGTAAGGGTTTGTAATTATAATTGAAGTTATCACTTTGTTTAACTTATACAGGGTCAAATTTAATACATAAAAATGCTTAACTTTGTATCTTTATAAAAAAGACGTTAGAGAGGTTACACCTACAGTAACTGAGATTACAGTTAATTAGTATGTTTACTTCAAATGTACAATTGCTCTCCTTTACTATATTTTGTAAGAATGCATATAATCTTATTTGCGGCATTACTGGCAAATAGAACCTAGAGTCAAACTCCCAGTTAATTCTACATTTTTAAAGACATCTATAACTGTTAGTAAGGTAATAACGTCCATTGCCAAACACAGATTCCTTTTCATGTTTAATGAAGATAAATGTAAATGTGATATGTCAATATTGTCTCTGCATCTTATCACTTCCATCTCGTTTGTAGGTCGTTGCTTTTTATAGCTACAACAAATATTGCAGGGGACACTGGCGCAGTATGTTGTTGGTCTCAATACGAGTACGAGTCTATTATTTGTTTATTGCATTGGTTTCTGAATTTCTAACTCATCCCGTATATCTGTTTTGATAATGTTTTTGTTTTATGTCAAGAGTTTAATTTAATATGTTAAATACTTATTGACTTTTTTGCTAATTGATGATTTAAAAAAAAAAGATATGAAGTTTACAGTTTTTTTGTGTATGTACTTTATTTCAATTTATCTAAAACTTCGTTGAGTAGAGGCTTGATTAAAAGTACTCTTAAATTAATTGGTACATCTCTGAGTTGACCAATAATGGATGTACTACGTCATAGCTCCTAATTATGACTGGAAAAGTTCGAATTGCGTTTATTTATTTTTGTTATAAAAAAAACATTTTTCTGTATATATTTTTTAGTTCCCGATGGTCTACTTAAATCTACTTTGCTAAGTTATTGTTGTGTAAATAATTGCGATCCGTAAGACCTGCAGCAATTTGAAATGTTGCTTACAAAAAAAAGAAAAACAACGTTTCCAAGCATAGTGTTGTGGGAAGTTTGCGTTAATTTGAATATACCAACGGATGTTTTTAAAAATATTATTGTTTTATCTTCTTATAATTATTTATATTTCGTACATTCCTTGATGGTGGTAAGCATTCTATACAATAGGTTTGTGAATGAGTTCAAACAAATCACATTATGTGTTCCAAGGATGTGGCCACGCATCGTGTCATTGAACAATGCCGGAGCACAAACAGTCAATTGTTTGCGATTACCGTGTTAACGGAGCGTGTATATCTTTTACTAGCTGTACCTCGCGATTTCGCTTGTGTGAAATTAAATAAAAATGTAGCCTATGTTACTCACAGATAAATTTCCTTTCTAATGGTGAATGAATTTTTTAAATCGGCCTAGTAGTTTTTGCGTGAATCAAATACATACAAAGATGCAAAAATTTCTTCTTTATAATATTAGTATTGATTTGTGTAGCATTTACGTAAATACTAAAGTACGAAGTTGCAGAAGTCGTTGTATATGTTAAGAAATGTGTTTGATTTCTCTTCTAAAAACTTAATATTTTAACCAAGGTCTGAATAAAAGACTGAATATCTAGCTGGCTAGATAAATAATATTTGATATACCTTTAGCCACAAACCTCTGGCAACTAAGATGAATGGTTTACCTGGAGTTCTAGAGACTTTCCTGACTACTGTTAAATATTATCGTAGGTTCGAAGATACTTGAAGAATTACTTATTCAGCCCAGTTAATTTAATTTACATCGAAATGTTTTTTTTTAAACCATTATCTGTCCTAAATAGTTTAACTGAATACATGTGTATAGATTAAAATATATTTCAACACAATAAACACGACATTATCGAACGTATTGGATGCGTACATTCCTAAGGTCATTGCACGTGGTGAAGGCACGTTGACGTTCCGCAGGTACGAGTACATAAAGCCGTGTAGATAACGTTAGTTTTGCCTAATGTATGTTTACTAAACAAATTATGTAACACTAGCTTTCGCCCGCAACTCCGTCCGCGTGGTATTATAATAAAAACAGTAGCATATGTGTTCTTCGTCTACGACAAAATTTCAGCTGTTTAGACTACAAACTCTAACAAACATCCATCTATCCATCCATCCAAACTTTCGTATTTATAATATTACTATGATTATGGAAATCAAAAGTATTTCTGAATAGAAAAAAAAGATAAAATGGTCTTGTCTACGCCCATACAATAAATTTGTTTTTTTTTTTAATTCAGGTGCTGGCTACATATCTCCAGAGCCGATGTATGTTGACCACGGAGATATATCAGCGCCTATCAACACTGATCTATCCCGGACTAAGGATGTGATAGACCATCATTGTAAAGAGACGCCCCTACTCAGGCTGCGGAATGGCGCGCTACAAGCCGGCCTTAATGAGAGACTGGAGAGGATCGTAGCTATGAGGAAGGTTAGTTTGAAAATAAATAATTAATCTATATAAATATAATGAAGAAACACACTACTTCGTGGCGTAGGATGTCAGCAATCACAGCATATTTTTTAAATAATAATAATTTAATAAAAAGCCCTAAGCGCAGGACGTGTACGACACGCTTTAGGCTATATATTTTCACGCGATTAAACTTAGGGGAAATATTTTGGATAAAAACCCTAATGTGGGAAGGGGTCATAAACTACGTGCTGCCAACATTAAGGAAGAAAAGTTATTATGGTAACGTTAATTTTGACGTTTGCAATTGAGAGTTTGACAAATGTTAACATTAGTTTTTTTTTATTTCAATTCGCATGAAGCCGAGGAACAGCTAGTTAGACATAAAAAATCGTAGCTGTTGATAATGCGTAGATTGGCAGGATCTTGTCTGTAACGAAATTGGTAAGCGTCTATATGTAAAACGGATGATGCCATATGAATCTAGTTCAAGGGCCCCTCTTGAATTTACGAGATTATTAGTTGGTTTATAGTATTTTGTATTGCTTACAGTCAATTGTTTTCTTAACAGTCTTTTTGTATAAATGTTTTCTCAATACTAAAAAGGTATGAAAAGGTACAGAGAGGTTTAAAACAATTTATTGATCGGGAAAAATTTCCTCGTCAAGTGTCTAAACAGGTCTCATTTATGTTTTTACAGTTTGCCTTTTTTTTTTAATAACCGGTAACCGGTTACGGTGCACCCCAAAAATAAACGATGTGCATTGACCGATAAACAAATTGAATTTGAACGGATGTGGGAATGGTATCGAGTGTAATTTTAAGTAAAAATACCTCCTCCATTATTCCACCAATCAGATTATAAGTATCAATTAGTAAAATTAATATTTGCCTTTTCCGATTCTGTAATCAAGGACAGTAAAAGAATGTAATTTGCTCACCAAAATGTCTATAAAACCTACTAGTTGTTGCTCGCGACTATGCCCGCGTCAACTTAAAAATATAGCAAAAATATAATCTATGTTATTCAGTGATAACATAGCTTTTTAATGGTTCAAGAATTCTTGAAATCGGCCCTGTAGTTTTTGAGTTATATCAATACATACAATAATCCAAAAATACAAATCTTTCCTCTTTTTAATATAAGTATAGATAGTATGTTATTACAAGTTTTTGATCTAACTGCATTGTGAGTGTGCATTTCACTAAAATGGGTAGGAAATTAACGTCCTCTACTATGCATTACGCAGGTTGGTTTACATTATAAAGATTACTTTTGATGTAGCGTGAAGATAATATCGTCACGATCCAAAAACATATAAAACAATTGGTATTGATTACGTATAAAGGTAACGCGAGCGTTTTGTTTAATTAAAATTATTTACGCTTTATGATGAAATAGTTGTGTTATGATGATTATTAAAGACCTTTTAATTTGTACGTTTTTATACTTATTTTGTTGTAAATTATAAAATAAAAGGAATGGAACAAGTCATGGTACAAATATAGATGTAATGTAATTTTTTTTAATAAGAGAACTACGCTGGAATCACAAAATCCTTTTTCACAGGTGCCAGATTATTCACGGTTAAAAAGTTCAGTATAACTCTACTGTTTTTACACGTTTAATAATTACAAGCTTTCAAAAAAAGAAACAAAAAACAAAAATAGTCTATGTGTCCTTCCAGACTATCCTCTACGTCTATACCAAATTACATCGAAATCCGTTTAGGCTACAAACTCTAACAAACATCCATTCATCTAAACATTCGCATCTAAAATATTAGTATGATTTGAATAAGCCTATAGAGTAACTATGAGAATGATGAAATCTTAATAGTTTTTTTCACAACTTTTATAATTCAAGATGAAACACGTGAAACTATTATTAATATACGCAAGAATACTAATATTATTATAACAAAACAATAACGAATTATGTTATGCTCACGCTATTTGATCAGCTTCATTCGTGATTAACTCCCATTGTTATCACAATATCTGCTATGATCCATTAGTCACACTAACTGGCTCGTGGGAGATCTCTTACGTCATCATACTTCATACTAATATTATAAATGCGAAAGTTTAGATGAATGGATGTTTGTTAGAGTTTGCAGCCTAAACGGCTGTACGGATTTCAATGAAATTTGGTATAGATGTAGAGGATAGCCTGGAAGAACACATAGGCTACTCACTTATGTTTTTTTTAATTTCACGCCGACAGAGTCGCGGGCGAAAGCTAGTATTCCATAATATTTATACGGCTTTTGATACAAAATAAATTTTATTAGTATTTTAAATTAATATATCAATAGCCCAATGGTAAGCCAATTTAGGACCACGTGGTCCCGACATTCGACTATTGTGAACCATATCCTAGCACAAACCTGGAGCTAAGTTGGAATTGTGAAGGAAATATTAGAAATTAACTACAAATCTACTAGTATTAAAAAAATAATATCAGTATCTATACTTAATATTATAAAGAGGAATTGTATTTTTTATTTTTGTATGTATTGAAATAACTTAAAAACTAGCAGGCCGATTTCAAAAATTCTTTATCGTTAATAATCTACATCAGTGTATTCATGATTATTTTTTAGTCTCATGCGGACGAAGTCGCGAGCAACAGCTAGTCACTAATAAAGACTATGCTTCAACTTTCATGCTATTCGAATTTAATTTAAGAATTCGACAAGCTGGTTTGTGGCAGCCCTGAGTATTTTATTCGGTCCTTTATCTACAACTAATTAAAAAAACACATCTTGTATAGAAAATCATTAGATCTCGTGTATGACAGCTAATTGATAGCATTACGATTTTCAATTACAGGAGGTTGAGAAGCAACGTAAGACGTCTTCGCTGCAGCGCAACGTGGTATACCCGTTAGCCATGCTACTGTTGCTGGCACTGACCGCCATCACCGTGCTGATGGTGCTGCAGAACGCCCTTGAGCTCCTTATCGGCATTAAGGCGCTGCCGCTCAGCACACGGGTAAGAAAATCTTACGAACTGGCCATATTTATTCGTAGATGAGGCGATTATTAAGATATAATGTTCGTAAGATACGGGTTTCTTACCGGTAAGAAACCTGTATCTTACTAATATTATATTTGTAAAAACCACGACAGTTTAAGATTATTAAGATGTCTATTGGAAAAAGAACTAAAGTTAACCATAGGCAAATGCAATAATTAAGATAAGCTTGTGTTGCTGATTTTATTGTTTGAGAAGGAATATAAGATTGGATAAGGTCACTTACTAGATCAAATGCAAGCGAAATACATTTGATGACAGTTTTTAATATAGGTTGCTTATTTTTTATTACAACTTAATTTAATAAACTTTTATGCAAAGTAACTTTATTTTATACTTCGTGGTTAACATTAAAAATTGTATCGTCAGCAATTCACGCTGGGCATAGCTTCGCTGTCGAAGCTGGGGTGGGCAGGGGCGACGTTGGAGGCGTTTCTCATCCTGTACTTGCACGCGGCCTCGCTGACTGGTCTGGCGGGCCCCATGGCCGCGCTGCGCCTCTCGCCGCGCGCGCGCCGCACGCCGCTCAGGAAGATCATCGGCGCCTGCGCACTCCTCGTCGTCTACTCCACCGCGCAGCCGCTGCTCGTTAAAATACTAGGTAATATACCAAACATTCTTCTCTAACCACACTAGTAACAAGATGTAACTAAGAAAATTGTCTAACTCTCCCCAAAGCTAAGTTTGTTTCGGGTAATTTTCAAAACGGTTGGCCAATTTTGACTGGGCTTTCCCTAGAAGATAATTATTCAGGAAGGTTATAGTCTATAGCCTGATAAAAAAAATTAAAGCCATCACCGTATTTCGGAAAAAAATATGAAAATATCGTTGCAGTGAAAGATATAATTAAGAAGTCGATTTGTGTGCCATTAGCCCACCATTTTTTTTATCCTTAGTGATCAATAAGGACATTATTGAAATACCACTTTCTCAGTGCAGACTTTAACACTTAATTCGATAGCGTCCAGCTTGACCAAACTTTAGAAAAAAAAACTATTTCATACATCATCGGAGCTATGTATCCAATAATGTGACTACTAAAAAACAGTTTTTTTGCTACTTAAAAGTTCGAAACTTAGTGACGTCATATAGACGTTTGGGTCATATTCACCGATTAGACTATACATTTTTTTTAGATCAGTGCGACTATTTTTTAGATTTTTTGAGTGATTCGGGAATCACGGGCGAATCTAGTTGCTAGTTACTAAATGTACGTTCTCTTGTAGGTATAACAAACTTCGATTTGCTCGGCGAGTTCGGTCGCATCAAATGGCTGGGTAACTTCAAGTTGGTGATGTTATACAACGCGCTGTTCGCGGGCACGGTGACGCTCTGCCTCGTGCGCAAGTTCACAGCCAGCGTGCGACGTGAACTATACAACAGGTTGGTGGAGAACCTCAACACGGTCGCGCACTGCGTCTCCTTCCTCAACAACTGACGTCATATGTCACTGACGTAACTACTGTTGCCAGTTTAAGTGAAATGTCTTACTTTTAGTAGTTTTTTTTTTGTATGAACAATAGCACCGTGATTATTTAAAAAAATATATGAAATTTAATGTTTTTTTTGACACGAAAATGAATAATGATTTTAATGTTTTTTGTACTAAAAGGAATTATGATATGTTAGGATTTTAAATTTAAATTTTATTCATTTTGCAAAAAATATAAAATGATCTAGTTGACATTAATTCTTGAAATTTTTTTAAGATAATTGTGAAATTAAAAAAAAATGTAAAATTGTTTATGTGATCTATAGATTATCAATTTCCGAGTTTTTAAGTTTTTGAGGAAAGAAACGTGTGCGAATTGAAACGAATTATATTTATGTTTTAACCAAAAAGACTGAATTTGTTAACTAGTATCGGTTAATTTGTATGGACGTGAGATTATTTATTTTAACGTATGATTTGTATTTGATTGGTTTAGTGGTAAAATATTGATGAATTTAATAATTTAATTGCCATGATCTATGTATTTAGTATCTCCTAAGTTATGGTGTATCAAGTAAGTCCAGTTTCAAGTAAATTTCATGTATAAAGCTGTTATTTTAAATGTAGTCATGATATTAAGGTTATTGGGTGGTTAATCTTAGTAAAGTTTAGACTTATATCTCTTGGTATAACTTTATGCGGAAAAAAATCTGCATTTTTTGCGTTTACTATAATTTAAAAAAAAATGTTTAGAATCTACCTTGATCACATTTTAAGGTAATCATTTAGATTTTAATAGAAAAGACAATTAAAGACTGTTTTCTTTTATCTTTTTGCTCAATGTCAATCTGCAGTAAACATAGAGTCGATCAATAACGAACACATTAAAAATAAAAAGTTTATGGTTGAAAAAATTTTATACTCTATGGTTGCTGGAGCTATTCATAGATTAGTATTAAAACCATCAAACCATCTCATTAACGCACATTCACACCATCGAACATCATATGTGTGCTTTCTCATTTTTTTCGTTAAATATAATTTAATACAAATAATACGTTTTACCTTCAAGTACGTTGATAAATAGTTGTCGTGGCATTTAAATAGATTTTATGAAAACCGTTAGAAATTTAAAACTTCTGTAATATTAAAAAAATAATATGCAATAATTTTAACAATATTACATTTAGACATGCTCTACTATAGGTTAAATAAAATAATGTACGCGGCACACAGACGGCGATAATATCGCTAAAGAAATAAACTAAAAGTATACTATAATTATGCCGTAACACAAAAAAACATACAGACGAATTGAGTACCTCCTTCTTTTGGGAAGTCGATCAAAAACAAATAAGGCAGTTATTACCTAATATGTAGAGATTGTCACAAATATTTTTTTAAAATATGCAAATACTTTTTTTTAAATAATCCACTGTTGAGTTTTTAAACAGCCTTGCATCTTGACAATGCGAATTTCGTGATTCCTTTAATGTTTATAGCGAATATTTTGCTTAGCGACTTGTTCTAATTTTCTATTTCAATTACTATGTAGGAAAAAAATCTAGTTTATTTTTACTTGATTGCGTAGATTTGCCGTCTGTGTTTTGTGTACCCGAACTACGGTAATATCTCACTGCCATATTTAATATTGAAGCCAGAATTTACAAGTAGCGTTTAAGATGTAGAAATTGTATAGAAGGTAAAGGTATCTTGAAATTATAATAGTTTGGTCTGTATTTTAGATTTTGCTTCTTGTGTAATCTTGTTCGGACAATAGTTAAATAACTTGTAGCGTATTTCCATACAAATATATGAATCTTAATAATCGCAGAACTTTCGCATTATAAAAAGAATTAAATTTTGAATTAAACTTGTGACATGTTAGTGTTTAAACGCAGTTTTTTTATTATTTAGTAATCAATAGTAATTTAATGTACAAATTAATTATTTCCTTCGTGCTAATGTTAATATAAATTATTGTAGTAATTTCATTAATTGCTTTACAACAAAAAATTAAGATTTTTTGGTGCTACCAATAATTACTGCACCAGTTAATGTATTCTGCCAGATGACTTTTGTTAAGGTACTTAGCTGGTAAATATAACAGTGAGTTCCCACTGTCGCACGTGTATAAAATTATTTACTAAACAGAGGCAACTATATTAAGATGTTACCAGTGGAAGCTTACGGTTATTGAGTTTGTAAGCACCGTGTGTATCATTTAATTTTATTCTAATGTAACATAGTGTGATTTTTTTTACATTTTGTATGTACCAAACATTGAGATTGCATTTGAAAAATAATATAATATAAAAATTGATGTTGTTCTTTTCATTTATCCTTGTCACGTATTAACAGTAATAGAGACAAAAAAGCCAAGTGGATGACATATTATATATCATATATTTTTTTCTACCAAAAAATAACATTTTTTTCTTAATACTCTAAGATTGAATTCATATTAACACTTGTTTTGGTGACATGAATACAGTTTTCATCTTGTCAGATAACAAATCGTCGCTAAATCGTTAACCAATTCTTTCGCTTTAACTTCGCTCATTTTATCGATAATCGCATGTAATTGTCCTAACATTTAAAAATACAAGTCATGAAAATATATGCCGACATACATCATGGATTTTATAATTTGAGACGACTTTGACTTCTACGTTCAGTCTCGTTAGATTAAAAAGATTGTCATGAGTTAATTATCATTTAATAAAATCTGATGTTCTATAAGATTTTTGTATGACAAATGTAAAAATTGAACTATTTAACTACGTCGTAGTCTTTGACTCCAAAAATGAGACCCACCTGCAAGCACTACCTTTCAGATAAAAAAAGAATTATAAAAATCGGTCCACTAGCGGCAGTCATGCCGTAACACACATAAAAACATACAGAGGAATTGAGTACTTCCTTCTTTTGGGAAGTCGGTCAAAAAAACTATTCCATTATTTAGTAACATAAAAAACAAGAACACTAAACAGTTATAGGTTCCAAAAGAAATTCTCTTTGTTCTATTTCCTTAGTTTGCTTGCAGGTTTCTTAAACTAAAACAGTAAGTAACAATATGGAAGAAGTTGTGCTATGATTGTGTCAAATGGAACTTGAATCCTTAACTACTCCTTAGGATTACAGAAGGATGAGACAAGCTTAACACATTCAATGCCACTACAATTTTTAAGTACCAAAAACACCCAGGGCGTTAGCAATGTGTTATATTCTTATTGTTTTTTTATGCATACAGGTTCAAATGGGTCGCTAATATATTTACTTTACCTGAAGAAACTGCAGCTATTAACTCTTCTATCTCTGCGCGCTCGTCGGTTGAAAGGACTGTGCTAAATGAAACAACTCAAAATGTTGAACATCTTAAAACAGATTAGAAATAAATTATACATTTGGATGTAAATATATATCTATACTATTATAAAGAGGAAAGATTTGTGTATTGAAATAACTCAAAAATACTGCACAGATTTAAAAAACTCACCATTAGAAAAATGTATCTGTAACATGGCTCTTATTTTTTTATTTCACGAAGACAAGGTGCGAGCGATAGCTAGTATATAAACAAACTCATATATAACTGCTAAAATTACTCTAAATTAAGCAGTTTTAATGACAATTATATGCAGAGTATAGTCATGTTTGTAGCTCTTTACCATGACAGGAATGTTTGATTTGTGATTAAAAATGATGTCCACAATACCTTCGTTTCATAAAGTCGATACACCAATGATTTAATTGCAAATTATTAGGCCATGGTCTGTTAATGTTGAAACAATCCAAACCATCAATTTTTCCAGTAAAAGTTTATCTCTCATTTATGGTTATGTTACTATTTACTCCTATGGTTCTACAATATTTTGGAAGCTTTCGATGTAAAATTACAGATTAATAAATTGTATAGAGGAAAAAAAGCTAGTTACATTTGTTTTAATTTCATGGGTTATTAAATGAGTAATGCTTACAAATTTGAGCTTTAAAGTTTATTGTATATATGAATACATGAAATGGATGACTACATTTTTGAAATCTCTACAAAATTGTTAATAATATCAATATTAAGTTTCTACAAAGACTCATAATGTTATGGTTCCTATTTCTTTGACTTATTTTTAATGTTTATTAAAATATAGCATACATGAGTGAAGCATCTTATACTATTAACTAAAAAATGTCTGTTTGGTCTTAAACTGTGATACATATGTAAGATAAAATGTTATTCTACTTTGTGTTTAACAAAATAAATGTTACAAAAATATGTAGTTTTACACTTAGATATGTTAAACAAAGACATTCAAATATAATATTAATTATAGTGGACATTACAAGCACTTTACTACAAATTTTAAACACACAGGTGTTGCGAGTGCCGAACTATCCAACTGAAAACTTAACTAGTCTTTTGAGTATGAATTTTGTAATGTCCTATTATTTTTAAATGTCCTTAGTTGCAAAATATTGACTGTTTTCATTAAACAAATTGTTACAACAAATTGGTTATTCTAAACTTGAAATAATTGCAGAAATGACTCCAGTATTTACATTTTATGCCAATGTATGGATTTTCTCTTATATTTAAATTAACAATACAAAATATTAAATAAAATCACTCAATTACTCTTTGTGTTTTACTTTTTCTTTATCATGTGTCACTACCAGGTAATGCCTGCCGCATCTTCTTCCTTCAGCTTTAATAATAAGTCGACGAGTGTTATTTCGGATAGAATCCAAGCTCTGATTACTGTTCATGCCGAATATAAAGCCAAGGTTAATAACATCATGAACCCCTCTGATGTAATGATAATTATCTGCTCCACTTGATATAATAATATTATTTGATTTGCCAACAGCAAAGTAACTGTGAGCCATACTTATTATATTTCTTCTTGCAGTAGAATCTTTAATTGCTGGACTATACATCAGTTCAAAGAACAAGCCCCTTTCTACTGCTTGATTGTACAATTTGCGGCTGACTTTGAAAGGCAGCCGAGTCTGAGGGTCAAATGTGATGATATCAACATCAAGACTGGAGCATGCATATTGAAATGCTTGTAATGTCTTAGGTATAACAGCGATTATATCGTATTTCCTTAAATTTTCAGAATGATTGAACTTATGGCTAATGCTAGATTCTGAAAACTCTATTGTCACTCTCTGTAGAATGTTAATATCACCCTTGTTTAAATCTTTAGGAATGTCTACAGGATTTGGTACGAAATCTTTTTTCTCCTTTGTTTCGCCTTTACGTTTTTTCTTTTTCGGCTCATCGCTTATTTCTTCTACATGCGTATTTATAGCAACTGTATTAAGACCTAATTTCTGTAAGCAAGATATCTTAGTAATGTCGCAATCCCTACTGACTGATAAATCACAGAATCCCCAATTTTTTTGCGCCATATCGAGATACAATGTAATACGTCGAAAACACTGATCGATCGATAAGCTATCTAATAAACATAACCTTATTGAATATCTTAAACGATATATGAGCTTTATGTGTGTGCACTACGATTTTCTTCTAAAATAAAGCCTTTACACCCTATAACTATCTCAATATTTAGTCCAATTTGTTTGAATATTCTCAAAATATCTACTTCGCAACAATCAAAAAATCGCAAATCAATTTCCAGACCATATCAAATTGACATCTGACTTTGACATCGCAGAGCTCACATAAATTATAAATTGACATTGGTATAATTTTTGATGTCATGTGAAATGATTTTTCAATTTCCCATTATCATTTACCTTTTAAATATTTAACATATAGGTCGTTAGGGTCCAAATTATTTTCTCATTTAACTAACTTAACTGTACTAAGTAAAAAATGTTGAAATCCTTGCATTAAGTAATATCTGAGATAAATGTGTAAGAAAATCTTTCATTTCACCTACATCTTCTCATTCTGTTGCATTGTGGTAACATTTTGGTAGTAAATGTTTTACCAAGATTAAAACTACTTAAATGTACCATTTTTAGTAAATACGGAAAATTATTTTAACGTTTTTATTAGCAAGGAATGTGATAATCTAAATTATATTCAATTACGTTAAATCCTTGTTTACAAATAAATTAAACTTTGTATTTTGTTCAATTATTTTTCATTTCTTAATTTAAAACTGTATTTACGTAGTAGTTTGTCAAATATGAAATGTTATTTTTCGTGTTGATGAATGGTAAATATGGGAGTGCAAATAATAATATCAGGAGAATCTCAATGCGAATCTTTTGCGAAAGTATGCGCAATTGCTGACTATATTTCTCAAAATCTACCTAATTTTTGTTATAGGATAATTGAAAAGTCAGTGTTAGAGTGGAAGGTAATGGATATCTATATCAGAAAAATAAGAAATCATTAGTTTTAAACCTTATTTTTATTCTTTATTTTAGACTTGGCTTTGTAAAATAAACCTTAGAAATAAATGGCATCACAACGAATCTCCATTAATATGGAAAGAGTTATTGATTGAAGGAAGCAAGCCATATTACATAGGTGGAGCTTCAGAGTTTTTAGATTATTGTTATTCGTATTATCAATTTGAAACCTATGTCTCCAGCGAAAGATTCGAAGGTCTTATAGATAATTTTAATCAATATAAGAAGAAAGTAAGAAAAGACGATAATATTGATGATCAGGACAGTAAGGGCCCTGCAGAAGACCAAGCTAAAAATCTTACTGTTTGTATTTCGGGAGCCAGTCATCCACTATCTATGTACATAATATCTGGTCTATTAGATATGCCTCTCGGGAACAAGAGTATGGTAAAAATTTTTATTTATGACAAAGATTATTCCCAAACTTTTTTGGAGTATGTGGAAAGTGAGTGCAGCTATGTGGGTAATAATTATCCTGGTAAAGTCGTAAAGTATACAAATAAAATGGGTATGGCACTTGCAAGTTGCGATTTATTGATCATAATGGATTACGTGCCGTTTAGGTAAAATGTTTAATTGTCTATTATGCTCTGTGCTATAAATTTAAATATTAAGTGAAATTATATTTACAGTGTCGACTTATCCATTGGCGATTGGCTTGCCATGAATGCTCACGGTCTAAAAATATTAGCCCCTATGATAAATGCATCTGCCTCTCGAAACATGTATATAGTATTACCTAATCTTGGACCAGCTTGTTACAATGCCACTTTGTTGACAAAAATACTAACAAGTATTAATAAAAAAAACATTGTGGTGGTGACTTCGGATTTGGGATTGGAAATAGCACCCATTGTGGCTGAAGAAGCTGAAATAGAAATGAAGGACATGTTTTGTCCACCCGTTTGGGGATTTGTAGGCATAAACCATCTTGTAGATGTTAAAAACACAATTCATAAGTATAATGCTTTTCAACCATATAACAGATATGTTAAAGTGAGGAAATCATCGTTATGTGTTGGAGTACTAACTCCCGAATTTAGAACACTAGAATACCTTTTGCATTTCAATGAAAATTTGTGGACGAAGTTGTTGGAAGCTAAGGTAAACTTATGCCTTGTGTTGGTGTTATCGTAGTCTACTCCTGATAAACAAATAAATCTTCTACTTGATATTTCAGAAAAAAGCTAACAACGAGGAGTTATCGATTAATAAAGCTATATCATTACTAAAATTTGTTCAATTATGGCTTTCTGGTCCAAATTCGGACGATGTTCTATGTCTGGGAGTAGTATGTAATGGTATGTCCACATTTTAATTTGTTTAGGAATTAAATAAAAACTTTCCTTTCTTAATAATAAAATCCTGAAAATAAGTAAATTAATTTTTTTTCAGGATCTTTTGGGTTATCTTTTGACGGGGTTTTTTCCCAACCGGTAAAATTCACTGGAGGGTTTTGGCAGCCAGCGTGTGATTATCTAGTTCCAAAAGACCCCCATATGAATATTTTATATTTGGCAGATATGGCTAAAAAAATTGTAAACCTTAGAAAATCAGAATTACCAAAAATTGATTCTTACATTCCGTGTGCATGTTCCAAAAGAAATAAAATAATTAGTTTAGAACAAGAAGACCAGGAAAAACAAGAGAAAATAAAGACTCAAGAAGATAAGGTCCAGAAGTCAATAATTTTTACAGAGTAACATTTCAATTGTTTGCAATGTTAAATCGATATTGTGAGAATCGAATACACTTGCTTCTGAAGTTTGTTTTCAAACGTCAGATTTTAAACATTTTGGTTCTCATTACTACCAATTACTACCGAGATCCAACATCACTACTTACTACTGTCACATTTACGGCACATTTTGAAATACAATACAGAACAACCCTAGTACTTGCCGCGACGTCGGCAGTGGTTGTTGTGTGTGCTTTTGCGATTTGCGAAATGTTATGACGTGCAGTTACTGTCTTTGTTTTAATAACATTCGGACAGTGATACTGGACGTTTTTGTTAAAATAATGTAATAAGGTGATTGGGGAATGTTATCCTTTAGCCTCATTGCAATGTTTTTCTCCAAAGTATGATCGTGCCAACAGGAGTTATTAGCATAGTTAGGTGTTCGCATTGGTTAAGTTTTGTAAATGTTGTGCCAACAATGAGATAGTGTAGTGTTGTGATGTGGTTGTGGGACATGTGGGGGGTGTTTTGGGTGGTGCAGGCAGTGGCGCAGCTGATTGCCGTGGTGGCGACGCCGCTGGAGCCAGCATTGAACTTACGAGGTGAGAGGAACCTTGCCACCTCCGCTGTCATCTCCCCGCTTGTTAACATTGCATTGCATCTTGTAGTGATTTTGTTGCCGTGATAAAAACATATTTTCAAACAACTACAGACAACTTTGTGTCAAAATTAATGTTGTTTTTGAGTTTGTATAAAGTTAATTTATTTCAATTCATAAAATTATCTTGAAATGTTTTTATTTTTAGTAACTTAATGTAATAAATTTGAAATGATTTCAATTTTGTTTATCTAGTTTCAATCACTATTTTAAATTTTTAACTTTCTTTTGTTTTGCTGACTTTTATTATTTGGTTTTTGAATTCTATAAAAATGTTTTAGTTAGTCAAAAAAGCTTAATTGTACCTAACTTGCTTGTAATGCTTTTTCTTGCATGGATTTAAAACTCAGACTCTAATACAATCTTACTTTTTCTTATTATAAGTTGTGGCAGAGTTCATTTAAGATTTAAAATGTTGACACAAAAAGTAAAAAATTAAGATTAGTAAATCATTAGATACTTTTTCAAATATCTATTTAAGTATTTTTCAAATTAAAGTTATTTTATAAAAAAAATATGAACACGAATAAATCTGTTAGAGTCGGTATTTCATCAATATTAATTTGATTAAAGTGTCAAATTGTTCATTCTTATGCAACAAAAGTGTGATGTTATGTTTGAAATAAAACCTTTTTTTAGATCTAAATGTTGTTTTGATATTTTTAAAATGCTGTGACCAGCAATGTCATGTCACGGGAATACTAGAAAAGTTTTGTAGTCCAGTAAACTGTTACAATGAAAAGGAAAATGTTCTAAAAATGTTTTAAATTTAATTATAAAGGAGAACTAAAGGTTGATTTTAAAATAAATAAACATTATAACATTTTAATATTATTTCATGCTAACTTCACTATAAAGTAGTAAAAAAACCATTGCTACTAACTTTGATTATTGCATGAGAAAAAAAATACTGGTGCATTCCTATTATGTGTGTAGGATGTGTAAGGGTGCTTATTTACAGAAAAATTAGATATAAAACCGTCAGAAAATACCACTACTTTCCTTGTCACGAAATACATCAGCTGGGCATAAAGTTACATTTAGGTATTATGTCAAGATGACCCGTTTATGACCTATTTTAATGCATTACTTGGGTCCAAGATGTATTTAGAATTGATTGTACAATTGGAACTCTGTAAAGATTCTCATGAGTAACTTTCCATCAGAGAAGAGTATGACCTAATTTAGCGTTGATTATACAGCATGTTCAAATAATGTAGCATCAATTTATCTGGCTGAGAAGTTCTGCCGCAAATCCCTACAAATTGCTCGGAGAGACGATAATCTGGCGATCGGAGAGGCCCTCGACAGGGGCGGACTCCCTCCGCGCGTCAGTGTCCGCTACGCGATGGAATCTTCTCGTTTCCTTTTAATTCGGCCAACGGTGTTTTCCGATAATTTTTCCGATAGGCGTATAAGATTACGTAATTCGAAAAAAACAATATGAAATAATTATTATGCTCGTATCTTTTAAAATACAGATTGCAGAACACAAAAAAGTCAAAGAAAACTCAATAAACAATTTTTAATAATGAAATCTGCGACGTATTTTCGTATAATTTAGTTTAAGAAAAAAAAGACAACATTTTAATTAATTCGGAATATGACGAAATTGTTACTACGTAAAAAAAAACTTCCTCGACCATGATAAAAGAGAATTGATTTAATAAATAGTACAACGAACCGGATATTATAATACTATTATTGATAAATGGTTTTCTGCCCGGTGATGCAGTTTGTAACAACCATACAATGTCTTCATTGTTAAGTTTAAATTAACCCATTCACCGCCGACGGACGAGTTTTGTCAACATTTTACATGAAAAGAAATCAGTGTTTTGGTGTTTCAAATGCTATTCTAAAACTTTACACAACAAAGTTTGTGGTGCACTACGCGACCAAAGAAATAATTCCATTTATTGTTATTCCAGCGCTTTGGTGGAAGTGAGATATACCAACAAAAAGGGCCTGTCCCACCAGATTTAAAGTCTGGTAACAACCTAACGTTTAAAATATGTGATGAAAATATCGGATTTTGTTCCCTTATCTTACAATGATGTCATTTTCAAGCTATCTGAGCCTCTACCAGTAGGGGGACAGGTCCTAAATTATGTATATTCTCGTATCACGCGTGTCTAGACTAGGATAAGACGCGATTCTGTAGCGACTTGACTAATGAATGTTGCATAAGTAAAGGACTTACTGTTGACTCAAAATGATTTTTGAAACTTTGCTGTGCTTCTTCTTTTGTTTGTATTATTGAATATAATGTAATAAAATGGTATGGTATTGTGGACGTCTGAGTGACATGGGTTGCATAACAAGCGCTGCGGCATCCGGCTAACGGTAATACAGAGACCAGACGACTCGCTCTATGTTCATCTATAGATTGAAAATGACATATCGAAGTTTGGTTCAAAAGTAATCTGTATTCATGCGCAAGACAAACTTATGCAAAAATTACTTTGTAATTGATTTTGATAGGGGAAGCTGTTGGGGATTTAGTCGCCGTATTTTAATAGAATACAAAACAAACTTTACGTTAACATGTGAACAAATGGATATATCTGTCGACCCTACCAATGTTTACCGTACCTGAACGATAACATCGGATGTAACAATACCGACCTGTCATTTGTATCGACAGTTGTTCGAATTCGCGAGGTATATGTCTGGCGAATCACGCTTCCTACCATCGACAATCACTTCCCATCACGAAATAAAGATGTCCGTTTTTCTTTATACGTGAGCTTTAACTTCGTGACTGACCGATACAATGCTTCTGACGGAAGTTTGTCACTAAGTTGCATTTTAAAATGATCAACCTATTGAGAGTGTCGCTTTAGATTTGCTTTTTTAATACTTTTATTGTCCAATTGAGTCCAGTAAAACGTATTCGGCATACGAGAAGGTAATTTGAATTCATTGTATTAAACTGCTTGTCTTTTTATTTGACAAAAAATATTGCTACCAATCTTTCTATACAATCTATGTAATCGTTTTTTTATATTACTAATCTTGTTAAGCATTTAGCCCAATAACGGTTGTGCTAAAATCATTTCCACCTACTCGCTGTGATTAGTTTAGGATCGGTTATTTGGTGGGCGGGCATCTGTCACGGAGATGTTTACGCACGTATTGGCCAGGGGAGGGGATCACGTTGACCGAGATTGGTATAACTTTATTATTCATATTTACTACTTGCCATATGTTGCGAATTTTTGGTCAGTTTTATCCTCATTGACGCGTTTTGAGACATTTCGCAATATTAATTTAATATAGAACCAAGGATACCATCGATTATTAACATTCTTTTTTCCTGTTCTCTTGTTTTTTTATGTCTCTATGTTTACAGTTGTTTTTATTTAAGACTTAGCCCGCGTTAATTAAATGATAATAAAAAATATTGCCTTGAGTTATTTTAGTATTTACAAAAATACAAATCTTTCCTCTTTATAACATATATAGATATATAATACCTATAGATTTAACTCACATGAACACTATGGTTTAGTAAATTGTCTACACAACATTTTTATTCATTACTATTATGTTAAAACGACGTGCGAGGTCATTTTAATTCTAAATTGTACGTTTGTATACAATATCAGGGAACGTGAATTGAAACAATACCTAAGCCAAGTATTGTTACATTCTTAAAGCTAAATATGAGTAAATCTTGATAAATGCCGTGAGTAAAGAGAATAATGATATTACGACACAATTATCAATGATGGGAAACTTGCGACACTATTGTGATTCAAATCTCGCACCATGTGTTAGGGTATAGACTATAACGAGCAGGCACAGTTGCAATGAAAAAAAAATAATGGCAAAAGACACGAAACGATTTTTCTACATACTCGAAGCTAGATCCATTAGATTTGCGGAGGGACATCAGTTCCTTCTGCATCTTTTACCGCATTTACCACTGGGAGTGTTCAGAGGATCTGTTTGGAACGATTCCTGCTGCCGAATTTCTTAAACGGAACGACAGACCACCAGGTACCATCCTCACCATGTCGATGGCTGGCATTCCACATCCGTCCGGTTTCGCGGAACTTTCTGCTTCGCACAGGCGTGTTGTGGAACGTTCTGTACTCGGCGGTATTTTTAAACCAGTATGACTTAGGGTCCTTCAAGAAGCGAGTCTACCATTTCCACAAAGGCCAGCAACGCATCTGTAGTTCCTCTGGTGTTGCGAATGTCCACAGGCGTCGTTGACCACCTATGTGTTCCCGCCGCTCTTTTGCCCCCTTTTCTTATTAAAAAAGTAGTAAAGACTAGATTTAAATTGTCAGACAATTTATTCTTGTTTTCTTTAATTGACAAATAATATTGTAATTCAGTTGTAAAATATTATTCATGTTTCGTATCCCTTTAGGTCTGTATTCTCAGTAGGTATGTTTTTAGTTTATTTAAGAAC
The DNA here is from genome assembly GCF_000836215.1 of Papilio polytes. Taxonomy (NCBI): domain Eukaryota; kingdom Metazoa; phylum Arthropoda; class Insecta; order Lepidoptera; family Papilionidae; genus Papilio; species Papilio polytes. Next base: position 4,693,203 of record NW_013525473.1, read on the forward strand.
GGGAGAGGGAGAAAAGTGCCCCGAGCTAGCTTCCGTCCAGTTTTGTAAACGAATAAAGCTGCATCGTGGTTCTGATATATTCAATGTATTAAAAATGATTTTTTTCACTTATAGTACTATTCTTACTGGTATTCTAAAAGATATCGTTGTCCTTGTTTTGCTTTAAACGAATAAAAGGGATATGCGTTAAGTGTTTTTGACAAAAAATATTGTTATTTATGGTACTGACCCTACAGGAGTAGGAGAAGGTATGGAAGATGATGATTGTTATTGTAAAAAAATAGTTAATACAAGACTAATTAAAAAGTAGCTTGATTAACGCAATTAAACGAAAGTTTGATTGACCTTCAAACAAGAAAGGTCGTTGGTGACATTTTCTATAAAAATGTCAGATGTCAACAACAAATTGATTGTCTCAACTTCGGTTCTCTTGTTTGTGTTTTATTAGTTTGTTTTAATTAAGTTGCATACTTCTATATAACAAGGTTCTATTGTTGGAATTTTATTTGGATTTTTTTTAATTAGTTTAAACAGTTCTACGTAACAACTTTTTTTTAATTTACAATTATTATTAGTTATTTATCCTTGTAGTAAAAAAATATAAAATCTATATATAGCTCTTTAAAGTAAAGCTTTTTTTGTTTCGTTTAGCTTTTTTTAAAGTATAATATAAATATCTGTGAAATATTAAAAATAATTTGTATTACCATGGCTGGCAATGGCAATCGTAACTGGAATATGTTGGTTATTCCCGAGACCGGTTGTTGAGTAATGATCCCAGTTAGACCTCATTTTCACTAGCCCAACAAACACTTTATTTTGGTTAGTTACAATTGTCAGTAACAAAGAAATTAGTGTAACTAGAGTAATCTATTTGTGAATTACGCTTACGCCTGTTTCTATTTATAGTTACATTTTTACTACCGCAATTTATGTCAATAGCGGTCGTGCGCGGATAATGGCCTAGTGGAAAAAGGGTGTATTGAGTTAAACGCATAATAATGTAAGGAGTCGCGCATAACTAGTTTTCATGATGACTGACCTTTAGCTGTAATGTGGCCTAACTGTAAGACATTGCGGTGAGCATCTTCAATTACATGTCATTATTTTTATAATAACTGACTATATGTTATGCAGTGAGGTAATTAAATCTTATAGCGTCTAATTATACGCTTTATTACTAATTAATGCTTTTAAATTGGTTGTATATTTTCGCATTATCCAACTATTAGTGCTTGACTTTAAGTACTGTGTTTTCATTAGTTATTAACAAGCTTTTTATTAGTTTTTTTTTGTATGAAGCTTTTGGAATACAAGTGCGTTTATTATTAAAAATAGAAATTCACAAAATGATGCTTCTTCAAAGATTTATATTTATAAGTGGTAAAACGTAAATGATTTGATGTTTGCGGAAGATCTAATTGTAATTTTGAAGCGAAATGTTTATGATGATACTAGATTTCGTCTGCGACTCTGTTCGCGAGGAATAAAAATAAATGGAAGTGGAAACTATGTGTTCTTTCAGACTATCCTCTACATATAGATGTAGAGGATTGTATTGACATAGGTCAAATTCATCGAGATCTTTTTAGCAGTTTAGGTTACAAACTCTAATAAACATCCATCTAAACTTTCGTATTTATAAAATTAGTGAGATTACGGTTGTCTTTTGTCAATTTATAGTCAAATATATTTTATTGAAATGAGATGTTATTACCAGATGATTTAATAATCATACTTCTTAGTAATATTAGAAATGCGAAAGTTTACATGGATGGATGTTTGTTAGAGTTTGTAGCCAAAACGGCTGAACGAATTTCGATGAAATTTGGTTTAGATGTAGATAGTCCGGAAGAAAACATAGGTTACTCATTTTTTTTATTTCACGCGGACGAAGTCGCGGGCTAAAGCTAGTAAAAATGTTTTAAAAGATATAAAAAAATGATCTCGGCAATTGAAAGGATCACGCGTCAAGGGATTTTTATTACAGGCTAAGGTTACATATTAATTATGCGTTTTTCATTCCCAGCCGACATGACACGGCCAGACACGCCGTAATTACGATGATGAGTTTGTGTTTTAAAACATAAACAGTCATCCTGCCTGTACCCTGTAATACAACGACTTGTCCGCAGTTTAACGACCTTACCTTGCAATTTGTTTAAACCACTTACCATTTTAAGATATTGTGTTTTTTTTTATTCGGTTATTTTTATTACTACATTCGAAAAAACGAAACGTATAAAGTAATATTATGCAATAAATAAAATATTCATCCTAAAATATCACCTTTACTTTTTAATCACGGTTTTGTATTAATTTTTATTCACTACGAGTTTTTTCCAGAGATTTCGTAAGTGTGGAATGAAAGAAAAACAATAGTATAGCATATGTGTTCTTCCGGACTATACATCTATGCCAAATTTCATTACGATCCGTTCAGCAGTTTAGACTACAAACTCTAACAAACATGCATCCGTATAAAATCGCATTTATAATATTAGTACGAAGTGTGATTGTGTTAAAATAATAAAACAATGTGTTTTCCCATCCTCGTGTAATAAATAAATTATTTAAATTCATTTTAACCTGTTAAATTATTAATTAAATATCATCAATAGAAACAGGAAAACGCGAACAAGGCTGCGTCGGCGTCACCTCCCCGCACCTTCCCCACCTAATTATTTCGACACCGGCTTATTAAAATAAATGTTGAATACATACTAGGTATATATTCGAATTGTTTGCCAACCGTTGCGCGGTTTTGTTGTTTCACTTTTATCACCGAGTGGGTTGCTATGCGGTTTATACAAATTGTTATGTGTTTTTAGTTGTGTTTTAATTACTTTTACGTGTATGGAAACGGTGGAATATGATATTTTATGTTATAAGCTAATGTAGTACATGGGCAACTGGATAACAGTGAGTCCGAAATTCTTCGTTGATTTTGCTCTGAAATATTTTTGGTTAGCGTCGAAGATATAAGCTCTAAATAATTCTGTAATTATCTTTAATATTAAATCAAATATTCTGGTACCGGATACTATGTTTTTGTAATTAATTGTCCTTACACTTGTTTGATTTGCCTAATTTTCTTTATAATACTAATGGAATTTCGTGGAATCACTCACAAAGGCAAACGAGCGGTCAAGGATGTCGACTACAAATGTTAAAGTTCACTACGTCTATAAAAATAGGCAAACGGCTCCGATGAGCATTTAGACAATATATTTAAGTGGTCTAAGTGGTTGTATATTTTTTGAAAGGCATTTGAATGATGTCATCACGCGTGAGGTGTCGTCATTTGAAAATCGTGTTCAATTGTTTTGTTTTTATGTTACATCTCAACGTAATTATCATTTTATTAGAATTTACTTTTTAAATATCAAAGACTAGGTTTCGCCCCCGACTCTGTCCGCGCGGAATTAAAAAAACTTGACTAGTAGCCTACGTGTTCTTCCCAGACTATCTATATTTATATCAAATTTCATCAAGATCAGTTCAGCCGTTTAGAATATTAGATTTGAGTCGTGTGTATTCCGTAAATTAAATAACTATTATCGTGTACCAGTAAATTTTTTGTCACATTATTATGTTGTAATACATTAAATACATGTTTATACAACCAGATCTTGTCGTAGGCGGTCTTATTCTATACATTTACTTATGTATAACTTGTAAGACGACATTACTTTCTATAAAGGTGACGTGTTGTAATTAGTCGTGGGTTTACACTGACTAAACTTGTCTTCATCTTTATAAACAGTATTAACAATATTTTGTACGAGTTTTTGCCTAACCATAAAAAACCAATCTGTGCTAGTTTTTGAACAGTGGAAACTGACGGTTACAACAGGCTAATGTACGCCGCACTTATTGCGTGCTTATATTTGATTGAAATCGCGAGGTAAACCTTAATAACTCAATCAAGTTTAAGTAATAATAGCAAGAACTTAGCTTACACTTTGTATGATTGTCGCTTGCTCAAGCGGCACGAATACTGAAAGTTAAGTTAAGCGTCAGAATTAAAATTTGACTGTCACGTTCGATTCCCAGGTAGCATATAACGAAGGATCTTCCATCCAAGTGGACAGACGACTTAATGCGTACGGCGGGAAGACATTGGATGCGGAAGGCTGAGAACTGTATTCTGTGGAAAGAATTGGGGAAGACTATCCAACAGTGGGCAGAAAAAGGCTGATGATGATGATGATAAGAACAGCAGTAGTTTATTCTAATTTATACTAAACATGTTATGCTTTTAAATAGATTTTCTAAATTTATTTGTAGTTTTTTATATTAAAATCAATTACACCGTAACATTTCCTATAACAAACTTCTAAGAAATCGTTACAATAACCTTGTATTTAGTGAATATATTCGTAATTGTTAAAAGGGAAAACAGAAATGGGTAGTGTAAAGCTTGCCATGGGTAAACCACATCCGGGTGTTTAGGGTATGGGGGAAATAAAAGGGTGGAAAGTTACCATCCCTCGCAGCCCGACGAGTTTTAGGCATTTTAATTGTTTAATTAAAGCCGTATTAATGTCTTTTCTTAATCTCTTAAGTTATAAATTCACCTGGTTTTTAGATAATTGATTTTCTCGTCTTGTCCGAATATTCTTTAGTTAATGGCAGAAATTATATTATACGCTGCGTGTTTTTTATAATTTTTCCGAAGTTCGCTAACTTTTTAAAGGCATTTCATACATTATTTTTGACTTAAATCATAGAAGAGTATGAAAGTATAAATTTTAATTTAGTTATATCATACTAATACTATATTATTACACCATTGGTTTAAAATGTAACCAGTTTACTTAAATTGAGAGAAAAACACGTATCATTCGTGCATTCGAGTGCAGAATGCTAAACGCGGTCTGAATAAGCCCAAGACTCCTTAATGGGCCTTCTTAAGTCGGGTTTATTCTATTTGGAGTCAGGTTAAATGGCCAAAGAACCTACCAGTCTATAGTATTTATAAAGATTTCGTAACAACGCGGATAAATTACCCTTAAGAACATCACGCTAGGATTTTTACTATTTATATATTTTACTTATTTTATAAAAAAGATCGTAAAATATTTGAGGAATAATCATACTTACTTATTTTTTTTATTATTATAAATGCGAAAGTTTAGATGGATGGATGGATGTTTGTTAGAGTTTGTAGCCTAAACGGCTAAACGGATTTCAATGAAATTTGGTATAGATATAGTGGATAGCCTGGAAGACTACATAATGAAAAATGAAAAATATTTATTATTAAACCAAAAAGATTGTACAAAACAAATAACTTTGACAATACCTTAAATTATACATAACAGGAAGTTAAAAATAGTTGTTATCTTAAGTTATTCTAGGTAAGCTAATCTGGTAATGGCCACATTAGGCAATGCCTGGTAGGTTACTCACTTTAGATTTGGCTTTGACATTTTTCCCTATTTTCTTATTGAAAGAGATCAAAGATAGCAATATGTTTTAACACAAGTTTCGGTAGTAGAAACGCACGGGATAACATCATCAATCGCCAGTGTTCAATCACGTGATGTGGTTGCAGCCTACACTCGAGTAACTGTTGCAGATGTCAGTGAACTTTGCATCGACGCCTCATTCGAGTAGTTTCAAATTCGTACACTAATTCGCTCTACATATCTTGCAATCTTTACTGTGTATAGACTTGGTATTACTAAACGGTTTTATTTAATTCAAATATTTTGTTAAAGCTACGACGGTTACTAACAGTACCCTTCATTACCTATTATTTTCTTACATGGACATGCATTGTGGATGCTTTGTGAACCACGTCGCTTGTTTCTAACTAACCTTATAGGTCAAGGGATATTAAGTATTTTTGACCATTAAAAGATTTACGACCATATTTCATTTACAACTATATTTATACGAGGAATTACCTTAAAAGAGATATTTCGACAGCCAAACTAATTACCTACAAATAATATATATTGACACAAGTCGATGCTATAAAAATATTAATGAATAGCTGTTGCTCGCGATTTCGTCTACGTGAAATTAAGAAATAATAAACATAGCCTATGTTACTGACGCGAAAGCGTAGCCGCCCTAAACAAACCTAGAAACGTTCAGTGGTAGCCGACTTGAAGGCAATCGGGCTATCATGGTCCGAGACACAACGCAGAGCCCAGGACAGAGCGAGCTGGCGGCGTACTGTGGACGCCTTCTGCCCCACTTTGTTCACCTAGGAATAGAAGAGAGAGGTGTGAACGTAACTTGTTGATGGTGAAAGAATTTTTGAAAACGGCCTAGTAGTTTTTGAGTTATTTAATACATATAAAAATACGAATCTTTCCTCTTTATAATATTAGCATAAGTGTGGAATCATAAGTAGCTATATAAATGAAGTATTATTTTCAGATGGATTCATTAATTTCGGAAACACTTCATACTATCCGATTTCCCTTTCTCAGTCGACTTGAATATTTATGAGACAGACTTTTGCTGCCTTGTACTTTATTCGTCTTTACTTGTCTTAAAACTTTTGAACGAAGCTAAATAATTTTGAAGATTTGAGATATTTATAGAATTTCTTAATACGAATATATTTTCAGTAAAGACAACATTAGTGAAACAGATTTATAATTTGTTTAAAAAGTTTCTCGCAATTTCGTCCAGTTGGATTTAAAAAATCTATACTATGACAGTCTTATGCTTTTTTCATTATAAACAGTATGTAAACATCCTAACAATCGATTTACATTGAGGTTACTTTTAACTACATCGTTAAATTTTCTATAAATAGTTACAATTTCCTGAAGAGTTGTCGATGAAGTGAAATTTCAATTACCAGTTTTATTGTGTACACAGTAGTCGAGCTATCGAACGTTCATTAAAGCTCGCGTGCTTGTCTGACGCCTCGCTGATGTTCTGAGGTGGACTGTAATTACTTTATCAATTTACCTGCAGCCCTGCCGGTTTATGTCATCGACAAATCGCGTAGACCGCCCGTTTATATTTTACCTAGGCAAATGGTAAAGTTATAATAAGACAAGATCGCTTCGTTATTACAGGGCAGTGAATACTTATGGTTAGAAATAGCAAGGACCAGAAATGTGCTCTGGTGTAGACTTTAACTGATTGAAGTTTTCTCACATGAATCGTCACAAATCTAGTAATAGTTCGAGAATACATCATTTAATAGATAAATGGTCTGATATGAAGTATTCAGAGCACGTCAAGAATATTGTATGTTACAAATTCGCTTTAATACATCATGACTAATGTTTGTTGTGAAACTGTTTTATAGGTTTGCAATGAATTGCAGTATGTTGTAGGGAAAGTAGGGCCGGCTGCAGTCGACAATTTAATTGTATATGGTAACTGCTTTCATTATATCCAGAGCAAACGTCGCGTCGTCTGAGTAAATACTTTTGTGTTTGTTTACTAAAAATAAATATGAATAACACTTGTTAGACAAAAGGGTGTAAGATTTTGATTTAAATATTGAGGTCTTTTGTATATTTTCTAACAAGAAGTGATATTAGTGATAGGAGGGGTACACCGGTAGAGGTAGACCAAGAAAGAGATAGATGGATTGCGTGAAAGGTGACATGATCAAGAAGGGAGTGATGACTGAGATGACGGATGATAGAGTGCTTTAGAGGACGAAAACCTGGCGCGCCGACCCTACGGGAGCAGGATAAGGTAGAGGAGATGATCATGATGAAGTGATGTGTTATTACTTACCAGTAATAGTTTGTCATGAAGTTAACAATAAGCTTGTTTAAATATTATGTTTGATTAGAATATATCATTAGAGAAATTTGTTTTTCTTCTATTATTCTGTATGGGTTTCACATTTTGCCGTTTTTCTGTTATCAAAGGCATTGTATTAACATTCTTTTTCAATGTTCTTTGTTTAGCAAATTTTCCTCGGGCTGCAATATAAAAGGAAGTCGTTAAATGTTCCATTAAATGTTCCAAACACTTTTTCCACTTTGCACTTAGGAGGGAGATTATATTGAATTTTGTTAAAATATACACCTGCGTAGCTTTTGTGCTTTACGGCTTTTATTACTCTTTGTTGTACGCAGGTTATAATGCCGTTACATAGTATTATTACTATAAAAACTAGTCTGATAAGGTGCATTAAAGTTTTATATATGAGCTTTTAGATTCAATAAAGTTCAGATCTAATTTTTATCCAACTAAGTAACATGTCATGCCATGCCATGCCGTGTTCTAATGTCAAACGTTGGTACACGCTCGAAGCATAAATCTATAAGTTCATTTAAAAAAATCTAAAAAAATCCAAAAAAACATATGAATAAACTGAACCATGCAATAGAAATTTGGGGGATTGTGAAAACCAGCGCGGCCTTCGGGTTCAAGTTGGGAGCCGCATCGGCTGAGCCTCCTCCTTTTAGCCGAGAACTGATTTTTTTTAGAAGTTGTGTAAATTTTGTTTTGTTAATATTTTGTGTTTATCTTGCCCATTATATAATGTTTTATTTTTTTTTATTATTTAAATTTTTGCTAAGTTAAATTGAAATATTGTGTTCACAGTAATAATAATACTCTTGTACCACACACTAAAGCTTCCGCCGCTAAAGTTAATAAGGTTTGCCTTTTAAAATATTTTTTGCTCATTAAAATTTTCACAGGCATCGACTGTTTCTATAAAACGCCTTCAATATTGCGATGAAAAGGTAAATTGTATTTTAAGACTTTGGATAACGTCTGCCGTAATTTTATAAACGAATTATACCAAAGTTTTTACGACACAACCAAGGATAGGCTGAAATAATTCCTTTTTTCATTAAATATATTAGTGCTAGCCTTGGCTTGCGACTCCGTCCGCGTGGAATTAAAAAAAAACAAAAGTGAGTAGCCTATGTCTTCTTCCAGACTATTCTATGCCAAATTTCATCGAAATCCGTTCAGTCGTTTAGGCGACAAACTCTAACAACCATCCATCTATCCATCCATCCAAGTTTTCACTTTTATAATATTAGTATAATTTTATTACATCTTCAATATAGTAAAGCGTAAACACACACTTCTTTGTTGCCTTAGATGTCAGCAATTACAGCATGTTTTTGAATAATTCGTTTTTTAATAAAAAGCCCTACACTTACGTCACGCTTTAGGCTATATATTTTCACGCCATTAAACTTAGGGGGTAAATATTTTGAATAAAAACCCTAATGTGGGAAAGAGACCATAAGTTGCTGCCAACATCAAGGAAACAAGATTGTTACGTCATGTCAGTTTGACATTTGCTATTGATAATTTGACAAATGTAAACAATAGAATAAATTTTTCGTAATTCTATGCGGATGAAGCCGCACAGGAACAGCTAGTTTTAAATAATCTTTTAGGAAACATATATTACGTAGATATATAATACTGTTCAGGTTAGGTCTCAATGACACGTCTTAGTACGTGAGATTGTGGTTAGGGATTACCACTAGTTAAGAACGTGGTGTAATTCTTGCTGCATTGTTGGGGATTCACATTGGCGTACTATGCAACTATTGAACAGTTTTCCATACCTACTTGTATAACCCGATTCAGAAGGGAATCTTGTAGATTTAAAAATACTAATAATTTTTATCTGTCCTAAATAAGAAGGAAATTCATCATATCATACTAAAAATAAATGCGAAAGTTTAGATGAACGGATGTTTGTTAGAGTTTGTAGCCTAAATAACTGTATGTATCTCGATGAAATTTGGTATAGGTAGTCTGGAAGAATACATAGGCTATTTTTTTAATTTCACGCGGACGAGGTCGAGGGCGTAAGCTGGTTTATTCATAATAAAAGGAGTATGACATGTGCTGCGGTGTATACCGAAGCGCTGGTTTTCAATGAACGTTAAAATAGGAGAACACGTAGGTATACATTAGAGAAAAAAAAACAACTAATTAAGTTACACTCACAAGTTTTGTTGTTGTTTTTAGATTATGGTTTGGAAATAGAGGAAGGAACTCATAATCTATACTATTATACTAAAGCGTAAACACACACTTCTTTGTTGCCTAAGATGTCAGCAATTAAAGCATATTTTTGGATAGCTTTTTTTTAATTTTTTTTTTATAACATAAGGTGGCAAATGAGCAAGCGGCCTCCTGAACCCGCCAAAATGGTGAAGCGACCGCTGCCCATAGACATCCGCAATTGCAGATGCGTTGCCTACCAACGGAGGAGGAGACACACATGAAGAGAATATCTACCCTTTCTATGTATCTCCTCCTCCGTCAAATCCACTTCCCCTTCCCATCCTCTCCTTATAAGAAAAGGGTGGTAAAGAGAAAGGGACTTAAGTTAGGCCTCCGGCACCACACTCATCAGACGTAACACGGAATTGGTTCCATTTCACGCCTGTCTTCTGTGTGGTCGTGGTATTACACCGGGCGTGCCGGCCCTGCAGTGCTAAGATGTTAAAGCGGGCACTACCACTGTTAAACTACACTTTTTTTAAATAAAAAGTCCTACACTTACGTCACCCTTTGGGCTATATATTTTCACGACATTACACTTAGGGGGTAAATATTTTTGATATAAACCCTAATTTGGGAAGGATACCATAAGTTACTGCGAACATTAAGAAAGCAAGTTTGCTAAGGTTTGTCATGTCATGTCATGATAATTTGACAAATGTAAATAATAAAATATTTTTTTATAATTTCATGCGGGTGAAGCCGCACGGGAACAGTTATTTCCTTATAAAGCGTTAATTTTTGGCATTCTCTCTTTATATTATAGTGCCATCAATCAATATTCCTCGGCTATTAAGTTGCCGGTCGTGAGTGCTTCGCTGACACTGACCTTATTCGATATTAATATGACGTAAACGGATGACCTTAATTTTGTTACTACTTGATCGTGTTTCTTTAATGTTTCTTTTTTGATTTTCAAGGCAACGTTTATTGCTTATTGTTCTTAAATAGGTCTTTAACTTGAACGTGTACCTAAAATATATATTTCGTTTATTAACACACATTTATTAAAGCTGATGCTCGCGACATCGCCGGCGTGTAATTAAAAAATAAAGCCTACGTTTCACTGATAACGTAGCTTTTTAACTGTGAAATTTTTGCAACCGGTCCAGTAGTTTTTGAGTTATTTCTATACTTAAATTTTATAACTAATTATTTTACGGCTATTACTCACGTCTATTTTTCGGTGGTGGCACTCCGAAGGGAGACCGAAAAAATAGAGGTGAATAATAGCCGTAAAATAATTAACTATTTCAATACATTCAAATATACAAAAATAGTATAGATATAGATATAGTTTAAGGCGCTGTAGCGTATTCACAGCATCGTAGGAGAGCCTGATAGAGCTTTTTACCCTCTGGAAAGAAGATTCCCCCTAACCAAAAAGTCAAAAAAAGTAAGTAGATGCGATAACCTTAAAATAGTTAAGATTTTTAGGATTTTTCAGATAAGTTGAAACCTATAACAGTAATTAAATTCCCCATAAAATAATCGAGGCTTTTGTTAAAGCTTGGCATCGTTTAGAAATAATAGAGATCGCATTACGTGGTATTTTTTGCTCGTTAAAATTTTTATACTTAACAAATCGTTTTTATAAAGCAGTCTCGATACCGTCCTTCGTACAACGATGTGATTGTTATTACTTTGCTATTATAGTTTTTAAACTGTTTACTATACGGTCGCTATTTGCTTGGATATTTAAATTGTAAAAATAGCTACGTTATTAAAGATGCGATGTTTGTTTTGATATTTTTAAGAAAAAATAATATTGGTTAACTAGTGTGCATATGTACCTTACATACTTATACTTTTAAAACATATACTTTTGACGTCCTTGTTAATATGTTTTACGCTAAATAAGTATATCACCACAATTCGGTAGAAATACTTTGTTATTGGTTAATTCGCATTTCGTAAGCATACACATAATGGTTCAAACCACGCCGGACGCTACACAGCAGCAAACTGCGCGATATATGAAAGGGTAGAGGTATGCTTAAATTGAAATGCATTTGAAACAATGTTTTTCATGGCAAGGCTCTATAGGGTCTGCAGTAATAAAGAGTATAAATTTATATGTTTGTCATGAACTCAAAAACTACGATGTGAAGCGAAGAGTCCTGCAGTATTATGCTGTATTATTTGGCTTGTAACAATAAAATATTAGAATAGTGTTTTGCCAGTCTTCGAATCTGTTGCCAGATTGCGAGGTACGTGCGCTTGCAAACATTTAACATACTCCACTTTAATTAACGAACTGTTTGGAAGCGACGTTTACAGAAGAGTTAAATGTTACACAATATTTTACTTCGCTAATTATGTTACTCTTCCACGTTATATGAAATTATACGTTCAAATATAAATCATTGCGAGAGTCGTTTGTTATGAGATTCAGAATAAATAAACAAAAGTGTGTTGATTAAATATTTGAAAGAGAAAGGAGAGTAAAGTTGTGTAGTGAATTCTAACTTTTAAATATATAAAGGGTATTGTTATATATAACAGGTAATATTGTAAAAACGGTAACAGTGGTAGATTCTTTAACATCTTCCCACGAATAGGCCGGATCGACCTGTGTGATACCACGACCACACAGAAAACTGGCATGAAGTGGAAGTAATTCCGCGTTTCGTCTGACGAGTGTTGCCGGAGGCCTAATTTTAGTCCCTTTCCTTTTCCACCCTTTTCTTAAGAGGGAGTGGATGCTTAGGAAGGGGACATGTCCTCTTTATGTGTGTCTCTTCCTCTGTCAACGAAGGGTAGGCAACGCGTCTGCAATTGCGGATGTTTATGGGCAGCGGTCGCTTTCCATTCCGTGGATTCAGGTGGCCGCTTGCTCGTATGCCACCTTATATTATTAAAAAACAAAACGGATTCTCCGTTGATACAATATGTTTGTGGTACTTGTACTATGTCACCCAAATAACTCAACAGTAAAAGTATTCTTGAAATTAGTTTAGGAGCTTATTCAATGTTCCCGTGCGACTTCATCCGCATAAAATTATGAAAATTTATTTTATTGTTTACATGTGTCAAATTATCAATTGCAAATGTCAAAATGATATGACGATGACAAGCCATGGCAACCTTGCTTCCTTAATGTTGGCAGCAACTTATGGTCTCTTTCTCACATTAGGGTTTTTATCCGAAATATTTACCCTCTAAGTTTAATTGCGTGAAAATATAAAGCCTAAAGCGTGACGTAAGTGTAGGGCGTTTTATTTAAAAAAAGGGTTATTCAAAAGTATGCTGTGATTGCTGACATCTTAAGCAACAAAGAAGTGTGTGTTTACGCTTTATTATAATAGTTTTGAATGACTCAATTTTAATTGTGATTTGTGTTTCTAGAATGGATTGATAAATATAAAAATAATATTAATATTGCAAAGTAGGACTGTTATGTAAATAACAGTTATATAATTTTGATATATACAAAACATAGGAATATTGTAGCAAGAAGGATATTATGACTCATTTTCCCTTACTGGCAACACTCCAATGGGGAAAATTGCTATATTTCTTATGTTCATATTTATATATCGTATAGATGTAATGATTATACTTGTGTTTGAAATGTTCAATGGTGTGAAATGTTACATCGCGTTGATTTAATTTTTCCTTACTACTTCCACTTATTTGTCACTTTGAAATTAAATTAAACATAATGTTGACTTAAAGTAAAACTTATCTAGCTTGCTTCCCATTTCTTTAGATGGATTACGTTAATATATTTAAGCAACATCAGTAAAACAATTTGTTACATGACTTAATTATTAAAAGAAGGGTGCCCAATTATCCCATCGTTCGTCCGACGTTTTTTTTTAAATTCCATGCGGACGGAGTTGCGGGCAAAAGCTAGTTAAAAATAAAAAGGTCCGTTTGACCTTTATATTGTAACTGTTTATGTTATAAGCAATCGTAATTTCAAGATTTGAACAGCATTTGCGTGTAACCACTGAGAAGTTGTCAACCTCTGTAATGACTTCGGTCGATGTACGATGACGTCATGGAAATTTTTAGATCTCAATTATGACCTTTTACCTTTGATGATTGGTGGTTTTTGGGCAAAGGTAAAAATATAAACACGTTCCTATTATCAGCAAATATATTTTGGAAGGCATTTCAGTTTCTATTTTAGTACTGTATTCCGTAATTTGTTAGGTAATCCGACTGAATAAATTTCAGGTTAGGAAAACATTTCGAATGTTGACCGCGATTGAAGTGCTTCCAATTGAATTAAGATATCACTAAATTAATTTTAGAAATCGGAGTTACTTTTTTTATTTCTTGTTTAGATCACACTACTCCTGTGCGACTTCATCCGCATGAAATTGTTAAAATTTTATTTTATTGTTTACATGTGTCAAATTATCAATTGCAAATGTCAAAATGACATGACTATGATAAACCATGGCAACCTTGGTTCCTTGATGTTGGTATGGTCTCTTTCTCACATTAGGGTTTTTTAATGCCGTGAAAATATATAGCCTAAAGCGTGACGTAAGTGTATGGCGTTTTATTAAAAAAATAATTATTCAAAAATATGCTATAATTGCTGACATTTTAGGCAACAAAGAAGTGTGCATTTACGCTTTATTATGATAGTATATATAGTATATAGTATATTATGGATGGTTTTATTATTACTACTGATTAAAAATTAGAATATTAACAAAAAAAAATATTTAGAACATCCTTAGAGTTGTATAAACTAATGTTAATCTATTAAACAATTTGAGTTGAAGTGGAAATAACAAATGCACTGTATTATGTAAATTAAATTATAAAAACTTTACCTTTACCAGATTGAATTATTTCAAGAGAATGAACAAACTAAAATAAGCATTGTTGCCAGTGTTGCCCCGGGAAATGTCTTGTTTCATTTTAATGTAATATTTCCACTACAAAGAGATTTGTGAACACCTATTTTTAAATAAAACGTTAAAAACTTATTTTAAATGACAACGTTAGCCGAGATGTCTTCGTGTGAAACTATTTGATGCGAGAATTATTTGCTGCCCTTTGTTAAAACGTGGCTTATTCTTACTTACTCTAAGTATATCTTACTTATGTTATAAAAGCGCAAGTTTAGACGGATAATTCTTTGTGAAATGTCCAAACGTCTTAAAGGTTTCTCGCGGAAATTTGACATAGTAGAACATAGTCTGGAAGAACACGTAGGCTACCTATTAAGTTTTTTTTTAAATTCCGCGCTAACAGATTTGCGGGCGACAGCTATATATAAATGTTATGGTATTTTAAGCCGTGTAAACACGGCTATTTATATTTTATAAGCCATGTTAAAGGCTGTAATATTTTACGTAACGTAAGTGATGTAAATAATCGTTTAGTATTGTAGAGTTGATACTCGTGTGGTACTTATTGGATCACACTGTTGAGGATTCCACTGCATGATTCCATGACAAGATATTTATGTATTGGTTACATAAGTATTTATTGTCTATACTTCTATCTATACTATTATAATAAAGCGTAAACACACCCTTCTTTGTTGCATAAGATGTCAACAATTACAGCATGTTTTTGAATAATTCTTTTTTTTAATAAAAAGCCCTACACTTACGTCACGCTTTAGGATATACATTTTCACGCCATCAAACTTAGAGCGTAAATGTTTTGGATAAAATCCGAAAGTGGGAAAGAGACCAAAAGTTGCTGCCAACATCAAGGAAGCAAGATTGTCAAGGTTTGTCATGTCATGTCATTTTGTCATTTGACATGTAAACAATAAAATAGAATTTTCATAATTTAATGCGGATGTAGCCGCACGGGGACAGCTAGTTTAAGTATATAACCGTTGGCTTCCATTACTGAAACATTTGTACAAAAACATTTATATTTCCTTGTTAAATCTTTAAGTGTCAACGTGATGTAGGTTTAAAACAAAGTATTTAGTAACATTATTGCCCATTTATTACTCTTTGAAAGTTTTAAGGCTCTGTGTCTAGTAAGTTTTTATTACGTAAATTCGCGTCGTTAAAATTTCCATTAGCCTTAATTACTTTAGACGGTAAAAATTAAAATGCGTCGCAGTTTATTTTAAATATTTGGATAAAACTTAGCGCTTAGTCTTTAATTATTTTTTTTGGAATACGGACATTTCTTGGTCTTGAAACTGACATCGAAGTTTTCTCAATATTAAGATATTTTTGTTGATATCTATTATTTTATAAAATGTCATTTGGCAAGTACGTATTTTTCGTATGTTTCATGAGATTGTATCAATAATAACGTATTCGTTGACAATCAGATGCAATTTTCTGAATGGGGAGTCCCCATCAGGACGACGACTCTACACAACAAAAGAACTTGTCATTCTTTTTACGTTTTGATTATATTCTTTTTACATCGAACAAAGAGTTGGGGGCTTTTGATTAATATTGGATGGAAGTAGTGGTATTTTATACTCGTATTGAGACCGGATCGAGATATTGATGAAGGTGGAATTTTATTATAGTCTGTAGACAATGATGATGGTTTTTGTTTTATTTTAAAGTTATTTGTACATTGTCCTTCATATTTTTATAATCTGTAGAAATAGTCGCAACCGATAACTCTGATGGATTACGATTTTGGAATTTCCGAAATAACTCGAGTCTCCGGCGTTATGAGACTTCCCCTTAATTAAATTTTGTATGTTTTATTTGTAAGTGCCATTCAGTTGTAGTGTTGCGTTGTGCTGGTATGGATTGTTTTGTTTAACGCGTTATTATCCGAAATAAATGATAAATTGAATAATGATTTAAATCGAGTTCAGATGGTGTTATTGTATTAATTCAAAGGAATTTTAGATATAAAACGAATTATTAATGCTGCTTTCGTTCGAGTTCCTTTGAATTTATACAGTACAAGTTTAATTCTTTGTAAAGTAATACTTTTTTTCCCTTTACAGGTTGGTATAAAGACATCGTAATTGATGAAAAAAACGACTTTTCACACGACGGTTATTGTAAGTATTGTGTGGGTGAGAAACAGGTGTAGGTAAGTAATTTACTGTGAACTTAACATGAATTGTTTTTGTATATGACAAATAGACTGTGTTAGACACGGTTATGTAAACCGTTGTTACGTTTTTTCATGAAAATTGCCACTAAATTGATGTTTGCCTATTGTAGATAGCTAGCCGATTCCCGTTACTATACATGTCATGTGTTTATTTGATTTTAGTATATTTTTTTGAATCGTACAGAAAAGATAAATGTTAATAATTATACTTCATACTAATATAATAAATGCGAAAGTTTAGATAGATGGATGTATTTAGGGCGGCTTAAGAGATTTCGGTGAAATTTGATATGGATGTAGAGGATAGTCTGGAAGAACACGTAGGGCACTCAATTTTGTACTTTTTTAATCCACGCGGATGGAGTCGCGTGCGAAAGCTAGTTTATTAATTGTAATACGTACTTTACTAATAAGTTACCAAACGTTGAAGAGAATGTCATATAGTAAATCTTTTTAACATTTTCTTTTTTTCTTTATTCAAGAAACAAAGGCATAAAGGCAGGGTTGTTGTTCAATATTGTATACCTCGGAAGTTTTATGCATCTATCGGGGATACAATCGGGATGTACGCAGATTGATTAAGGTGGAATTTTTCTTATCTTTCATCGGAAAACCGACGTTTCTTTATACTAATATTAAAGTCAGAAGCGCCTTTGATGGAGGTGAAATTATTTTTTTATTAGATTTAGCGCTTATCGAAGCTACGGTCGGTTTGTTTATATTTGCCTTCCGTGTTGATTTATTTATATTAAATGAATATCTATGTAATATTCTTAACGCGGTTATTTTTAAAAGTATTAAAAGTATCTTAAGATTGAATAAAATCTATTCTAGAGACTTTAGAGATGTAATTTGTATAAGTGTAAAACTAGCTACACATGTTTAGTTTTTCTTGAACTGATGGTTATAGATACGTCGTTAATAATGACCTTTCCTCATTAGATTTCCTGACAAAAACTGCATATGTTTTACATATTTTTGAACATGTAACCGGGTCGCCTAACCCTAGCTTTGTAAGGCTAATAGATTTATGAAGTGGTCAATTATGACAACTGTACAGTTTAACCTTCAGTATATTATATGCACGACTGATGTCATTATTTGATTAACATGCATCCGTGGATGCCTCTCGCATAGTTTATCGATTTGTGATGTGCAATGTTGGTATCGGATTCTGTAGGTACAGTTTTGATGTACTGATCGCATCACAGATTCCCTTTGAGGCCGCTATTAAGCTTTGACATATCTCCCACTTTTGATGCGCAAAAGAATTTTTAATTAGCCCGCATACAAGTCCCATACAAACGAATACGAAATGCTATATTTATTAACTCTATGGATTAAATATTTTGTATTGAATTACTATTTGAAAGGTTTTAATGTATTTTATTACCGATGTCTTTGTTGCATTGCAAAATTAATGAAGAACAAAATGGATCTGGATTACCTTTTAAAGGTACTGTTGTTACGCGATGTAACGGCAAGGCGTTTATATTGTTACACTACACCCGTGCGTAATGAAATATAACAACGCTCACCGTGTAACATGTTACAATGCCTATCGCCATTAAATCATCTTAATGATATTCATTTGTTAAGATGTTATTTGTGCTAGTATCTTGTAAACAATAAGTACAAATGTCCACGCATATGTCGAGTACACGCTCTATATAAAGACAGTGGCAACTGCTCGTGCGGATAGACGACAGTTTCCGCTCCAGTTTTTTAGAGGTCGCCCGCCTCACAAACACGGACTGCACTATGAATACTTGACTTGTCTAATGGACTTTACTTTTTTATACCTTACACTATACTTGAAGAGAATGATATAGAGTACATAGTTTGGGTGTCAATTTAAATCTAGAAAAAGATAAGGTAAATTTTAAACTTACTATTTTCATAGGTTTATGTTGATATTGTTGACTTTAATGATAAACGGTACGAACTTCATCAAAATAAAAATTCTTGATTGAATAACGTTCCTTTTTTTAATACAAAAGCGTAGGCATATAGATGAATGGAAGCCAAGGTATTGTGCTTGGATAATAGCTCGATGGATGCAATCTACGCGGACACTTACTCGAGGCACCCGTACCATTTTCCTATATTACTGACCTCAATTTATACCGTAGTACCGGATTTTCTCTACGAAGACTTCTTGAATATTTTATGAACTTTTTGTTACTTTATAAGCGAAATATCAGTTTAAATACAGCCTTGAAAAAGCGTGTTCCACTCGTCTATAGAATAACGATTTACCGAACTTTTTGTTTTCTTCGTTTAAAACTTCGTGGAATTTATATTTAGTAAGCTTTATGTACTTTAAAAGGAACACGTGTTACATTTTTATGAAATTCCTATAACTGTAACTTTTTAGTTTCTTGTTATTTTATGAATTCCAATAGCTATTTGTTAATATTACATATTTTAACTAATCAATTAGCAAATAACCTAAAGAATATTTAGTTTATTTAAACAAAGGTGTTCGCGTTTTGTCTGATAAGATAAAAATAATAGCAAATTGCGTAGTGTCACTCGCTAACAAGTTTCCAATGTCAATGAAGACACGATGTCATCCGTCGACACTTCGAATGTGGTAGACCTTGACATTAAGAGACGTTGCATCTCTATGATTGCGTCTTTTAGTTTCTCAAAATTACGTACGTGACCATTTTTGTATGTATTGTAAAAACTTAAAAACTGGAGCGATTTCGAAAATTCCTTCACCAATAAAAAAACTACGTTATCCACTGATACTCACTATAGGCTATATTTTTTATTATTCTTTTAATTTCTCGCGGATGTAGACGCGAGCAACCGCTAGTAAATAGTAAACAATTTTTTAATTATTTTATGTTCAATGATGTAGTTTTATTTGGGAATTCGGGTAAAAATTAAAAATTTATTACACAACGTCAAAACAGGTCTTGGACTATTATAGTTTGATTGCATTATACTAATTAAGTGTATTTCATACAACACGAGTCTTCAAACTTACTTATATTAAGACTTTTCGTACTTGTTTTGTAGATGATTGGTAGTTCAAAAGCCAAACCCATCGAAATTTCCTCCGCCAAAGACTTTCCTCGACGTTGGTATTTAACTTTGTGGAGACTTCGTTTCAACACTACCACTGGGGAAAGTTAACTTCTTGAATATTTTCTGTTACTTTGAAGAATCGGACCGTGTAATTTTTTCTTGGCTTACGTCCAGTCGAGTCTCGTAGAGTTGCGCCTCAAGCACCTGATTTCAGAAGTGGGACCAAATTAACTCACTTCAAGTTTACTTTGAAAAATATGTTATGATGATAACTATCATTCAATTTCAAGTAAAATTACTTGGTAGTGAATTTATTTTTTGACCGACTTCCCAAAAGAAGGAGGTACTCAATTCTTCCGTATGTTTTTTTTTTCATAAAACTATTCATATATATTACTTTTAATGTTTTAGTAGTTTATAACTCTTATTCAGATATAACCTCAAATTCAGAAGCATTAGGGCATAGACAAGAGTCTAAAAGTACGATTTTGTCGGCAATAAGAACTACAACTTAGTATTCTTCTAACCTCTTTACTGTTGACTAGCTGTTCGTTGCGACTTTGTCCGCGTGAAATTAGAAAATAATGAAAAAAATATAGCCTATGTTACTCAGCGATACTTAAGCTTTTAATCGGTGAAAAAAATAATTGAAATCGGCCTAGTAGTTTTTGAGTTATTTCAATACATACAAAAGTCCAAAAAAACAAATCTTTCCTCTTTATAATGTTAGTATAGATATAGGTTAAAGTGTTACATTGCGTTTTTTTACACTTTACAAAGATCATTAACAACGTGTTCTACACAATTATTGTGGAACGTAAGCGATAGTTCAGCCGAGCGTAGACCGTTACATATAACAAATGAATGTCACTTGAACCGTATCGCACGCCCAACACCTAACAATACATGTATCGGTTCAAACATGGAGCTGGGAACGCTAGATAGCTCATTTTAAAGCAAAAATTCAATATTTTAGTTTAAAAACTATTACATTACTATCTAATACCAACGAATCTTGAAGATTTATTTACGACTAGCTGTTGCTCGCGACTTCGTCCACGTGAAATTATATATGTTACTCAACCTAACGCAGTCGTTTTTGAGTTATTTCAGACACACAAAAATCCAAAAATCCAAATCTTTTCGCTTATAATATTAGCATAGATATGGATTTACAATATAAAGTAAACATTCGAACTTTTCAGTTAAAACTGCCAGTTAAATCTGAGCGTCTGTAACTGGCTTTACATTATTGACAATTGTTTGTTCGTAACAAATGTTTCAATGTTTTTTTCTTAATGTTTTTAATAAAATCTGTTCCTAATGTGTACAGTTCGTAGCTCGATGTGTGACACATACAGTTACACGGCCGCAGTACATTAATGGCGGTCATTACTTTCATACATTACCTGTACACAGTCCGCTGCGTTCGTTACCCTACGTTATTGAATTTCCATCGGCCTTATGCCTATAATGGCCTATTAAAAACTCCAACCGGCTTTTTTATTGATTTATTGCTCAATGGATTTTAAATGTAGCCATTTAAAAACGTATTTATTCGGTTATCTCACTTTTTTTACGTCTAATAAAATATTAGCAGATTTAAATAGATTTAATATTGCATTAATTATTATTATGATATATTTTAAATACTGGGCAAGATTTGAACGCTAACAAAGCGTTAAAAGCTGCTGTTCTCGCTTTTATTGTGAAATACCTTTGCTTTCCGCAAAGTTGAATTCATAACCTTTTCTATTTACGGAGGTACTCGTAGTGTAGGAGTGCCGCAAAGCTTTGTCGTTAAGCGAGCACTTAATGATACGCTTCGGAGGCCCTCTCCCTCTGAGAGGCGAGGACGCAGATTTACTAGGGATTTCCTTTATTATACTTTCATGTCGGGATTACAGACTCAATTGAAAATATCCTATTTATTCGTCCTTTTTAAAAAATGATTCTCGCTTCACGGATAAGTCGGATGTCATCTTTTTTCAGAATTTCAGGATTATGTAGATAAGTCACAGATGTTATTTTTGATTTTCCGCTTTTTGTACTCGTTCTATTTTCTTAAGTAATACTGTAAATTCGTTTGGAGTAACTACTAGTAAACAGGTTTACTTTTAATGTTACGATTACGAGATGTTTAGATAAATTTTTTTAAACCAATTGTCACTGCAACATTTTTATGTATCGTTGCTATTTGTCGTTGATAGAACGAATAGCGACATAGTATAAAAGAAATTCGCTTCCCGCTGTTTGTTAGTCCCTATGTACGTTTAGATCTTTAAAATGATGCAACGGATTTTAATGAAATTAAATAGGTAGAGTGATTTAAGAGGAACATTTATAATTAACTAGCTGTTACTTGCAACTTTACCACATGTTACTCATGGACAAATTACCTTTCTAACGGTGAACGAATTTTAAAAATTGGCCTAGTAGTTTTTAAGTTATTTGAATACACAAAGAAATACAAAAATCTTTCTATTAGTAGTACAGATTAAGTACGTTTTCGTATTAGCTTTATATCCGTGTGAAGCCAGGGTTGGTCGCTAGTTATGTTATAAAACCCGTTATCTATTTGCTGCTGTAATAAACATCACATAACAATGTTACACATGATCGCGGGCGCGGTGATATATCGACAAAAACTTTTATTGCGTAACAATGACATTGTATGTTAATTTAATGCAGGCGCATAACGCACTGCAACGGGTTATTGGTGCTATTTAAGTCCACCAGTTTTTATAATTATACAGCTATTGCTTACAATGTAAGAGTTTTCATAATAACTTAACTGGTGTTTGTTGAACTTAAATATCACCGATGAAATTACTACGAAGTGTTATTACTTGCTAGTATGTTTTTTTATAATCTAATAGCTGTTCCCATGCGGCTTCATCCGCATGAGATTATGAAAATTTTATTTCATTGTTTACATTTGTCAAATTATCAATAGCAAATGTCAAAATGTCATGACAAGACATTGGCAATCTTGCTTTCGTGTTGTTGGCAGCAACTTATGGTCTCTTTCCCACATTAGGGTTTTTATCCAAAATATTTACCCCGTAAGTTTAATGGCGTGAAAATATATAGCCTAAAGCGTGACGTTAGTGTAGGGCTTTTTATTAAAAAAATATTATTCAAAAATATGCTGCAATTGCTAACATCTAAGGCAACAAAGAAGTGTGTTTACGCTTTATTATAATAGTATAGATGAAGTTCGTCCTGGATGGACTATACCTGTTTAACTATGCAAAAGTAAAATGTATGAGATCATCTTATTTCTTACTAGATGGTGTTCCCGACTTCGTCCACGTGCAATTAACAAAAATAGAAAAAAATAGCCAGATACTTAGTGATAAACGTAGCTTTTTAATGGTGAAAGAATTTTTGATATTGGCCCAATAGTTTTTCAGTTATTTTATACATACAAATATACAAAAATACAAATCTTTCTTCTTTATTATATTGTGAGAATTCTAGTAACAATTGCTAACTAGGTGTTGTAGGAGTTTGTATTTAAATTCCTAGGAAGCGAGTAAATCCGAGACTTAAATATATAACATTGTATGAAAAGACTGAGTGATTCCGTGAATATTAAACTGAGGGAATATATTTACAATGTGCATTGCGCTCGAAATTGAAGTGCACAAATGTAATCCACGTCCGCGATGCATTTATCATCGCACGCGTGAAATTGGACGTTAGTCTGAGCTGGTTTGAAACTTTGATATGTGAATTTCGAGTGAGTTAAATACTTTTATCACTTCCATTAGCTGCCGGTCTCCGGTCTGGACAACGTCCGAGCCTCTTCATTTAACGTCGCAATGAGAACGTGACTCAACTACCATATGTCCTTTGTGTAGCTTCACTATTATTCTATCTTCACGTTAAATTCTATTGAGATACTTTTGTTAAATCTATACTATTATAATAAAGCGTAAACACACATTTCTTTGTTGCCTAAGATGTCAGCAATTGCAGCATATTTGAATAGTTTTTTTAATAAATAGACCTACACTTACGTCATGCTTTAGGCTATATATTTTCACGCCATTAACCTTAGGGGGTAAATATTTTGGATAAAAATCCTAATGTGGGAAAGAGACCATAAGTTGCTTCCAGTATCAAGAAAACAATTGTCATTTGTGCATTTGAATTTTTACATTTCATGCGGATGAAGCCGAATAGTATCTCATAAAGATTTTTATGGATTGGGTTGTATTGTTGATTTTATCTTTATAATGATTTGATTCACCATTACACGGCTTTTATCCAACTTAATGAACAAAGATAGTTTAAATCAGTATTCACGCAGTGTTTTTTAATTAAGATTAGTTATTTCATTCCACTTTAATGAGATTTCTTTTAGCCTTTCTTTTATCAAGTTTCATTCCTCTCCATGGTTTATTGTACGTTCGATCAATTCTATCCAGTCGGAGTGTATTTCAATTCTCTTTCCTTCGATCTGTCTCGAAACTTGATGAAAAGAAACTTTCTGTTACGGTAAAAGTTTTTATTAGAAAAAGAGAGCGTTTGTACATAAACATTGTCTATGTAAAATCTATTGTATCTAGATCCAAAGTTAGACGACGATTTATATGTTTTGACAACGATTACCTTTAGACAACACCAATGTTAAATCAATACTTTTAACTAATAAACTTTAATGAACTAATTAAATTATCTAACAAAATAGTTTAAACTTAATAAAACAGCTTCCATATTGACATGCTAATTGTTTTAACTTCATATAGTTCGTAAACCACAAGCGCTCGTGCGTAGCATTGAGTCCCGAAATAACCGCGTAGAGCAATGAATGTAGACTTTGTGCTACGACGTAGACACTGTCAAAATATTTTACAACAGTATTTCGTATTGCTTAACATTGTACGTTGAGTTATGAATAGTATTTTGTTTTGATTAAATTTCAGAAATGTTTGTATGTTGTTTATTACGTGAGATTTTAACAAATGTAAATAAGGCTGTGTGTTTATATTGTTTTCTGTACATAATATTATTTAAGGGAATTAACTCTAAAAGCGGGCGAACAACTCTGATCAAACTATCGCGCATTGTTGTGCGATTGTCGATTGTTTCGTATTCAACTGATTAGTTGCATAGCTAAAAATCGAGTAGTGTGCGCACCTCCATATAAGCTCATAGGAAACAAGCAACCAAAGCAAAACTAAACAGTTATGCGATAGTTTAGTCAAAGGTGTGTACGCGCTTTAATAGTTCATAATATACCTTCTTGTATTTTAAATTTATATGGTACTTCAATACACATGTAATATTTACTTTATTGTCTTTCGGTACAAAATTGTAAAATAAACTCTCTTTTTGAATATAAATGAAATATTACAGTAATAAAAAGCTGCCGTGAAAATTAATCTGTTTTCGATACGATGAAATTCGTTATTGTCATCACGACCATAAAGAAATTTAATTGTACTTTTGTCGGTCTGTCAGAAACAATACGTGCCCTCATTTTATATGAATATTTAGTGTATTTCTGAATTCGTTTCATTTATTTATTTTATATTTAATTCATTTTTGACAAAATATCTCTTTCCAAATAATGCACACGATTCGCTTAAAATGCTTATTTAAACTATTTCTAGGTTATAATTTAAAAAACTCTACATTTACAAAAGAAACACGCAAGGATATGCAAATCTAAAAGCATTGCGATTTTAACAATAAGGTAATAAAAGCCCTTTTAAAGGGTAACAGTAATTAATGTGTAAGACCATTTAAACGTAGACAGAGAGACAGCTCATGATAAACAGCAGGTTGTTAATTTTAGGCGTAATCAGAACAATATTGTAATTCCGGGGGCGCCACCGTCGCGACTCCTCGCTCGACGCTGATTTATTACCTTCTTAGCAATCTCACTTGTTTTTGAATTCCTATGACATTAACTAAAACCTAATGGCTTTCATTAAAGAACTTGAGAAAGAAAAATTTTATCATGAATATAAAATCAATTTTTTTTAAAATCAGAATTTTTTATAATAGTTTTTTTTTACAACACATGTTATATGGCAACCCTGTCTCTGTAATGGCATTCTATTTTTAAAGTTTTTATTTCTTTTTACTTTCTCGTATTCCTTCTAAAAGCTACATGCAACCAGTTAGATTTTCATCTGCTACAATTAGGAAATTCGTTTTTTAGTACTAAAGCTTCTATAAATACCAATCTTTAATCGTAAAGTAACAAAATAACTGTCTACAAAACGTTGGTATTAAAAAATGTTTACGATCCCTGTAATTGTGGCGGTCACATATAACATATACAGCGAGTTAAAACGGACCCGAGCTCGAGCAATTGTACAATAGCAATTTTATTTACGTACCAATTACGGCTGTAACGGCAATTTCAGATGCTATAAATGGCCATTGCTTTGCGAATATGAGAGAAAGTATTGACGTCCCTGAACGTCTCGGGGGACGTTTTTATTTTGGCATCGTCCCTCCCTATTAATAAGTCTGGAATCTAGACGCTTTATTACATGTGCTGAGAGGATAAATCACAAAGATTATAAAGAACTTAGCGGTTTAAGGATTATTTTATTATATTATTAATTGCTATTTCAGTGTTTATTACATTTATTTTTCGTGTCATAAAGCGCAATGTTTACGCTTAGATTGCTATAAATCAAATTAAAAAATATGTATTTTGTATTTGTCACGAAATAATAAATTACCTCGAATAAATTTAGTGTCAGTTAATTCAACTTTGTTAATTTGAATAAAATTAATGTGTTTAAAACAGTGTCTAGTTTAAGATTGATGAATTAAGATAGTCGTAACTGAGTTTTTGATTTTAATAATTAAATATGAGATGGTAGTAAAGTAAAACCACTTGGAATGAAACTAGGGACAACTCACGTAACGAAGCATAGATAAAATCGATAACAGGACACAAACATCATCTAGAGGCCTAATTTAAGTTCCGTTTCCACTATTTATGATAACAAAATAATCGGAAGGGAAAGTATATTTATGGTGGAGGAGACGCATGGGAATATCCTCTTTATGTGCGTCTCTTCCTCTGTCGATTAAAGGTAGGCAATACACCAATTGCGGATCCCTATGGGCAGCGGTCGCTTCATTTTGGCGGATTAAAAAAAATCGGACATGTTAAAAAAATCATTTAAATCTTAATATGTGGTGTAATTTTTCAGGATTATTTTCATGTTTGTGTTCATGAAACTGAAATGTCGAGTGGGCGGTTGTTGCGCGGCACATAACAGCGGTTGTAATGGCCTCGTTTCTCCCGCAACTTCCTTCACACGTGCACCTAATGTTTTACAAAGGCGTTCATTATACGTCCGGCTCCGGCTGCCCGTTAAACTTTACGTTACAGTTGCCCGTCTCAGATATTTAATGTTCATTTTACGTTGGAGAATGAAGATGAAAGTTACAAGAGAAATAAAAGCAAGTGAGTATTAAAACATGAACTAATTAATAATCTAGACCCTTTGTAAAACGATTAAAAACAAATATTTTTCAGTTATTTTTAAGACCGACCGAGAAAGTTTTGAACCTCTTTAGTCTGAGAATTGTTATAATTTTGTTTAGAACACACTTGAGGTAGTCATACTAAGGGGTTTTGTTAGTATTTGCTCACGAAACATTCTTGTTATTTGAGTGTGTACGGGCTGGGTTGGTTCCCGGCGCACAATGGCCGGGCGACGTCAGCTCGTTAAGGTCTGCTTCCACTTCGATGGCCACGAGATGTGTACACGACTTTGTGTTGTGTAAGTCCTATTGTAATGTTTGTGTTGAACTCTCATTGTGCTAATTAGGTGGAAACGAGAATTGAATATACGCTCTAATGTTATCGAATTCAGATGATATTGTAATTGGTACTTATCGGTTTATTTAAATAATTGAATAAATGTTTCAAAACATGTATTAGCTTATTAAATTTAATCTTTAAGATGCTGTCATATTAAAAGAAAGAAAATTAGATGCTTGATGCAGACCAAGAGGAATCTATATAAATTTAAAACCATATGATATATAAAATTTGACTTTGAGTTTGTTTTTGATTTGCTATAAACCATATATATCTTTATTCCTAGTCCAATAAAGTTTAATGTCAAAATTTCAGTGGCACTACCAATACAAGTCTGTGTAAGATAATTCCTTGTGTCTAAAGGAGCAGTTTTCTCGGGCTTCCAACTTAAACTCATTTTCTCTAAAAGCTTTTCGCAGTGATAGCTAAGTTAGGAACCCGTACATAGCGGAAGCTAGTGGGTGTTTTATTTAACGTACATAGTGTGTTCGTGTTGGTGTCTACCGCTTAATGAAGATAAACCGGTTTTGTTCCCAGATGCATCTATCACTTGCCGCCAATTTATCTCCCCTACCACTTTGTACGGATTGAATTTAACTTCATTAGATTTCTATTATTGTTTAATTAATGCTATTGTTTCTATTATGTTACTTTAAAATAAGATTACATTTTAAATTCTGAAAAACATTCATTTATACAACAGTACACTTTTTAACACGCTCACTGCGTAACATGCCCATATTGGCCTGACGCCGTACTTAAGTTGGTGCGGACAAAGAAAACTATGTATCTCTCACTAGTGCGAAACGATTATCTCAGGGGGCATACTCGTACATTACATTACATTAAATGTATACATTATGTTTCCACAAAGTTATAGCAATATAATCTAACCTTGTGCTGGTGGGTCTAAAAAGACCTGCCACGCGCTGGTGGAAATATGATTGGGGGCGCTTTTGGGCCCGCCGGCGCACCAGATGAAGAATTATGATTTTACTTGTAAACGTGTTAATGAAATTTATAAGTGCTAAAAATAGTATTATCTTCTTATTGCTATCGATATGGCAATATGTTTTTTGTCATATTATACAGAAGGGTCGCCCAGAGTCGAAGTATTTCAGTATATTCTATACCTTTCATCAGTGTTCATTAGTAGAATAGCGTTTCGTGAAAAGGGGTTGTATAGAGTGGCGTGCAAGGCTCGCAGACTATTGACGCTTGAATGAAATCAAAGCTTTTGCCATTACGAGCCCTCTTTTTACAAATTGAGTTAGGAGGCAAGGTTGCCGATGCTGCGTCGGGTTTTCTTGGCTTTTTATAACTCAATTTCTTTCTTTATAGTGAAGCTTGCGTTGTTTAATAAAAGTGAACACTTTGGCTTATCGATTTTGTTAACTAGTTATCAATACATTGATAAAAATTCCAAAATTTAATATGATCAAAAAGGATACATGTTTGATGCTATGTAAATGTTTTTAAAAGTTAAATGTAAAATATTGAAATGCATATGAATTTCGTAGACATAGTTCTATGAGGCATACAGTTCTAGTTTAATTTAGTTAAAATTTATCGTTTAAATATGTAATAGCAGTTGGCAGCCCTCGCTATGGACGAGTCCGCGACGTTCTCTGGAGGGCACTCCTGGCTGCAGTATAACTACATTACATATCCGCAGACGAGAGCCTAGACGTATGAATCTACCACGCAACTTTTCCCAGAGTAATGTCAAGTTGTCTGTTTTCGTACAGGGATTTAGGTTTACTGGGTTTTTGGTTATTGTCACTGCATTTACTAATATGCAAAATCCTTGTTGGCTTATTTAACCATTCTGTGTATATGAAACATGCATACCAATAACGTTTTATAAATATATTGTAATTGGTGTACTATTTCACTTTATTTTCTTGTCTATGGCACTCCTTTAGCGGATTGGGCCAGTGTCGATTGTTCATAGTTTTGTTCTTCGGAACAGTTCGGAAGAGACTGGCAACAATACTGGCAAGTTTCGTGAGGTTGCAAGTGATCTACAGATATTTTTTTTATTCATCTGAAACTGTTGATTTACCTAAAAAAGGACAGACACAAACATTTCATTTAGTTAGGATGTTAGAAGACGAACAACTTATAATCTAATTTTGTTGACCTTGAGAGTACCTCTTACCTGAAGTGATTTTTTAAATCGCTAAAACTGCTAATGTTCTTTTTTATTCTGCCAAAAAGATTGAGAAATACATTCGATTGTTTCTTATATTAAGGATCCACTGTTAATAAACTACAACCAACCTTTAGACAAAGAGACTGAAATATTTGGCAGTGTAAACTACGGTGCATTTAACTACAGTTTTGCTCCGTACTAATATTCTACTAAGGTAGCTATATTTACTTTGTAAATGTATGTGTTAGCTTCGTTCTGTTAAATAAACAAAGTAAAACATTTACTTGATAGTTTTACTCATAAACATAATATTGTCTGTACTAAGTTTCTTGGAAGTTTCGTTTTTACTTTAACGACCTATTAGCTGACGTCTGCTATGGCGATTGTTTTCAACGCAGTTAATATTATTACAGTCGGTTTTCACTGTTTATACACTTATAAAAAAACATCCTACCGTCCCTCTTATTTATTTTGATAAAACGGAGATGCCTATATGTTTTTGTACAGATATTTCGCCAGTCTAAATCCACGGTCTTTCACAAACTGTAGCACGATCGTACTGGTGCGATGTAATAACCGTCACGCCACTTGCCTTGCGTAATAACTAAAAGAAACTATATCTTCGTGTTTAAAGTAATTATTAAGACACGTGACGGTTTGTTTTCTCTCGGTGTCTTTTATTTTATTTTTATTATTGTACGTGGCTAACGAGCGACCTGCTTACTTCATTGTAGTTACACTGTTAAAATTTGGCCGCATATTCACGGGCGGTTTTAAAACGCGCGTTAAAAACTTTTGCAATGGAACAAAACGTTTTATACACAAGCGATTTTAAAACGCGACGCTTTTCTCACATAGTGTAGTATTTTGATTCATAGACGAATGTAACATCATCATTATCTGTGTTATAATAGCGTTTGTTTTACAACATTCTTCCTAAGCTAACTGTATTGTATGAGAAGATTTTTTATCGTTCATTCACTATCATTGAAACCGCAACCATTCATTGATTGAATGAACGAATTCAGTCTAGACTGCGCAATTATTGGAGCCGAGTAAAATAATATTCGTTTGCGATAGCTTTATTGAAAATTCCCTTTTTAAATATAAAATTCTTAATCACAGTAGTTGATAGTTCAACTTAGTAGTTATTACTTAGAAGTTTATATTTTTACATAAACAACAAAATAAGTATTACCACTTAACTAAGGCAAATCTACAACATCGCAAGACTAAGTTAGCAAGCTATAACTAGTAATCGTGACTCTAAATTAACCTGTTTACGTATTCGGTAGCTCTCCTTAGGGATGAAGCGGGGTGCGTGAAATATACCCCACATTACACAACGCTATACCAAGTCACATGATTAATTCCAGCCATTACGGTTAAGTCCCCAGCCTATGGTATTTATTGCCGCACTCAGATAAGTTAAGTGGGCTCCCTTAGTGTAGATTTGCACTGTGCGGCAGTTACTTTTAAAATGTAACAACATTGTTGCTACTCAATCTATACCATTATAATAAAGCGTAAACACACACTTCTTCGTTGCCTAAGATGTCAGCAATTACAGCATATTTTCGATTAACTCTTTTTTTTAATAAAAAGCCCTACACTTACGTCATGCTTTAGGCTATACATTTTCACGCCATTAAACTTAGGGGGTAAATATTGTGGATAAAAACCCTAATGTGAGAAAGAGACCATAACTTGCTGTCAACATCAAGAAAGAAAGATTGGTAAGGTTTGTCATGACATGTCATTTTGCTATTGATAATTTGATAAATGTAAACGATAAAATAAAATTTTCATAATTTCATGAGGAAAAAGCCGCACGGGAACAGCTAGTTATTTATAATTTGGTATTGCCGATATAAAATAGTTTTCGTGTTTGTGTTAAAAAAATAAGCTTTTATTTACGTTTGCACGCTAACTCCCTGATAGAATTTTAACTACAATATTTCATTAACCATCGCCAAAAGCACTCTAAGTTAACTCTACTTTGAAATCTTAAGTCATAACGATTAGTTTCAACGAATACGAACTTTTAAGTAACGAATTGAATTTTAAAACGATCAATTTAAATTTAATTTAATGTTGTAGCCGCTATTGCCGTTATAATCTAGCCTAAGATTTTAGTCATACTAATACTAAACATTAGGCACTAAAATATCTGAAAATTTTGCAGATTTTCTGACTAATTTATGGCCGGTTTCCCAGTGACTAACAACTTATATCCATTCAGTGTTTTAAGTTTTTTGGCTCCATAATTTCAAGAAATGCGTTTCTGAACTACATAACGGAGTAACTTTGAAACTTGATACAACCTAACACTAATCAATCGGTAGGTAATGATACACTAAATGGAAACTGCAGCAACCGAGCATTAGTATTCTTTGCATACTTTGAAGTTTGAAGTCAGCATAGTGTACAGTTGCTAGATGCTAATAACAGAAATGTTAGGGCTTGTAGCACATAATAAAAGAACCAAAACAAAAGCGATACGATAAATTAATCCAGAGATCGATTAACTTTGGAACTACGCTAGTCATGTGTTTGTTCACATCAAAATTGTGGTGAAATGTGCAAGAGGTCTAAGTCGAATACATGCAAACTGCGGGTGCAACGGTGCTTGTGATATGAAATTCTAATGCAGGTATTGAGGCCTTGTATCCCCGCGTCATGGGAAACTGCTTTGCAATGCATGCCTCGTTTATTGAAGATCAACTTGATTTATGCTTTACTAAAAATGCGCAGCTATATTAAGGGACACTTTTAACGGGATTAACATAAGGGATAACACAAGAAAACAAAAGAATACTGTTCGTCCAATAATTCAACTTTTAGTTAAAGGGACAACAGTGCATGTGGAAGTAGATTAAATGGTTTCTTTCGAATGGCGATTACTTACGTGAATTGCATGAGTTAAATTGTGCTATGGAACAATGATTTTTTATCCATACTTTAATGGTCACGATATACAGAAACAGATCTGGAATTAACCATTAACATTATAAAACATATGTCTTCTATAACGACGTATTTGGCTACATGTATCGTAGGCATGCAATGCTCGTCGCTTAAGAACGCTATAAAGGGTCTCTTTGTAACGGTCTTTAACTACTATAAATAATATGACAACGTGAATTTTATTTGAGAAATGTGGTCGCTGAAAATATAAATTTAGTAACAGTTTAAAGAGTAAATTTATTTTAATATAGTTGAGTAGGCGGAGTAGAAAAGTAAAATCGTTTTGCGTTTACAGAACGATTACGTTCGTTCCTTGCGACTTTCCCTCTTCACGGTAGATTGGGTGCGCGGTGTCCGCGTGCGTTAACTTACGTGATGCCAATCTCCCACGAGGACAGCACAGAGCAGTATATAGTGCAGTACTGCTATTGTGTACTGTGTTTACTACGAAACAGTTTTGGCGGTAAGTATGCGTTGAAACAATAGCTGTACTGCACTATATACTGCTCTGCCTCACTGTTTTACCTTTGCTCGCATGAGGCCGCTCATGTGAGCCAGTGTCTAATTACAGTGCCTTTTTGTGTTTTTATAAAAACCATCCGACCGATCATCGAATCATTGAAGTGACAGGAAAAAGTTACGTCGTGATGGTATAAATAGCAGTTGCCTAACTGAACACAGAGTATTTTTATACTTAGCCTGGAAATTGATTTATATTACTAAATCTGTCCTTTTCTTTTTTTTTAAAACAAGAAACCTTTTCCTAGTGTATTCACTCTGTACTCTTGGGCTATTGTTTATTGCCTGTAAAAAGAACGTTTTTCCATCAAAATACCGTTAACTTGTCATCTTTATTCTATATCTCACTTTTAAATTGAAACAGGTATCTGATTAAATATGTAACGACGTATTTTAACATTTATTCTATGTGTCCCAAGTATAATACGTGTGCAATGAAAGCGGCCTCAATTTAAGGTTAGAGTGCGTCCAAATTGACCTCTCGGCCCCGGACGAATCCTCATTTCGAGGTCAGTGAGCATTTTTCCTAAAGAATCTGGCAAGGCTTGGAAATGGATCGTTAACAGGATTGTGTGCTTTTTTAAAACATGTTTTCTGTTATGTTGTAAATAGAGTCGTAGAGTAAGGGATAAAAGCTGTGATATAGATATAAGATACATGTAATTTTAGATTTAGAAACACTGTAATTTTTTTTTAAAATCAGAACACCCGCATCCCAGGTCCCTGAGGTATATGTCAGGGGAGAGACGAGAACGGCAATAGCCATTAAAAAAATAGAGTTGTAGTTTGTTAAAATAAATATCATAGATAAGTAAAGGATTCTAATTATTTACATGATTAACTGCGAGAATAAAATACTTAATTACAATTTTAATAAAAATACTTTTTTTTATTACAAAGGGATTATCACACGTTCTGACGTCACTAAAAATGGTGTGCGGCACACATGAGCTTTATTGTGTGGGCGTTTTAAGCTTCCACACTTTTAAAATTAAAGCCCTCGCCGTTGTGCTGTTATAATTTTTAACGTCCAGTTTTTTATGTTGACAGTGATGGTTTACGTAGTCTGTATGCGATTTATTTTTATCTAATACTAGCTGTTCCCGTGCGGCTTCATCCGCATGAAATTTTGAAAATTTTATTTTATTGTTTACATTTGTCAAATTATTAATAGCAAATGTCAAAATGACATGACGTGACAAATCTTAGCAATCTTTCTTTCTTGATTTTGGCAGCATTTTATGGTCTCTTTTCCACATTAGGGTTTTTATCCAAAAATATTTACCCCTTAAGTTTAATGGCATAAAAATATATAGCCTAAAGCGTGACGTAAGTGTAGGGCTTTTTATTAAATAAGGAATTATTCAAAAATATGCTGTAATTGCTGACATCTTAGGCAACAAAGAAGTGTGTGTTTACGCTTTATTATAATAGTATGGATGAATTTGTAATCAGAATTATGTTGTCATTTAATATTTGCAGTCTTACAATTAATAGACAGACCTGATAATTGTTACTATCATTTTTACCTTTACATATTTTAATAAAGAGAAGCGACTTTAAAATTCAGCGTGAAGCTAATGGAATAATCGGATTTACGTCGTGATGAACAGTTTTAAATACATTTTGAAGTATAGTTTAATTTCAACAGGTCGACTTTTAAATTATTTTAATGCTTTTTATTTCAACTGTTCTATATTATATCCGTCATACTTCATACTAATATTATAAATGCGAAAGTATAGATGGATGGATGTTTGTTAGAGCTTGTAGCATAAACGACTGAACGGATTTCGATGAAATTTGGTATAGATGTAGAGGATATTCTGGAAGAACACATAAGCTACCCATTTTTGTTTTTTTATTAATTTTACACGGACCGAGTCATGAGTGAAAGCTAGTATTTAAATAAAAAAATCATTTTCGTTTACGATTCTTTATTAAATAATGTTGTATGGATATGTGTAACATACCGCTTCTTCATCGAAATATGCGTCTTTAATATTAACATCTTGTCATGTTGACACAGGATGTGATGAGTTTGCGGCTGACAGTGTAATCCCGTCTTTAATGGCATATCTAAGTGTATGTACTCACGTTAATTTACCTGTTAGTTAAGTCGGCTTCCCTACATTGCAAACGGGTAATAATTCGGTAGAACGTAATGTACGTTACTCTAATGATTGTGGCATCATTTTACTTATAATTGCATAAGTTTGGATAGATGGATTTATGGTTTTTTGTTACCTGGTAACAATTGTCAGAACGGCGGAATGGATCTTAATGAAATTTGGAATTAACTTATGGAATTTGAATTTGCATGTGACAGCTAATTTTATTAAAACTATATAGAATTGTGTACAGAATATAAGAAATAACTATTTTTTTTTTCAGTAGAGAAATTAAAACAACGTCTGAGGTTAACCGTTGTTTCCACTGCTTAAGTGATTTTCCTTTGTTGTGAGCTTAATTCGTTTCCTGGCTCTGTATAAAGTAAACAACTGAAATGGTTTCAACGCAAATAAAAGTATTTAATTGATGTTTTTTAATTTTCATTAACTTGGGTTGTAGTTGCATTGTTTTTCGCAATTTTTGGATACATAAGGGAATAGATTAACAATAAAGCTTATGTATCCGAAAATTCTTGATCATGTTCGAATTGTGAGATGTCCTACTATTCGAATTCCCTGGAGTATGATAAAGGTACCATTTATCCGGCAGATTTAATACACACTGGTTTTTGTTTGTGTAACTGGTTTTAAATTAAATTTCAACGTAAGTCGAAATTATCTAACCGCGTGAACAATGGACCCGTAGATCTTACCAAGTGATAAAAGTTACGCAACAGACCAAAACGGATGCGGCCCGGCTTGCATGTGAACTATAGGAAAGTGTCTGCCATTTGATTACTTCTAAAATCATTATAGACCGATGTACAATGTAAGAAACAGTTTATTTTCTGTGGTGTTTTATTTTTTTAGTGTTTGTATAGTATTTGTATCTTTTATGTTATTTATTTTATAAAATGTCGCCTCAAAGAAATTCTAAAAGAGATTTCTATGAAATATTTTCCGTTTGATGCATTAATTATACGCGAGCGTCTGCAAGCAGGAAATATTGGAATAGTTTCGAAATTGAAATTTTCTTATTTTTGTACTATTTTCACTTGAAAAAGACTTAAATAAGGGGAAAAATATTAATAAAATCATATTCATATAATAGTTTAAACGACCACGTATCATTATACCTATATTATGAAAGCGAAAGTCTAGATGGATGGGTGTTTGTAAGAGTTTGAAGCTTAAATGGATGTGGTTAAAATTTGGCATAGATGTGGAACATATTCCAGAAGAACACATGGCTACACATACAAGACACACGCTTTTGTTTTTTTTATTCCACGCAGTCGGAGTCGCAGGCAAAAGCGAGTTTTCAATAAGGATTTAGTTCCGTGGTTTATCGGTTAGTGAGAAAGGGGTTTTAATCCAGATGCTTCAATCAGCTATTGTAATTGATACATCGATTATGCAAGATGAATAATGCAATGTCCGTATGTCACGCTCCTCTGCTGCAGTGACAGATGACCGCAGCAACCGCACCAGGCCTAATGCGATATTACATTAATCATCGATTTACCATCTCTTCTATACAAGACTGGCTACTTAGAACTCTGTGAATTATAAGTAAAATCCAAGATAACAATAATGATCTTTATATCATCATCGTCTATCCTACTCCCGTAGAGTCTTCCAAATAACTGTGTCATCCGTCATCTCAGTCATCACTCACTTCTTGATCATGTCACCCTTCACGATATCCATCCATCTCTTTCTACGTCTACCTCTACCGATATACCACACTCATAACTTGATAATGATAATGGTGTTTTTATATTTGTATCGATATTAATGTAAACGTCAAACGAGTTCAGTCCAGTTTGACGTGGATTTGACGGTGCAGGATACGCATAGGAAGGGGAAAAATCCTCTTTATCCTCCGTTCAAGGGTAGGCAACGCTGGCCGCTTGATTGTTTGCCACCTTATAATAAAAAAAAATTTAATGTGTTTTTGATTTTAAGATATTATTTTGTAACAAAATGTAATTGCGCAGTGATAAGGGCAGTGTTGAATCGTTGCGGAACAGGCTCTCGTAAATCTGAACGCGCTGCAATAAATCGCTTGCATCTATCTCTCAGCGAGACATTCGCACACGTATGAAATATGCTCGTGTGTTTACATTTTTGTTGTTTCATTTGTGAAATGCAGTTCAGATTTAACTTTGTCTATTCGGTTTATTTTTCGTTATTTAGATCATAAGGTGAAAATAGCATACTTTTTATAAGATCATGAGTCCGTTGTTGGAATTAACATTTTTGTCTTAGTTAATGTCTAAAGTCCAATGGCACTTATCACTAAATTATAAATGCGAACGTTTAGATGGATGGATGTTTGTTAGAGTTTGTAGCCTAAACTGCTGAACGGATTTCGGTGAAATTTGGCATAAATCTAGAGGATACTCTGGAAGAACACATGATATACTCACTTTTGTTTTTTTTTTAACTTCACGGGGAGTCGCGGGCGAAAGCTAGTAAACGATGAAGATAATATTAACAACATTCAAATAGCTACACTCAGTTTTTCATCACATTGTCGATTGTAAGAATATCATTTCAATGTGAATTTTAATACATTTAAATTATTCTTTTGGAAAATATCCGTTTGTGCGAGCGTAGCCACAGATAAAATACAACGGTGGAAAACATTCAGGTCGGAAAACGTTTCCCGTATTCTCCTGTGCCCGTTCCCGCCTTTGTCCGCTCCATTCGGACAAACAAATAGCAGCCACGATGTTAGCTCGCCTCATAGCTTTCCAATGTCCTCTGTTACACATCGCTGCAGCTCTCTTGCAACAAAACTAAAATGTTAATATTTATAGTACAACTTGTTCCCTTCTTTAGTGCTGGGTTTCTGAAGTTTCCATTTATGTTATGATTACCTAATGACTCCTTAGTGTTAGGTTGAATTAAATTTCAAAAGATTACAACTTATGTTACGTAATAAAGAAACGCATTATATGAAGTTACCGAAGCAAACTAACGAATAGTTAAATGTAGCTGGAAAACCGGCCATGAAAGTAATTTTAAAAGCAGCATTAAATGTCCCTAATTACAACAGAACGTATAAAAGGTGGAAACTATTAGATGATTTTAAATTTTATTGGATATGCAAGATTACTGTTAACATTGGGATTAGCAATTTAAAACGACTGTGTTTAACAATATTTACAAAACGTGATTTCCTTCCACTTCACAGCGTTAATCAACGTACTGCGATAAAACTGCTAAATAATAAAACGATATATAAAATAAACACCCATCTCTGCATCTTATT
Source organism: Papilio polytes (assembly GCF_000836215.1). Taxonomy (NCBI): domain Eukaryota; kingdom Metazoa; phylum Arthropoda; class Insecta; order Lepidoptera; family Papilionidae; genus Papilio; species Papilio polytes. The sequence goes on from NW_013525473.1 coordinate 4,732,088, forward strand.
ACGTAATATAACGTTTCCTTAACATCCGCAAACCTCCGTAAAATAGCAATCCGTGCTTCCCTTTGACGGGATAGTGAATTACTGGTAATTCCGTTTTAGTTTCCAGGAATAGCAAACTCTATACCGTAATTTCCTTGTAGGAAATAGATTCGTATACACAAGAGTTATCTAGAAGTAAATTTAGCGAGGAATGAGTGCCCTAGGATCCAGATTAGTACTAAAGTTACCGCTGTTTGAAATAAATGCTTTATAAATAGGTTTTAGGTAACAACTTAAAATATTCAAAATCATGCGAACAAAACGGCTTGTTTAATTTTGAATTACAACAAAAACAAATAATTTTATATTGTACTTTCATTCAATTTTTGGCCCGGAATATCAATACTTCTAGTTCTTGCCATTTTAAATAAAAATTTGCAGGTCACTATTTTGTAATAAACTCGACTATTATTTACCGAATTCGCTCAATTTTCGGTGTGAAATAAAAGTAGATCCAAACATTTGGCGACACATTGTCTGCAACTTGTTTACGTCTCACTCGGGCGCCTCAATGTCTACTATCTTGTCAGATGCGTATAATCTATACTAATATAATAAAGCGTAAACACACACTATTTGTGGCGTAAGAATTCAACAATCACAGCATATTTTTGAATAATTCTTTCTTTAGTAAAAAGCCCTATAATTACGTTACGCTTTAGGCTATATATTTTGACGCTATTAAACTTAATTGATTAATAAATTGGAGAAAAACCTTAATGTAGGAGTGGGACCATAAACTACAAACTGCCAACATCAAGAAAGAAAGATTGCCATAGTTTGTCATCATGTTATGTCATTTTGAAATTTGCAATTGTAAATTTGACACATGTAAACAATAAAATGAAATTTTTAAAATTTATGCGGACGAAGCCGCACGGGAAGCTAGTGCTGTGATAATATTAAAACAACAATAACCGAGTACTAGATATCATATAACATTGCCCTTGTGTTGGTTACACATATCAGCTTTAATAATGTCAATTATTCTTGTGGTTTTTCAATGTGTTTTGTTTTTTAAACAAAAGAATTGTGACTATAGAAGTTGTCAGTTTTACAAAAGGTAATTTCCTTTTTACCTTCTCTGGTCGTATTCATCATTCTTTTGTCTATAAATGTATTTAATTTTTAAAACGAACTTGAAATATCTTAGTTAATGTACATTAGTAAACTTGATTTGTCTTTGAAAATATTCTGCGGACCCCTCTTGATAATTTTTTTGAATCTCTTTGTACATAATGTCTTCGTTAACAATAAGTAGTTGTGGAGAAAGTCTTGTTAGGTGGTTGTAAGGTGCTGTTGCAACACTTCGGTGCAACAGATGTACAGTACCCGCTGCGCCCTCTAACTTGCGGTTTGTGGTTTCAGAAACAAATTGATACGTGAAGTCTTACTCACTAAACAATTTTGTATGTACTTAAAAGTAAATCGATTTCAAATTAGAAAGTATTACCCGGTTTTTATTTGATTTACATGGTTATATCTGGATTCACTCCCTTCTTAAGCATATTCTCTTTCACACAATCCATCCATACTATCTTCGGTCTTCCTCTTCCTTTGCAGCCATCCACATTCATTCTTAACACTTTTTGGTTTATGTCACTACCGTCTCGTCGCATAACATGTCCCTATGTCTTTGCAGATAACACTACATATTTACCCGTTTTCAGGTATTTACTGCAGAAATACTATCATTGGAACTTGATGCATGTTTTTAATTCCTTCATAAGAGAAAGGTTCGTGGAAAAGGACAACTTCCGAGAATTCTCTATGCTACCATTTCGTGTTTAAATATTCAAAAGTTTGTGAGGATCGTGCCGATGAATTGGAACAGAGTTTTAGTTTTGTCCGGCTCCGATCTGGGGGACGTTTTACCGCAATCAAAACTAACTTTTATTAAAACTTTTTGTTTAAATGGCATCACTCTTGGAAAAGTGAATTGAATATTTTGTCTAATGAGCTTGTTTTTAATACTATTAACAGTGGTAGAGCCCGCTTTAACATCTTTGCACGAATGGGACGGCTAGCCCGGTGTAATACCACGACCACCCAGAAAACAGGCGTGACGTGGAAGCAATTCCGCGTTCCTTCTGATGAGTGTGGTGCCAGAGGCCTAATTTTAGTCCCTTTCCCATTCCTCCCTTTGCTTAAGAGGAAACGATGGGAAAGAAAAGTGCATTTGACGGTGGAGGAGATGCATAAGAAGGGGAAATGTCCTCTTTACGTGCGGTATGCAACGCATCTGCAATTGCGGATGTTCATGGGCAGCGGTCGCTTTCCATTTCGGTGGATTCAGGTGGCCGCTGGCTCGTTTGCCACCTTATATTATAAAAAAAAAAATACCTTCTGATTATTAAGTTTTCACTGGCGACTCACCTTTACTTACTAAAACATTCTACAACGTCAAATAGTGCTTTATTCTTTTAAAGTGAAATAAACTTCTTTCTGTTTAGAACTGAAATATCATGTAAAAAACTAACGCAGTTTATTTCATGCTTACCCGGTCGACATTCGCAATGCGAGAGGTTGAAGCACTTTAAAGTAATTGCAGCTTCGCTCCACCTGTACGTAAACAATAACGTATATCTACCGAGAAAACACGAACAACGCTGATTGTTGCACGTCAGTGTGAACATACCTTTATACGAATGTCTATAGTATTATATGAAAACATTGAAAGTAGTTCAGTAGAACGTATATCGATATTTTCTATGATAACCAATTTAAGGTAAAGATACACTTTTCTTTGTTAAATTACTTAATTATCTCTGGGCTTTCGTAGATGAATTACGCCTCATTAACGCTAATTTAAGGTAAGTTAGACGTACTAGGCAAAAGTTTAGATGGATGGATGTTTGTTAGTTTGTAGCCTAAACAGCTGAACGAATCTCGACGAATTTTGGCATAGACGTAGAGTATAGTCTGGAAGAAGACATAGGCTACTCAGTTTGTTTTTTTTTTTAATTCCACGCGTACGGAGTCGCGGCCGAAACCTAGTAAAATAATAAAACATAACTTTTATTCTCCATCATAGAATGATTCTGCAAATGAATAATATTAATTACATTTGCCAAATACAAAACACTAAGTAAAAATTTATCGTTGCGCCGATTATTTTTAATTATTCTTATTTATTCATCCATATTGGGAGATCGATCTATGGTAATTATAAATGACACATTGTAAATTGCATCTGCCACATTCTGAGCTTCAATTACCGTCATCCGGCGAACAATGCTACGTTTTTTGTCAACCTCCCATTCTATTGATTACTTTTCCCCCATTTTTGTATAAAATGCTTATTTAAATCACTATTACATATTGAATAGCGGGGGCTTTGTCAATTTTTTGTCACATCCTGTGGGCGGATGTGACGTGACTAACCGATTATGGGTTCATTATTAATTATGCACATTAATGGCCGTAATTAGTTATGGTCGTTTTGTTTATCGTCTGATTTATAGATGCATTAGTGTTGTTTTTAACGCATTAAAAGCCGATTCGTCGCAAAAATCTATCGCTATATAAAGAACTTGCTTTCGCCCGCTACTCCGTCCGCGTAGAGTTCAAAAAAATAAAAGTTAGTAGCATTTGTGTTCTTCCAGACGATACTCTATATCTATGCCAAATTTCATCGAGATTCGTTTAGCCGTTTAGGCTACAAACTCTAACAAACATCTATCCATCTAAACTTTCGCATTTACAATATTAGTAAGATTAACTATAAAAATAATTAGAACAATATTTAAAGTTCAAAAAATCGTAAAACATTTTGCTAATATTTTTACATTTCTAAAAATAAGCCTTTTTTCCGCACATTAGCGAGGAATTCAGTTAAATTGGCCGTGTTTGGGTCAGACGGGGCTCGGTGGCGACACCCCCGGGCGTCATTGTCTCCAGTACATAATGACACCTCTTGGAAACTGCCTGCCGACTGCCACAGCGCTCACTGCTCAACAGACACAATATTTATAATTATATCGGGTATTTTTTTTTATTTTTTTTTATATATTTTAATATTTTGTATGTTATAAATGTAAGAATGTCTCGAAAGTTTTAAAAGTCACGTTTCTACTAACAATATGAAATAGTAAAGTAGATGAAAAATGTGTTTTTTTTCTATATATTTTTATAACGAGGTTAAAGCGTTTTTAATTGTGTAAATCGCGTGCCCAGTCGACTTAGCTCCTGACATTTGTTAGTGTTAATACTTTAATTTACGTTTTATTTTATTAACTTTTGCACTAAGTAAATTTTTGATCAGACGTCTGATATTTGCTTTAACGGTTTTTAGATGAAGTAAGAGATCCAGTAAAAATGTTTCTACTAATATTAGAAGAAAATTGAGCTTTGGTGACACTAAATTGTCAATTACTTGTACACTTACCTTAGGCATGTCTTATTATTGCGATTGAAAGAAACCTTTGTTTTAAAAAATAATATATTTCTTAATATTGCAATTATTATAAAAACTTCAATAAGAATTTTATAGCATTTTCTAGTAGAAATTTATGATAGTAATAATGAAATCTTAGTACTAGAAAAAAAAATTAAAACGTGACCTTTGTACGCGCAGTGTACGATGATCCCTAAAGTGCTCTGAACTGAGGAGATGTGAAAATTATGCGGCTTGTAGTTAGGGCTGCTACCTCACAGAATTTGACACGAATTCTCTACATTTACATGTTCCATATTCTGGTTTAACTGTTTCATAAATACATTAATTTTTCATCGACAGAATATCATATTACAAAAATTTTTAGGTGCTGAAGTGCTAATGGTCGTTGTTATTTTTGTTACCAGATTTTTTAAAGTTGGCAGCCCTGCTTCTACCCATAAACATTTGTTCCACTTCCAGCATCCAGTGTATTGTTCAGTGTTTGTCGTGTAACCTCGCAGAGTATTTTATGCGGTAGACGCTATATTTCATATTTCATGTTAGACAATTTAGGCATAAGCATTTTAGCTCACGACCATACGTACTGTAGCCTAAATATGCCTGTTTATAAAGTCTTTTTTTTATTTGCCTTAACTCATAAAAATATTTAAAAACTAACAGTTGCCAGTTACTACGTCTGTTTGGAATTGTAACAAACTTTTTCATTTACAATTTTACTCGTAGTTAGAAGATAATTTACTCGTGAAGTATATGCTCGAATATCTACTTATTTAGTCAATAAACTTGCCGAAAGTTACTAGGCCTCCTAATTTGCGTAGGAGTAAACAATCTTTAGTGCTAGTGTGTTGAACTCGAGGGCCGAGGTCGCGAGTTCGACGCCCGGGTCCCACCATCGTACATTAACCGAATTACTCACAGCACTTTACCGTATGTATATGCTGTTATTTACTTAAAATGAAGTCATAACACTGGTATTTTTGTCAACTTTTTCATACTTAAAAACATAGAGGAAAGTATGTTGTTCGAAAAATAGTGGAAATACATGGTAATTTTAAGATTCTGTTTTAAGCAGCAGTATTTTTTGTGTCGGCATTGAGAAAATTACTTCCAATTTTTTTTTTAATTTTTTACCATTCCCGTGGTCATAAGAAAAAATAATAAGCTTCAATTTAAATTTAAATTATAAGTTACAAAGCACAATGCGACCATTTAGGCGCAATTTTGGCGAACAGTTATTTTAATTTCCGCCATTTTCCTAAATTCATTTTTCCTCCGAAAAAGCTTTACAGCCGCTTTCGGTAATTACGTTTCACAAATTGTATTTTATTATTGCCATAAATTGGAAAGAGTACCTAAATGGATTTGTATTCATAAATTAATTAATTTAAAACAATTATATCGTAAAACGTAACGTCCGAGTTCGCCAACATTTGAGACACAAATAAAATTCATCATTTAATTTTACGTATTTTTACATTCAATTACATTTTCCGTTTTTTTTTTAATTACGTAATTTTTAAACAATTTACATACCTTTAGTGGTTAAATTATCCAATGCTGGGTTTCTGAAGTTTACGTTTATTTTACCACTACTTAGTGATTCATTAGTGTTTGGTTAACCCAAGTTTTAAAGGAGTGTAACCCATGTTACGTAGTTCGGAAACGCATTTCGAAGATATCGAACAAAAAACAGTAACGAATGGTTAAATGTAGCTGGGAAACCGGCCTTAAGACAAGTATTATTCAATTACGATCGGTAGTTTTTAAAATAAACGCGTATATTTCAGCCAATGTAAATAGTTATGATACAATTTGTAAATAAAACAATGATCTTGAGACCGCTATCCGCATACAAGAGGTTTATACAGAACTATTCAATTTGCGAGGACCAATCCCTGCTTCGTAATTCGTCTACATATTTATGAGGGTAACACGAGGGGTTCATCGGTGTATTACTATAGTGTTTTGTACTTTGCTTACAATATTATTTAGAAACAGAACTGATAGTTCTCTTCGTCCGAAACCATTTAGGCAGATAAAAGCAAGTTGATTTACGAAACGAATTTACTTTCGTAAAATGGATCACAATGGTGAAGTTAAGTTAAATATATACTTCTATAATAATATTATAAAGAGGATAGATTTGTATGTATTGATGTAGTAACTCAAAAACTACAGGTCCGATTTCGAAAATTCTTTACCATGAAAAGCTGTTATATGAGTATTTTAATTTCACGCCGACGAAGTCGCGAGCAATAGTTAGTACATCATAAATGCCTTAAAGATCAATTTTTATTCTCAACTTCTGTACTCTTGTACATTTACCTCAGTTCTTGTTTTGCCATTTAGAGTAAAATATCTATTTTTTTTCTTTCATTGTAAAATATCTTTCTCCGCTTGTTTGTTCTTTGAAATATTATTCAAAATGTCAGACTTTAAGATGTTATAACTGAGCCGTGGAAGGTCTTTGTAAAGGTTATTTTATGACTAGGCTCGTTCAATTTTATTTTTATTTGCGTGGGCAGAGCGCTTTTAGTTACATTTCATCTTTTATATTTGTTCATAGCGGCGAAGCTTAGTGCTAGAAAAGATTCTACTAAAGTGATTTAGTATATTTTAATATAAAAAATGTTTGAACCTAAAAATAAATAACAATAGTATTTAATAGGTTTATTCAAGGACCTAGTCTTATTAATATTATAAATCTGAAAGTTTAGATGTATGTTCGAGTTTGTTGCCTAAACGTATAAACGGATCTCGATAAAATTTGGCAGAGACGTAGAGGATAGTCTGGATGAAAACATAGGCTACTTACTTTTGGTTTTTTTTTTTAAATTCCTCGCGGACTGAGTCGCGGGCGAAAGCTAGTTCTAAATAAAATTAAAACTTCTAAATCGTTTTTTATTTTATTTTTGCCAGTAGTTTAAAATATTTGACTAAGTTAGATTAATATGGCGGTCAGTGTTGAGGGCACTTTTAACAAACTTATTTGCGGCTTCGTGTGGGTGTACTGGAGTCAAATCGTTTTCAGAACATTTAATTACATAGCAATATTTTAATTGTTCAAATAAATTAAATGTAGATGCAAGTAGGTTCAAACAACACATAATATTTAAATGAACTACTCAGAAAATATGTTGTATGTCTATATTAAATTTGAATTACTTTCTGTATTTAAGAACAACTTTCTGATTAGCAAATATTAACAGTCTAGATTTCGTGTATTACCAATTTAATTTAGAAGCTATCAAACTAGAAATTAGAATACATTAAAACAATTTAGTACTTTAAAAAAAAGAACAACAAAGGGAATATGATCGAAAAAATATGAGTATAGGCGCGAATAGCTACACTACATAACACGACTACATATTTATGAGAGCAGCGCAAGTTCCCACGAAGACGATTTGGTGCGGATGAAGTGGAATTTATTCCATCCTATGCATACTTTGTGAAAAATATATCGCGAAGATGCAAAAATAGCGTTATAGGTCCCCGATGACTGGAACCTTCCCGGACCCATAGCTCCCTACTTCACTTTATAAATCGTACATTTGTTAGATAAACTGATTTTGTTGCCTTACTTTTACTTGTAACGTTATTTTTTGTTCCTTTTCGTTTTTTGCTTATATTTCCTATTCCATGTATTAATGTATACTAACATAATAAAGCGTAAACACACGCTACATTCTTTCTTTAATAAAAAGCACTTTATTTATGACTAGCTATAAATGTTCACTTTATTAACATAGGGGATAAATAAATTGGAAAAAAAACCTTCATGTGGGAAAGGGGCTAAAAACAAAAAGCTGCCAACATTACGGAAGCAAGGTTATTATGGTAACCATAATTTTGACATTTGTTAAGTGTTTCGATGTCCTTATCATGTTAGTACAAATGTACTTAAATAGTACGTATCCGATGTCCGAAATAAGTGTTCGTGTATTACTTTCCGAACAAAGGGACAATTTAGATGGAAACGAATGTTTTTGTTTTCCTTAGTGTTATTTGAACTGCGAGGCGAGACGCAATTTACGCCAAATTCTCTTATTATTTGCTGATGGCAAAGCTCCCCCCGAACGAAGTTAGAGGCGTAACGAAAAATGTGATAAAACTAAATACGCGAAGCGGTGAAATTGAAAATATCCCTTAATGCGCTGGGCGATGCGCGACGGACGATGGAATTATCCTAAACGCGAAGGGAGGTCCCCTGATTTGTAACGCTTGTACACTGCGAAAGCTAATCGAAACAAAAGCAGAGCGATTTGTTAAAAACTCTTCATATCTATCATGTAATAAAATTGGAGTGTCTGTAATGTCAAAGGGAAAATTCCAGATTTCGGGAAGATGGTGTATTTGCGTTGCTGATTATGAAAATCGCATTTAA